>NW_004444049.1:9548149-9643675 GCF_000243295.1 Trichechus manatus latirostris | reverse complement strand
CCGGGCAGTGTTTTGTTCTGTTGTACACAGGGTCACTATGAGTCAGAACCGACTCCACGGCACCTAACAAGAAGCCACGTGAGGAATATTTAGTGATACTCACAATATAAAGTTAAGTGAAAAAAATAATGTACAAAAGTATATACGACCCCAGTTTTATAAAATATACACACATCTGTGCATGTCTAACACACATATACACATGTGCATACACTCACAAACACATACACACTCCCAGGAGAAAGGGCAAGAAAAATACCTTCAACGTTTTAGTAACAAATATCTCTGGGGTGGGATGTTTGTTTTCATCTTTCTACCTTTATTTTCCAAGTGTTTTAAAATGCGGTATCTCTTACTTTCATATTCATTGGGGAGAAACATTATTTTTAACAAAGTTAAAACTCCGAAAAGGTTTTTAATTCTCTAGAAAGATATGTAAGAAACAGATAATAGTGGCTGCCTCTGGGATGGGTAATAGACTTTGCAGGAATTTTTTTTTTTTAAATCACAAACAAATGATACTTTCACAAAAGAATTATTGAGTTGTGCTTCCCTTCCTGTCCCTCATTTTTCAAATGTTGTGTGCCCGAGGGACCCTTCCCTGATGAACCAGCCCCCAATCCAGGTGACGTGTCCCCTTCTGTGGCCCCGGCACCTTGCACTTCCTGGCTTATGGTCCCCATGACACTGGACTGTCATTGTCCTTTTATTTGTCTCCCTGCCCCCTATTCAGAAGCTCCATAACAACAAGGACCAACTGGTCACCCTCGTAACTGCACCTCTAGCTCAGTTTCTGGCCCATAATACCAGTTACGATCCAGTCAACCCCAACTTACGGCCACCCCAGGTGTGTCAGTGTAGAACTGTGTTCCATAGGGCTTTCAATGGCTGAGTTTTTGCAAGTAGATAGCCAGGCCTTTCTTCCAAGGCGCCTCTGGGTAGACTAGAACCTCCAAATCCAGCCAAGCAAGTTAACTGTTTGTACCACTCAAGGACTCTGGCCCATAATAAGTGACCCGTAAATACTGTGAAATAACAGAAGTGTGGTTACTTCTTTTGTTTCCACGCCTCCTGCACCCTCAGACTTCACAGCTCGTCCTGGCTCTGCTTCCCCTTGCATCTCTCTGCACACGATTCTGACAGGATAAGGAAGAGGGGACAGAACTCCCACCCCATCCCCATTGCTCTGGGGGGGAGGGGATGCTCATACTGCTCCCAGGCCTCTCACCTGTACACCTGATGCCAACAGCTGTTTCTGTCATCGAGAAGCCCACAGGGCACACTCGGGCCACCTCCTGACAGCCGCCATGGTTACAGGTAAGGTCACAGCCGTACTCCCCGCAGGGTCCATGGGCTTCTAAAACGGGTATCGCACCCATGAGCAGACACCACACTGCAGTCCCCGCCTCCCCCACCTCACCGGGGCTCCTTCTGAATTCTGCCGGGAGGGTGGCTCTGGAGGCAAACAGATCAGAGTGTAAATGCAGCTCTGCCACTTACTAAGCTGTGCGACCCTGGGCAAGTCACTAACTTCTGCGTCTTGGTTTCCTCATCTATAAAATGGGAATGATAAGTTCTATCTAACAGGGTCATTGCAACATGATATGATCAAACACACCTTAAATGCTCAGTGCCTGGCACAAATCTCAATCAGTGTTAATACCACATTCCCGTCAGCCCTTGGCTGTCCTGTTACCTGGGCAGGTGGCCCCTTGCTCTCCATCCTGGCAGGAGCAGACGTTGGGTGCGATGCAGATGCCACTCCCACAGCCAAAGGAGCAGAGGGCTGAGAGGAGAAATGCAGGTGA
Organism: Trichechus manatus latirostris; assembly: GCF_000243295.1. Classification (NCBI taxonomy): domain Eukaryota; kingdom Metazoa; phylum Chordata; class Mammalia; order Sirenia; family Trichechidae; genus Trichechus; species Trichechus manatus. The sequence goes on along the minus strand of NW_004444049.1, from coordinate 9,641,867 downwards.
GGGTGTGGGAGCGGCCCCAGACCAGCCTGGAAATGCACCCTGCTGGTGGAGGAGGCTGGGGGCAGAGGGACAGGCACTTACGCAAGGTGCAATGCCCACTGCCCATGGAAGGCGCCCAGCCAGGACAGCAGCCACTCCCGAACCCCGAGAGGCAGACGTGGGGACCCAGCCGGCGTCTGCAAGAGAGGAGAGAGCACTTTCCACATTCTGTACTGGGGCAGGGATTAGTCAGCAAGGCAGTGAACGCCTCCAACTGGTCAGAAAGTCAATCAACAACCTGTTCTTGAGACCTCCTAGAGGAGCAATGGGAAGTGTCCAAAGAAAGATGACCCAGACAACCTCTCCTGGGAGGCAGGACAAACACAAAGGTTTGAGAGAACAGACACCAGCCTCCAAAGTTGCTGACACATGATTACAGAGCAAAGAGCGGCTAGGAGAAGAGCCTTAGAGCTGAAGAGCCCCAGAGACATCCCAGCTGCCTCAGGGCCTTTGCACTTGCAGTTCTCTCTCAGGAAGGCCTGTCCCCAGACATGCACCTGGCTCATTCCCTCACTTCACCCGGGTCTCCAATGTCACCTTCTCAGAGGGACCTTTCTTGTCCACTCTTATCATGCTTTATTCTTCTTCATAACACTTACTTCTTGAGACATTCAATTGCTTATTTATTTATGGATCTGTTCATATTCTGGGTTCCCTCCCACCTCTCGTGAACAGGGCTTTATCTTACTTATTCACCCCAGCACCTTGAGTGGTGCCTGACACATAGGAAGTGCTCGATGAATGGCTGGTGAGGGAAAGGTTGAGAAGGGAGGAGGAAGGAGGGTACCTTGGAGGGCACTGGCGTAGGTGACATCCCTGCGATGGGGGTCATCAAGCTGCCCAAAGCTGGAGGGAAAAGGGTCCACTCAACCAGGACACAGGGCCCACAGCTGGGAGACCGAAGCCAGTGTCCAGAAAGCCAGACGTGTCTAACTGTGCACCTAATGTTGGGCAAGGCACAGCGGAGCAGCCATGAATAAGCTGCTGTCTCTACCTTCAAGGGACGCTGGGCAGACAAGGAACCAGATGATAAAACAGTGTGACAGCTGCCACAAAGGAATGGCCTATGGAGCCCCACGGAGGGTCAGGGAAGGTTTCATGGAAAAGCAGCTTGTATGCAGAGTGGAGGCAGCAGGGGGGAGGGGAGGAAGAGAGCAGTGGTTCCTGGCAGAGGGAATGGCATGTGCAAAGGCCCAGAGGGGAAGAGAGGCCGTGACTGTAACCAGCTCTGGTGATGGGCTGGGCAGAGCATGATGAAGTCACTGGTTTGAACTGAGAATCCTAGTATAGCAGAATAGGGTCTAGAAAACCCTCCCCAACTGGGATCCACCCGTGTTCAGAGGTTGATGGGAATATCATTCCACCAGTCAGTTCATGAAGCACCCACTCTGTGCCGGGTGCTGAGCCAGGTGCTGGGGACATGGATGGACAAGGGAGACTTGCCTCTGCTCTTGAGAGAAAAATCTGGTGGGGGAGGTGGATACTGCGAAGGTAATTTCAACTGTGACAAGAATTCCAGAAAGGGAAGCTCAGGTCACCACGGCAGGACAGAGAAGTCTACGGAAAACTGTCCCTGGGCCTCGAGAGGTACTTTTTCCCTCTCTGCAGCCATCACAGAAGAGAGGCCCTCCTGGGCCGTGGGCATGTCACACCCCTTTCTGGAGTTACTGTGGCAGCAGCCTGGGAGGGAGGGGCCACAGCTCCTGCTCCTCAGACACGCTGTGCCTCTGAAAGGGGCAGGCGGTGCCACCAAAGCAGCAGACGGACAGATGCTCCGGGAGGCTGGTGGAGCCGAACCCCAAGTGGGTAGGGCCCGAGCACCCGCCAGAGCGCCCCAAGGAGCCACCCTGAGCTGGCAGTGACGGAGACAGGTGGCTGGACGTCTCTGAGACGCCGCGGAGCCCCAGCCGGGATCTGACCAGGAACTGGCAGGGGTTGCGGAATACACGTGCGAGCTGCGAGCCCGGCGGGACCGCCCCCGCTGCGCGTCCCCGGAGGAGCGTGGCCGCCGGCCAGGCCGCCCGCTGACAGCGTGTTCCCTGGCTAGGAGCATCACGCACACACGCGGCGGCCGGCCTCCCGCCCCGGAGAGGGAGCACGTGGGGAAGGCGGCGCGGGGCACCCCAACCCTGCGCGCGCCCGCACAGGCGGAAACCAAACAAGCCGGAGGGCCCCGCGGTTCCAAGGTCTGCGGCGTGCGTGGGGCCAGGGCACAGGGAAGCCCCCAGCCCCAGAGCGGCCGGCGCGGCCGGGGAGGCCGGGCACTGCCCTGCAGAGCAAGCGACACGGTCGGGAGTAAAAGCCAGCCAGTCCGGAGACCAGGTGGCACGCCCGGGCTCTCGCGTCAGGGATTCGCGCTCCAGGGGCAGGCTGAGACGTGCACACCCGGAGCCTGCCTCAGTCTCGTTCCCACCCCTGTCTTGGACCCCCCAGATCGCAGCCAGGGGCGCGGAACGGGTACCCGCCCAGGGGCGCAAGTTGCTGTGTCTTTGTCCGGCCCCCCGGGCTGCGCCCGCGCGCCGGCGCCCCAAACGGGGGACAAGACCGCAACTGCGGCGGCTCCGGGGCGCCCTCCGCATGCCGGTGGCTCTCCGGCGGCGCTGGGCTGGGGCGCGGCGCTTACCTCTCGGCGGTGAAGTGCCCAGGCGCCTTCCTCCGAGTGTAGCCCCGGCCCGAGGCCCCCGGCAGCAGGAGCGCGGCGCAGGCGGCCCGGAGCAGCAGTCCGGCCCACATGACCGGCGGCGGCGGGTCCCCGGCTCCGCTCGGCTCCAGCGCCGCGCGGGGGAGGGGGCTGCCGGCCTCGCCCCTCCTCCCCGCGTCGCGGGGAGCGAACCAGCGAGCCCCGAGCTGGCACGCGGAGCCGAGCGGCGGGGCTGAGGACGCCGAGGAGGAGGGGCCGGGGGCCGCGAGGGGACGCGGCGAGCGGCCGGGGGTCTCCGGCACCTCAGAGCGAGACACACAAAAGGCAGAGCCGCTCGCCCGCCCGCCCGACGGTGGCCTCTCCGGTAGGCGCGGAGCCCGAGACGGGGGCAAAGATCAGAGACCCTTGGGGGCGGGGTTTCGCCCTCCGCCCACACCCCCTGCCCGGGTTTAGGAGTTCGGCTTCCTGCGAAGGGCTGTGGGCGTCAGACCCAGGAGGCCCTGGGAGGAAAGAGACTTCGGGGAACAAGGCTGGCGCCAGAGACTGCGCGCCCTGGTATTGCCGGTCTCGTGGGAGCCTGAGATGCCTCTGCTGTCACGAGAAGGTGAGAAGCATGGAAATGCAAACCTAGGACACTGGGTCGTTGCACCCTGGGCAGTTCTAGGCCGGACCCCTCAGCCTGCCAGCAGGTCCTCGCTTTAACTCCTGGGAGCGCGGAGCGGAGGGAGGATCCACCCGCTGCCTGGCAGGGGAGACACGGGTTCCTCTGGGCACCCAGGGGGCAGATGGTGTCTCCCCAGCTACTGGATGGGGGGTAGGGGGACGGGGGGATGAGGGTGGAGCTGGGGCGGTTGGCAGTGGAAAGACAGAAGCAGAACTGGAAGTCTCTTTTGCCCCCTTCTGCAACTGCCCCAGGCCACACGGAGACTAGAAGCCAGCGGAGAGATAAAGGCAGGGAAGTGGTGAGCGGGGATGGGGAGGGTGGGGGTGGATGGAAGTCAGAAACATTCAGCTGGGAAAAGGTTGAAAGGATGTCTGAATTTTACCTTATGTTCTGTGCGGGAATCTTCCCTAGCCACCCAGCCCCACTTAGTCAAGCTTTACTTAAACACTTCCAGGGATAAGGAGCTCATTACCTGTCAAAAGGCAGCCCAGTTCAGTTTTGAATAACTACATTTGTTAAAAAGTGTTTTTTCTTTCCAGCTTTTAAAAAAAACAAACCTAGTTCCTTTGGTTCTTCCTCTACAGTTGCCCTCTGCTGGCCTGTCACAGAGGTCCTTAACAGTGGCAGCCACAAATAAACATGGTGTACCAAAAGTGGCCTGGACTCTCTCCTCCTTCCTTCCAGACACCATACTTTTATTAATGCAGCCTAATATTACTTTTTTTTTTTTTTTTTTGGCAACCCCACAATCCTGTTAGGTCATAACACAAGAGTTTGCAGCCAAAGGAAACCTCAAGTGTCTTTGGTGGTTGTTATATTTTTATGTAGTTTTTGGAACACAGGCTGCTAAGTTGATCTCCCTACCTGAATCTGTGATTGCGTTTTTGCAGATGTTCACATTTAAGCCTGTTAGCTCACCTGGTTAGTTTTTTTTTCCTCAGAGTGTCCTTTTTCTTTTTTTTAAAATCGTGCTTTAGGTGAAAGTTCACAGCTCAAGTTAATTTCTCATTCAAAAATGTCACGTTTTGTGACATTAGTTGCAATCCCCACAATGTGACAGCACACGCCCCCTTTCCACCCCAGATTCCCTGTGTCCATTCGACCAGTTCCCGTCCCTTCCTGCCTTCTTATCCTGCTTTTTTGGACAGCAGCTGCCCATTTGGTCTCGTATCTGATAGAACTAAGAAGCAGATTCCTCACGGGTATTATTTTTTGTTTTATAGTCCTGTCTAATCTCTGTCCACGAGTGGGCTTTGGGACTGGTTTCGGTTCTGGGTCAGAGCATCCAGGGGCCATAGCTTCAGGTCACCTTGTTATTTTTGACCCATTTTCTAATCTTGTCAATAAATTTTCAGCAAAATAGGTTGCCAAAATGTTCTGTGCCTTAAGATGAATGAAAATGAAACTTTCACATTTGAGTCTGAGTCCTAAGGACCCTTAGAATCTGAGGCCATCTTTCCTTCTTGCCTGGAACATCCAAAGACTGCACTACCCACCGCCCACACTGCATTCCTCACCACGACTTGCTTCAAGGGTTTCAGCGTCTACCTTGATTGCGGAAACATACTCAGAATGTCCCTGGAAGTCTAGCCCTGACTTGTTCAGCAATAAACAGCAAGTCCTTCACTTGGGCTGTCCAAATCTATCGCACCACTGCCCTTCTTATTCCTACATAAGACTCGATGTCAAAGAGGTGCTCCTCCTTCCTGGCCCCAGGAGCTACCTACAAATTCCCAAGACATTTACACAGGACGAAACTTTCCTTTTACACACCTGTCATCCCTCTGGCCACCTTCTCTGACACTGCAGCCCACCTCAGCTACCTCCGTTCTCAACGCTACCACCTGTCTATGCCCCGACCCTAGAAAGCTCATTCTGTCTCTCCACTGGCCAGTGAGCAGCTGGAATAGCTTAGATGCAACTTTATGCTTAAAGAAAATCCACATCTACCCTAAGGAGGAACTTGGGATACTTAAGATGTAGTAAATTCCTACTGGTGAATCTCCAATTTCTCAACAGCCCCTAGCCTTTCTTTCATTTCCTCACAACCCTATAGCATTCACCTTGTTCCTTGTATCGACTTTAAAGAATTGGCTTTCATTTGGTTCCATTTGGTTCTAGCTATTTTCTTTGTCTTTTGTTTGACCCCAAGGCTTCTCAGCATCTCTGACTTACTATTCTGTTCATCAAGGAGTGATCTGGGCACACCCCCTAACTGAAGCTCCTCCGTGCTTCCTCCCCACTCCTGTGGCTTGTGGCTGCTCGGTAACAAAGGGACCCTCCACCAAGGGCGGAGGATCCAAGTTGTTGTTGGCTGCAGAAAAAGTGCCTCTGGCTTGTGACCCTTTCCAAGTGGTCATGGGATGAGTCAGGGTTTCTATTCTTTTCCCAAAGGTCTGTTCGTGCAGAGGCCTGGAGTGAGGCGACCTCATCAGCCGACATGGAAAGGAGCCATTCCAGCTGGCTAGAGCAGAGCTCCAGAGACAACCTTTCACCCCTGGAGAGGTGATTAATGGTTTTTAAGAGGGGACGTGGGAGTGTGGCTGCAGAATGTGTTTCTAAAGGGTTGCTGGAAATTCAGTCCTGAGTGAGTAGGCCCAAGACTGGAGTAACAAAAAACAGCATAAAATTGCAAGGACTCCACAGCTTCCAGTTAGGACTAGAGCCACTGATAAGTAAGAACTCTCTCTCTACTCAGTGTAGCAGGTCCTGCTGGCTGAGTGCCAAACCATTAGAGAGCACCCAGCTAATCCTCCCACCAGTCTCTTCCTGATCTTGGCATCTCACAGTCAGGCCTCCCATCTAGGATTAAATTCTTAAAATAATCACAATCTGGAGACTCTTGCCTGCCTGCCTGCCTCATTAAAGCTGGTCTCTGGCATGGGGGCAGGCCTTTTCAAATTCAAACCATAACTTTAAAGAATTCAAATCACAGTGTTGAGTTTCAAGTTCAAACAGTGGTTTGCGAGATGCTGATTATTTTTTTCTCTTAAGACCCTTATCCCCCACCCTCAGAAATCCCAGGAGAGTCAGGGGAAAAGAAAGATAATGAAACACGAGGAATGTCTCCAAGGAAGGAAACTTACTCCAGAAGACCTCCAAAGCAGAGATGCGCCCTGCTACCTTTCCTTTTAAGCTAGAATCCCTCAAAACCACAGTTTGAACTTGAAACCACAATTTTCCTGACACTGTATCAAGGGCTGGTCTTAAAAGAGCCAGTCACTATGCCTAGGATCAGCCCTACTCCACCGTTGGGACAGAGCAGCCTTTATCCCCAGTGGATCACTGGTGGAAATGTAGCCCCACACACTCTGACCCACTGAGCTGAAAGAAGACGTGGTTTACAACAGAGAGAAGAGTACTCCAGTGCTTTCAAACCAAAAGCACCAAAGGTTCCCCTCATTAGACCACAGGAAATAAAATGAGAAGCCAAAGGGCACGTGGCCACGGGAGGCAGGGAGGTACATGAGCGGCCACTTGACTGTAGCCAAGGAGCAATGCCTGGGGGGCTAGCTGGCTGGCTGACGCAAGCACATCTGGCTGTGAGATGAAGTCAGGAAAGGCAGCCCGAGCAACGCCCAGGCCAACAGCAGAGGCAACTGGGAATCCAGTGGTGACCCCTGGAGTCAGGGGCAACCAAGGAGATCCACTGAATTTCCAAAATCTGACACCCATCATTCTTGAGAGTGCACCAAAAACAATCACATGGCAAAGAAGAGTACTGATGTCACTTCACTACTTGCGAGTTCTTCTAGCAGCAAGGACAAGTGATTGCGGCAGCTGCCATAAAGGAGGGAAACAAGAGTTTGCAGTTAATTGGACACAGTATGACTGGGACGCTGGACAGCAGGGGAAATAAAAGCACAAATAGCTCTTTCTTCTTAGATTCTACTTTATTTGATAAAACTCAGAGACTAACAACCAATTCACATCCCCCCACCTGCTTTTCTCTGAAGGCAGTTCCCCAGAGATAAAAGGGCTGTGGCTTGGGGAATCATCCACCATCTCCAGGTTTTAGGCTCAGGCAGCCCCTGGCCTGATGGTCATGCCTCCAGACTCCAAAGCTCTCGGAGGCAATAGAGTAAAAGGAAGCAAGCTCTCACTTCAAAGACAACAAACCCTCCCACCCCTCTTGCCCTACCTGTAACCTCCCCACACTCCCAACCTAAATGAAAAGATAGCAGAGGACAACGCATGAGTGAGAAAGAGAGTAACACACAGCTTCCTTTCAGCCAAAGAGCTGCAAATTCCTCCCTGGAAGGAGGAACACTGGCCAATAACAATCAAGGCTTGGTGGTCCAAGGTGATGGTTGAATCATGTGAGACTGGTGAAAATCCAGGAAGAAAACATTTCACCTTCAGCCCATTCCATGGTCTCTAGTGAGCTGGTTTTAGTTCTAAGAAATCCCACTTCCACACAGGTGAACTGGGCTTGGTGGCAGCTGGCTTAGGAAGAGGTTTCCCAAGGCCAAGACAATGGTGGCGGAAGGGAAAGAGGGAGGGGAGGGCCTGGGAAGGGGGTACGCCTGCCCTTGGCTAATGGATCCGAGTTAGCTCTTCCACAACCTTGATGAGGTCATCTGCAGTGGCCTCTCGCTTCATGCCGCTGCCATCATCATACTGCAATGAGGAAAGGGGAAGGTCTGTGAGGGCCAAGAGGGCATTCTCCCTTACCTGGGAAAGGGGGTGCCCAGTCTCCAGGGCCACGAGCTAGAGAGATAGAAAGTATACAGCGCCACCCTGCCATGCAGGGAGAAGGGACTCATCAGAACCCATAGTTCTCTTTTGGGGGTGCAGGTCAGCAAGGTCGACTAAGGGCAAAGCTCAAGTCTTATGATACCACTTGGCAATCATTTCTCCCTCTTTGAGGATGGTTCCCCAGAGGCAACCTCTCCAGTGAGTAATACCCCAAACTCCACCACTGTAGAAACTTCTCTTCCCTGCAGGATCCTGACCCCGCTTCCCACCTTTGGGTCTGCCAGAGATCTGGACATGCCCAAATGTGCCTCGTTGCTAAAGTACAGTGCCTGGTACCTGGTGGGTATCTATGAGCCTCAACCACATCTCCTTTTCTGACTTCACCTGCCCATGCAGGTAAGGAAAATGCTTAGAAAGGGCCTTTGGCATCTTGGAATCAAGGAGGAGATGTACCCAGAGTTCTGACGGTCTCATGGCATGCCCTGCCCTGGGATGGACTTGTTTCACTGGCTTCAGGGCTAAACCCTGCAGAGCTCACCTGTAGGTTTGCCACAACCTCCTGCATCTTGGGCCGGCTGATATCCAGAAAACTCTCTATCAAGTCCCCATCAATGAAGCCTGTGGCTGGTTCTGTCTTTCGCTCGGTATGAAAGGATCTCCAAGTGGACGGGCAGGTTAAGGAATGTGCAATTATTTGGAAATACCCTCCCGCTCATCCATCCCCACCTCTGAAGAGGACCATACTCTAAAATGGTCAGGATTAAAATAGGAAATGACCATTTCAATTAACAGTTATATTGCTTTTTGGACATTTTTGGAAGTGAAAGAAATATAAAATTATTACCTAATCCAATGGATCTCAACTGGGATGAATCTTTAAAATAATGTTTTTAAAAATGCAGATCAGACTCTACTAGGCTATAAGCCTGGACACATATGAAGGTTTTTAAAAAGTGCTGCCGGTGAAGCTGATTTCCATGCCTGGTAAGAACCACTTGTCTAAGGCTAACCTCGATGCTTCACAGATGAATCGCCTGGGACTCAGGGAGAAAGGTGGCGTGCCAAAAGTCCTGCTAGGTAGTGAAAAACCAAGCCATCAGCCCATCTCCTTCCTCCCTGGCTACAGTTGGGCCACACTGTCTTAATAGAGCCATGATCAACCCCACAGCCAGGAGCCCCTCCACTTTCTGCCTAGGGAGGGCTCTGTATGTCCTTTAATGAGCAGAAACTTCCAACAGTGCTTGGGTTCTGTCTCGATGTCCCACGATGGCTGATTCTTGGGCCTCTGAAGCTTTTGGCTTCTTTACTTTTCCCCTCTCCTGGGGAGGGTCCTCAGACACTGCTGCCCTCAACAAGTTCCCTGAAATGATGCGCTCCTAAGTTGTGATCTAAACTTACTGTTTGACATGCAACACCAAGAAGGTCAGAGGCAGACACATTTCATAAATGTATATTCCCAATATGGACTAACTGAAGCTGGGTGATGGGTACATGGGGGTTCATTATACTATGCTCTCTCTACTATTACTTACGTTGGAAATTTTCCGTAAGTTTAAAAAAAAAAAAAAAGCCTGTTTCCCGGCAGGAACCTAATCAAGACATTTCCTAAATATGTAGCTGCTTCCAGAAGCATCCATCTTAGGGCAATGCAGCACTGTGTACCTGCCAGGATGTGCCTCCTAGCAAGGGCATGTCTCTGGGAGGATATAAGGAGTGCTCAATCTTGCCCACACTTTTGATGACTTTATTGAGTCGATTCTGCATGTCCAACAGGAGGTTGTACCAGCTCTCTGACAGTGAGGTCACCAGCCCTGAAAAAACGAAGGGGGCAGTTAGCTGCAGAGAGCTCCAGAGCCCACAGAGAGCAACTTCTACCGAGGGCAGCCCAGGAGGGACAAGCTTGCCGAGGTCTCCTTAGTAACCTGCTAGGCTTTGTCCAGTTGCTCTCTCTAGTCCCTCAGAATGGTGATCTCAGGAAGGGAGGCCTATAACGCACCTCTGCGGGGGTTAGCCTTACCAATCATGCCGTTGACTGTGCCGAACAGCACCGAGCCCTGGGTGGGCGTAGAAGTTTCGCCCAGATTCTGCATAACCAGAGAGCCATGGCAAAAGACATTGACAAACTCGCCCAGGTGGAAGAGACCAACCTCCTGAAGGTGTTGCCGCTCCTCATCCGTGGTGGCAGCACTGAAAGGCAGGGTGGGAAACTCAGCACCGGGCCTGAGGCAGGCCCACGGGCAGTGGACGCCACGTGCTGAGCTTCCCTAGTGAGCCCATACACTCCACGGCAAAGGAGCCAGTCTGAAGAGGCCAACTTTGTGACCTTTGATTCTCTCACTAAAAAGTTCTACCTCTGTGAAGAGGTATCCTGAACCTGATAAAAAACCCAACACCCTCATCTACCCAGAAGCTCCGGCCCCCTCCTGGTCATTCCCGTCGAGCTGGTCACTCACCTATCTTTCTGACACACAAACAAGTTAAAGGCATTTTCAGCCCCCAGGAAATTGTCATCATCCAAGATTTCCACAGCACTCATCCAGTTGGGATTAAAGTCTCGAGCAATCTTAAAAGAGACAAGTTGAAACAAGAAAATATAATCAGTTCTGGAATGGAACCGATTATATCAACATGGAATCCAGTTCCAAGACTTGTCTCTTTTTAGCCAGAAGCCATGAGCCTATGCTGTAGAAGACACAGTCCTGTGTTTAACAACCACCGCCCTAGAGAGATTCTCCCCTCAAATCTCTGGCCAACGCAGTCCATTTGGTTGTTTAATAATCCAGAGACAGATTCTACTGAGAGTTCAAGGGGGGATTCTCTAAAAGTACTCGATCCAAGCAGAATGCATGCTCTAGGGAGAGCATTTCTGTACCCATTGGGCTCAAGAAGCCTTCACCACCGGTGAAAAACTTGCAGGGGTCATGGCTAGATCGAGAAGCCTTCCACCCTGCCCCCACTACCTCTTCAAAGTTCCCCTCCATGGGCTTGTAGGCGAGCAGTAGCACTGAGCGCATCAGGTCGCCCACCAGGATGAAGTCGCCCTTGGTCTTCAGGTAGAGGGCCATGATGTTGTTGTAGTGATTGCACTCGGTGCGAAGCTCCTTCTCTGTCGTCCACTCATAAAGTCGGACCTGGGAAGGGCATTGCATTTCTCTAAACCCAACGGGCCTGAGTCCTCTCGGAATGACTGTTCTTCCCCACTCCTCATTCCACCATCTGCAGCACCATTTGCCAAAGTGCAATGAGATGTGGAGTAATCTTGTGGTACTTCAAGGAACGTTTTTTATTTTAGTACTATATATTTATGAAATATGAAACTATAGCTAGCACAAACTAGTGACATAGAGCTTTCCTTTATATTAAAAAATGAGTCAGAAAACAATATATGTATTATTTAATGAGGAACTAATTTGCTCTGTAAGCCTTCATCTAAAGTACAAAAATATATACAAAAAAAAAGGCAATGTAAAGAAAAATATTAACAGTAAGGTAATACTACAGATATGACAGAAGATGATCTTTGTGTGGCTGAAGTTTGGTACACACAGAACTCTCTGGAAAGAGAAGATAAGCCTTCAATTTCCTGATCAGAAAGGAACAAGATCACCTCCCAACAAACCGCCTTTTATGAACCCTTCTCAAAACTCGTGCCTTCATGGAGCCTTTTGATGTGAACCCAAAGGCCAACAGAAACATTGTCAAAGAATTAAAGGAATCTAAAGAACTAGATTCAAAGGCTACCACTCCTATCCCCGCCCCCAAAAAAACCTGCTTTTTTCCTTCTCCACTACAATGCTTTTTCAGTTACAACCACATCTCCAAGAGAATGAAGATGTTTTATAATCAGACAGATGAAGAGATATTCAGCACAGCCAAGTCCCAAGGAAGACAGTCTCAACTCTCTTTCTCGAGAGCCTTCCCTGGCATACCCTTCAGGGTGCAGGCAGACCCGCTCATGGCTTCTGCACAAATAGCCACTCCCAGACAGAATAGATTAAGCTATGATTTCTCAATGTATGTCCAAAGAACCCCAGCTCCCCAGGTATGCACTCCAAGAGTCACTCATAATGATTACAATGGCTACCACACTCCATTCGTGGGGTCAAGGGTGACTCCAGAGCACCTCATCTTCAGGTAAGCCCAGCCTTGCTAGCCTCCACACCTACAACAGTGGGAGTGAAGACGGGGACCCTGGCAAGGAGGACCCTTGCTGCTGGCAAGACCCCCACCCCTCCCTCTCCACACTCTCAGCCTCCCTATCACTACCTGCTGTGGACATAGCCAAGACCAAGGACAGGACTCCAAAAGCCCAAGACTCCTACTCTTACCTCATCAAGTTCTAAACCTCTGCTGTCCAACATGGTAGACTAGCCCCATGTGGCTACTGAACACCTGACGTGGCCAGTCTAAGTTGAGATATGCTGTAAATGTAAAATACACACCAGGTTTTGAAGTCTTAGTAGGAAAAAAAAAAGTAAAATATCTCATTAGTAATTTTTTTATACTGATTACATGTTGACAGACATTTTGGATATACTGGGTTAAATAAAATACGTTATTAAAATGAATCTTACCTACTTCTTTTTAGTTTTATTAATGTGGTCACTAAGAAATCTTAAAATTACATACCCAGCTACATGGTATTTCTATAAGCACTGGTCTACACATCTCCTCATCTGACCTCACTTCCCACCCTCCCAAGTCCTGCATCCGTTCACTGTACCCTCCAGAACATGCAGCCACCGACCACCTCTTCTCTGCCCGTTTGGTCCCTTCACCTTCTTACTCTAACTGAAGTGTGGCTTTCATGAGGCCCCTGCGGCCCTCTCAACTGGGCTGTTTTCTCTCCCATCATCCCTCAGACACTGGGACTGGAGGTAGGATCGTCTTCCACACATCAACTTGCCCTTTCAGACTTCTGTCTGTCCCTCCTCCCTAAACACCTCAGTGTAGAAGCTCATCCCACCAGACTAAACCACCATTATGACCCCTTGAGCAGTCACCTACACGCACACATACTCCCATCACTCTCTCCCACAATATTCCTACAATTCTTGGTGACTTTAATATTCACAAAGAAGAGTCTTCCAATACCCTGATCTCTTACTGTTTTTTGACCTCTTCTCCCCTGTACTTATCTGGTCCATTCCTATGGCTATTCCTTACAACTTGTCATTAAGAATAACTGCAGCTCCTCCATCTCATGTCCTCAGTCTCTTCATTCCTCAGAGTCCATCCCATAATCATTCTCTTACACACTCTCAACTCCCTCACCTCCCTCTCCCTCCTTATCATGCTCACCGGACAAAACCCCAACCCTGGTTAAAGTCTGATCTTCAACTACAGCTGGGGAAAAACAACCAACCAGGATGACTGGTCTTACTTTAAACACAAGACCACTCACTGAAAGTTGGCTTGTATACTTCTTAGTAATTGTGTGTTTTGCTAACCATTCATCTTCTGGTCTTCTGAAACAATGAAGTCATACCTTCACCACTCTCCTCAAACCTCCAACACCTCCTCTTCTCTCTGCTATTTTATAGAAGATGGGTGTAACGAGAGATTTCCACATGCTTCCACCATCTATTCCCAAATAATTTTCCCTCCTCTTTCATCTGAGGCCAGCACCCCACCAGATCCCACCTCCCTCTTGCCTAGTCAAGAACAGGGCTCTAGCAATTCTTCCCTTTTCAGTGGATTGCTCCCATCAACACATAAACATGCTGTAATAGTTCTCAGCTTAAAACATAAAAATAAAAAGACCTCAAATTCCTAAAAAACAAATAAAAGTACAGCAGACTCACTGGATCAGTAGAGTCTGGAGGACTCCCTGAGACTATTGCCCTGAGATACTCTTTAAACCTTGAACCAAAACAAGTCCCTGGGGTTACCCTTTAGCTAAATAACAGATTGGCTCACAAAATAAAGAATATCACCTTTAGAAAATCATCGATATGAGACCAAACTGTCAATAATTACTTTAAAATAAAGATGAGAATGTAAGGGGGCAGGGAAACTAGATTAATGGAAACAGAACAACCAGAATGGAAATACTGAGAATGTTCATGCATTATGAAGAATGTAACTAATGTCACTGAACAATTTGTGTAGACAATGTTGAATGGGAACCTAAACTGCTATGTAACCTTTACCAAAAACAAAATATTTAGCAAAAAAAAATTAAAAAACAATAAACTCTTAACCTGACATGTTCCTCTAGCTCCCACCCTGCAAAACTTTATGCCAAACTCCTCTGAATTTTTCCATACTAGCTGTCTTCTCCTACTATTCTTGGTTGTATCCACTCCAGTTAGGTTTCCATCCCCACCACACAACCAAAATAGTTCTAGTCACTGTGACTAGTGACTTCCACCACACAGATAAAACCAATGCTCAAGTCTTAATCTTTATATTACCTATCTGCAGCATTTGCAGTTTATCAATTGCCTCCTGCTTGAACTACTTTCCACAGCTTCCAGAACACTGTTCTGGCTTGGTTCTCTTCCTACTTAACTGGTCAGCCCTTCTCTGTCTGCCTGGATCTTCCTCATCACCCCAACTGTAAACACTCCAGGACTCAGCTGCAGCTCTCTTCTCCACCCCCTCTCAGCAACAGGTGGTCTTAGGTGATCCCACCCTGACTTTTGGCTTGAAATGCCACCTAATAACTGCCACACTGCTATCTTCAGTCTACCTCCTCCCTGGATTCCACACTTGTCAAATTCCGCTACCTACCTGACATCTCCCCTTGTTAGTCACTGACACTTAAAAGAAACCACCAGTTGCCATCAAGTCAGTTCTGACTCATGACAACCATATGTGTGTCAGAGTAGAACTGTGCTACACAGAGCTTTCAATAGCTGATTCTCCCCCTGCCCTACCTCGGAAATAATGGCCAGGCCTTTCTTCCAAGGGGCCTTTGGATGGGCTCAAACCATCAACCTTTCGGTTAGCAGCTGAGCATTTAACCTTTTGTGCCACCCAAGGGCTCCCACTGACACTTAGCATGTCCAAAACCAAACTTCTGGTTTCCCATCCAAACCTGCTCCACTCACAAATCCTCCTGTTATCAGTAAACAGCAACCCCATACTTTTGGATGCTCAGGTCAAAACATGGGGGCTCATGTAACCAAGTCTGGTGATTGATCCCCAGCTCAGAGCTCCATCCTCCATACCCACTACTTTGTTATTCCTAAAACATGACGCACACAGAGCCCGAAAAAACATACGGGACATGTGCTCTGTGAAGAACAGTGTGCCACGTAAGGGAAAACAACAAGTGGTATGGTAAGAAGAAAACCAAAGTCTCAGAGAAGAAACTAGTCTATAGAGCTAATAACAAGCCACGGCCTCATCTACCCTGAGACGAGAAGAACCAGATGATGCCCGGCTACCACCACCCACCATTCTGATCAAGGCAAATGGACCCTGATAAAATGGTAGAGAAACAAGGATCAGTAGTCAAATTCTTAAAAATTCCAGACTTACTGGACGAGTTGAGACTAGAAGACTCCCTGAGACTACTGCCCTGAGATACTCTTTAAACCTTAAACTAAAAACAAGCCCCTGAGGTTACCTTTTAGCAAAATAACAGATTGGCACACAAAATAAAGGATATGCTCCATTAAAAGGCCATCTATGTGAGACCAAAAGGTCAACAATTACTCCAAAGTGAAGATGAGAGGACAACAAGTGGTATGGGCCTCACCGTGCTATTGATGCTGGCTAACAGCTTGCCGTTAAATTCCACCATAGAGTACACGGCTCCTTTCACTTCCTTTTCAGCCACAGTCTGTAGTTTTCCTGGGGGAACAAAAGATACTCTGAGTCTCTGTTACAAGGCCACACTCTACCTAGTGAAAACAATTCTCTGGTTTCCCCTCTGGCTCTAATTCCTGCCCCTTCACACCACTCATCTGAAAAGAAGGAAATACAGGGTCAGTATACACTAGGGCCCACCACCACCTAAGATTCAAGCCCCAAGGTAATGTGCAGATGGTCTCCAAGATCTGCTTCCACTCTGAAGCTCCAGATTTCTCATGATGGAAGAGCTTCCAGTTGGGGACCAACTCCATCTCAGCCATCTGACTGCGCTTTCTGGCCTGACAGCTAGTATCAGAACCACCTTCAATACAGGAGATGAGAACACATATAGAGACATGAACACGAAGTGCTGAAGCTGAAAAGAGGACTTAAAAGGCTGAGCAACCAAGTGGAAAACCAGTCTAGGATTCTCAACTCTTATTCTGGCCACTAGATTCTTTTACCCACCGTTCACCTCTTCCCCTTTTATTCTGCCTTCCAAAGAGTAGAAAAGGAAGAAACATGAGCTAGATTTTACTTCTGCCTCTCTGTTCACCCACTCCAAAACTCAATCAGACCATCAACAGCTTGAGAAGAAGGAACAGAATGTCTATTCACAACAATGAACCCAAGTTCTTTGGCTGCTTAACTGAACTCTGAAACCAGAAATGGTCTGCTTGCTTTCCCAGAATTTCGTATCCCCAGAAGCTGGACACTGCCCACTTACCATCTGAATACTGAAAGACCACAATACGGCCCTGCTTGGGCTCGGCCTCTTCGGGATACACCATGGCTGTGCCCACAATGAAGTACGTGTTGGGGTCTTTGCCCAACTTACAGGACACCAGGCTGAGGGCATACTCGTTTTGCAGAAACTGGTGGGCATGAAGCACTAGAAGGAGAGCGGCAGAGAGATGAGATATGCCTGGCTGATTATACCTCACCTGCATCCCCATGCACAAGTAATCCTGTGTGTCTATAAGGCCCACAGCTCAGCTCAAACAGGGTCCAGGGGTCACAGGGCATCGCTTCCTGCCTCTCCCGTCTCCTAAGACGGTTTGTCCCTCACCAGTCTCCGCTGACGTGGGGGTGCTCAACACGCTGTACTCACTGCCAGCTCGCAGAGGCCCCACTGCCTCCCTTCTCCTCCTCCTAGGATGGTCTGCCACACTTTCTGAGTCTGGAACGACCAGAGCCCAGAACACCTAGCTGGAGGAGGATGCAGGCAACAATCACAGAAGAGCTCATGTGCACCTTCAAAGGTGTGCTGGTCAATGATGAGGAGGTTGTGCACCTCCACCTCTTCTCCGAAGGAGGTCTCGTGAGGAGCTGTGCTACTGGAGAACAGCTTGCTGGAGCTGACGCTGCTGGACAGGGCCTGAGAACAGACAGAACGTGCATCACTCCTGGGGGGCTGAGCACATCAGCGTGCAGGGGTCAGTCAGGAGCAGGGAACAGAGGCTGGAGTGTGAACAAGGATGACTCTGCCGATGCTCCGTGAGCCTGAAGAACAGAGTGCCTCAGGGAAGACATGTGAATCGAGGATAAGGATCCAAATTATGTATGGAATTGACATATCAGCCCAAGATACAACAAGAACCTAAGGGTCATTAAAGATCACGAAGACAGTGATGCCTCAAGTCAATCAAGCAAAGCTAAAGAGGAACTCAGGTGCCTAATAAAATGACAGGCTCCACCCCTTTCAACGGGAAGAGCAGGGAGCACTTCAACGAGAAAGAAAAATGTAAAGACCTTCTATTCTGGATTAAGGGAAAAGGTCCTATCACAGGAGCAAGAAGGACAGAGAATACACAGGAAATAATGGTCAGCTAACATGGCCCTTGACGCTATGATGCGTAGCTCTAGCCTGTCCAATTATCCTCATCTCACAGATGAGAAAACTCAAGCTTAGACTTGCCCAAGGTGACACAGCTAGCAATAAACCTTGAAGCCAGTCTGTCAGACTCCAAACCCCATTCTCTTACCTTACCATTATCTTCATAATGCATGCTATACTTCCTCCAATTACAAATACCCACCAAGTGCCCAAACTGACAAAAAGAGAAAAGGAACTATTCATCCCACAAGGCCACCGTGTAGCAAAATCACTAACTGCTACTCTTCTCCCAAACTCTTCTCATCCCTCTAATGCAAGGACTAAAGCCAGCCCATCGCTTGTTTTTGTAAATAAAGATTTACTGGAACACAGCCATGCCGACTTTGTTTACCTACTGCTATGGCAGAGTTGAGTAGCTCTGACTGAGACCACATGGTCTGCAAAGCTGAACATTTACTATCTGACCCTTTATAGAAAAGGTTTGCCAGCCCAGCTCTACTGCCCTCTTTCTTTTCCCACTGCCCTCACCTGGGTGCTGGCACTTGGCCTCAGAGCAGTCGTGCCCCCACTTGTGTCCTGGACTTCGATCCGGCTGGAGAGGACCCCGAAGCACTGGGACACTTCCTGATAGCAGATCTTCCTGCAGAACAAGTGTGGGCCAACAGTGCCTCTCAGGAAGTCTGTGTGCTCTACCCCAACTCCTAGCTCCCCACCCTCTGCTCTGCAGCCTTCCTGCCCTGGCCCTCACCTGGGAGACTCGTAGAGTGGAACTGTGCGAATGTGCAGTTTCTGGATCTCGTCAATGGTGCCAATGGTGAGGGTGCTGTTGTTGGCCAGTGCCAGGCTGGAAAGAAGGGGCTGGGTTTAGACTGAGTACACCCAAAGAAGGAAAGGACTCTACAAGGCTACTCCGTAAGGGGAAGAAAAACAAGGCAGAATTATGCCAACTTCCTCTAGGCCAGGGGTTCTTAACTTTGATTCTATGCTAAAAAATCACTTGAGGATGGTTAAAAAATGCCAATACCTGGTCCCAATCCCAAGAGATTCTTGTTTAATTGGTCTGGATAGGCCGAGTCTGAGATTTTTTTTTAAAAAAAAAACTTTCCAACTAATGCTAACGTGCAGTCAAGGTTAAGAATAAAAATTACTACTCTGGAAGGGTGATTCTCAAACTACAGTGTGCATCAGAATCAGCTGGAGGGCTTGTTAAGACAGATTGCTGGGCCTCACCCCAGAGCTTCTGATCCAGTAGGGCTGGGGTGGGGCCTGAGAATTTGCCTTTCTAACGAGTTCCCAGTACAGCTGTTGCTGGTCTGGGGCACATTCTTTGAGAACCCTTGCTCTTGAGGAATGCATAATGATCTCTGAATGAGGGGTTCTGAAACTTGGCTAACCATCTGAATGACCCGAGAAGTTTCCTAAAAATATAGATTCTACGGCCCCACCCCAGACGCACTGAATCAGAATCTGAGGGAGGATTTAAAAAAAGAAATGTGTATTTTTTAAAAAGCTCCCCAGGTGTTTCTAATGGGCAGCTGGATTTGAGAACCTGTGCTCTACACTTCCCACCTCATCTATTTACTGACTTTGACATTGGGAAGACTAGGGGCAGGGGTTGAGAGAAACATCCTGATGCCCTCAGGCTCCTGCTGAAGAAAGAGGAGGTTCGTTCACCTGTCAGGATAACCATCTGAGTTGAGGGGACACATGTAGTTCACTTCCTTGAGGTTGACATTGGAGAAGACCAATTTGTGGTTGCTGCTGTAGATGACAGTGGGACGGTCAGAGCAAGCAAAGACGTTGGTGGTGGAAAGAGAACGGAAAGTCCTCAATACCGTGGGCTGGGTGCCCAGAGTCACCTTCTTACGGTCGCTCAACAAGCCTACAGAAAGAATGGCATCAGAAGGAAGAAAGGAAAGGAAACAGGACAAAGAGCTAGGTTGTGCCGGCTCAAAAGCAGCACCCCGAGGCTAAGAACTGTGCAACTCTAATCCTCTGTGTTTTCCAAAGAGCCCCTCACTCAAAGTGCTGTTCTCACCTGTCTCAATGTTGAGCCCAAAGTAGAACAGTGCCCCATCTCCCAAGGCACAAAGGAGATAGTGGCTACTCTCAAAGGTGGTCATCAGGATGGAGCGAGGGATGATCTCTGTGAGGAAAAGCTACGTTAAGTTCTTGTTTCACATTCCAAATCATATCCCAGCCTAGGCCTCCAAAAGACACAGACCTCCACCCAGCATCTCCTTGTGCAGCAGTTCAAACGAGGGCAGTTTCAAGATACGAGCCGAGATGTCTGTCCAAAGCCCAATGGCACAAAGAGGGGACAGCCCATTGCTGTCCCCTAGTGGTGTGATGTCCAAGCAGGCCACTTCATGTTCCATCTCTGTGTGGCTAAAAAGAGTGGAATATGGCAGAGGAGGGAATCCAACGATCCAAGAGGTGCCAGGGGAGAAAAAACCAGACAGTAACACACACCTGATCTGCCGGAGCTCCTGAGGATGTATCTGTAGGTAGTAGAGGGCCCTTCCCACGGCCACCACGACCTGGCTGCTGTTGCAGGAGGCCACACTGATGTTCTTGCCCTGAGGCTCCTTCCATTCACTGACCAGAGCTTTGGGTTCTTGAGAGACCAACCTCACAGATGCCGATGTGATCTACAGAGAGAAGGTCAGATGTCCCCACACACCTACAGGGATCTACACAGGAGCAAGAAGGTGTAAACACTGCCCTATATGAGCCCTGAGAATAAGCTACGTTAAGTCCTCTCCTGCCAAATATATTTTTCCTCCAAAATCCTGCAATGATTAACAGTAATTATACTATAGATGATGTCATTTCTAGATAAGCCCCTGAAGGAGAATAGCTTAAAGCAGCTTACAGCTTATATACCTGCAGCCAGAAAAAAAGGCTTACTTCCTTCTGAGTGAGGCTTGAATAACAAACTGCATCCTGCAGGCAGATATCAGTGAAGTAAGACCCTGTGGCCACCAGTCGAGTTTTTCTCAACCCAAAAGTCAGACTTCTAAAATGTCCAAGTTCTTCACTATGTATGAACCATTAAAATTCTTTAATAAATGCTACAAAATTATATAATTGTTTTATAATTTATCACTGAAAGAAAACAAAAGGCAGGCTGATGACAAGGTAAGTATTACTTCATCTTACCTACCAAGAGTGAGTTTATATTTAAGGATGAAAACCCTTTAGTAATGGTTATGTGTGCTGGGCGCAGTCGTCAGACCCATAGTTAGAAAACACTGACAAAGCAATGCCTTGGTATCTGGGCACCTCTCATGTTGGTCCACGAACAGAGAATCTTCCCTCCAGTTTTCACCAAATCTACCACCAGCTACTGGCTAAAAAGAAGACCAGGCGGATGAAAAGATGGACAGTTAATTAATCCTTAAGCATTCGAGTGCTGTGCCCACCACTGGCAATATGCTGACTCTGGTGAGGTGTGGAGGGTGTACAAAAAGCTGAAGAGCATCAAAGTTATTCCAAAGTTCAAAAGACCACCTGGGGTAGAAGGGCTCTCAGAAATCCAGCTCTTGTGGCTGAAAAGCCATCAAAAGGCTCTCTGCCTCACATTGCAGACAGATTTAAAATAAGGATCAGAATCGAGTAAGAGCTCTGGTTATGTAAAGTGCCACCAGTGGTCATATACGGCTGGTAGCATTATGACTAATTTTTTTTCTCCTTTGTGCTTTTCAATATTTTCCAAATTTTTACAAATAACCATGTTAAAATGAAGAGAAAAATTCTAAGTGTTTCAGAAGACAAGACATAATTAGTGATAAAACAGGACCCAAAGCATATATACATGCACATTACAATTCTGATCTGTGAAAAAAAAAGTGAATAAATACAAAATACCTACACTTCAGAGAGAAGATTAAGCTAAAGAGGAACGACTCCCAAGTTAAGAGTTGTTACTTCTGAGTGGTGGATTATCAGGTAATTTTAATCTTTTTTCTAGAGATTCTACGTTATTTTCAGAGCCATAAATAAAGACTACACTTAAAAGTCTGGTGGAGCCACGCTGCACTCCAGGTCCAATTCCAGTACACGGTGCCTGCCCCTGTCTCAGCTACTACCTGGATAAGCTGCTGATGAGCCACGTTGCCACAGAAGAACGTCTGCTGATCGTCCACGAAGCCCATCAGCTCAGTTTCTTCCACCTCCTCACCGTTTAACATGAGAACTCTGCAACAGAATGGAAGGTCAGGGTCAGCAGGCCAGCTCACCCACCTCTCAACTTTCACACCAGCACCTGGAGCTCATATCACCCCAATCCTCACCTTGTCTGGCCCACAAAGGAGAGCACCAAAGTGTCATCAGTCTCCCGGTTAGGGTCAGACCGCAATGGCCACAAGCCTGGAACAAGGATCAAGGATTAAGATCCATACCACAGACACACCTGAGGGAGGGGCAGCTGACACCACCAGGATAGCAGGAATCCGGAGTCAGACAGTCCCGAGCGGAAATCCCCACTCGGCCCCTTCCAAGCTTTACGACTCTGAAAAAGTTAGGTATTTTTAAAACTGTTTTGAGCCTACTTATTTTTAAAATTTTTAATTTCAATTTTGGGTTGGGTAATACATTTCCATGATTTAATATCAAAATTTATTTTTTAAAAACATACACAAAGGTTTCACTCCATACTCTTCCCTCCAACTCATGCCCCCCACAGGTAATCAATACAGTTTCTGGTTTATCTTTACAATTTTTCTTTAAGGAAACAGGATAACCACTGTATTACAAATAAATACAAATATAAAACAGACTGTTATAGACTGTTCTGCATCGTTTTTTCCTTAGTAATAGTTCCTGAAGCCCATATTAAAACAGAACGTTTCCTTATTTTCTATGCCTGCACAGTATTTCATTGTGTGAATCTACCTAGTTATTAATATCATGGATTATTAATCCATCCCACTGATGGACCTTTTCCCCCTTAGTATTTTGCTACAACATACAATGTCACAGTGAATAACCTTGTATTTATGCCATTTTATACATGTGAAGGTATGTGCGGTAGATGCCCAGAACTGGAATTGCTGGAGAAATCACTAAACACAGCTGTAGTTTTGAGAGAGATTGCTGAATTCCCTTCTGGAGAGGGTGCATGAGCCTGCTTATTTGCTTGCAACATAATGTGTTGCCATATTTTGGGATTTGGGCCACTCTGGTAAAGAATCTCCATCTAGTTTTGATTTGCATTTCTCTTATCACAAGTGAGGCCTAAGCTTCTCTTCATATATTTAGGGGCCATTTATACCTCCTTCTGTTATCTACCCATTCACATCCTTTGCCAATTTGGGGACAGAAAATTTGTTTACCTTCTTTCTAGGAATTTTCTATAAATTAGGGCAATTAGGCTTTTGTCTATAAGAGAACTACAAATATTTTTATCTGGTTTGCTAGTTTGTCGTTTTTTTTCTGACTTGTGTTATCTGCCATGCAGGAGTGCTGTAGTTTCAGGTAGTTGAATTTATCAATCTTTCTTTTTAGCTTCTGTATTTTGAATCATAGTTAAAAAGACCTTCACCACTCCAAACTTATAAAGGAATTCACCAACTTTTTCTTCTACATTTTGTACAGCTCCATTTTTTACATTTAAATCTTTGATCCATTTAGATTCTAGCAAGGTATGTATTATGCAGTATGGATCCAAACTTATCGTTTTCCAGATGGCTACCGTTATCCCAATACCATTTATTAAAAAGTCCCATCTTTATCCCACTGAATTGAGATGCCACTTCTATCACACTAGTCTATTTCTGGACTTCTGAACTTGCCCAGTAGACTGTGCCTATTCATGCTCCAATACCACACTCTCAATTAGAGGCTTAACAGTATGTTTAATATCTGGTAGGCTAGTCTCCTCTCACAAGTTTTCCCGACTACTCTTGCTTCTTCCTTTTTCCATTTGGACTCTGTCTCATCTAGACCAAGGAAAAACCTATTGGTATTTTCACTGTTATCCACTAAATGTAAAAATGTAAAAATATGTCAAAGAGATGATAGTTTTGTAACTGTGACTTCTAAGACCTTGGTATATATACGTGCGCGTGTGTGTATACATATATATACATATATATATATTTAATAAATCTTATAATTCTTCAGGAGTATTTTAATGTTTTTGTTATATAGGATTTGCACATCTTATTCAATTTACTCCTTGTTATTTTATCTTTTTGTTATAAATTATAAATTGCCTTTTCCTCCACTGTACCTTTTGACAGTACCTACATGGAGACTATTCACATCTTTCCACATTAACTTTATATTCTGCTCAATGAATTCTCTCATTGCTTTTGGCTTTTCAGTTAATTCTCTTGGTTTCTGTAGCTATATAATCTCTTCCTTTCTAATTCTCACACCTCTTTTCTTTTTTCATCTTTTCATAACCTTTGTCACTTGTATTCTGAATTACTTTGTTTAGACGTGCCTCCTATATGTAACTTTGAATTCATTTTGCTTTATCATTCAATCTTGTCATCTTTTTCTTACAATAGGTGAGTTAAACTCATTTACAATAATTGATACGGCAGGTATTTGTTATCAGTTCAGTCACGTTAATTTTAGACTATGTTTACCATTTATACATTGTAAAAAAATCTTCCACTACATCATCTTTCTTTGATTTTTATTACTACAGTTCTTCTGAATTTTGGAAGATTTGTACTGTTGTAGAAGTTACCTCAGTCTTCTTTCTTTAGGAATTCTATCAGTTCCCTTATAAACAATATTAAATTTAACGTGTAAATCTTTTCCTTCCCCACTCCTCTAGTCCACTAAGCAATTTCAGTCAGCGGTATTCTCCTTTACTTTTGTATTTTTAAATACATTTAAAGTTTCTACCACTTGACTTGTCATCATGACTTCTTTTATTCTTCATTTGATCTGCTTTTTCTAGCTCCCAACAAAGTGCCTTCGTAACATGTAACAATGTCAAAGGTCAAGGTCACTCAAAACCTCCATCCTACTTCCACCAGAAGGATACCTTTGATGCCTGGCAAGTCAATGCTGGCATGCTCGTGGATTCCAATTCCATTCCGGATGATCCGCAAGGAACCTTCCTTGAAAGCCCCAGAGCACGTGACCAGCTGCAAGTAGAGAAAAGGTGTCTAAATAACCCCTCAAGACACAGAGGCCCATGTACTGATGCTCAGAAAGTAAGCAAGCTATACCTAACTCAAGGACCCTTACTATAGAAGCTAGGTCTGATGATGCAGGCTTAGCAGAAGCAATAGTTCCTACCACTGCTCCTAGCAAGCTTCCTTAGATCCCTGGGACTCTAGTTTAATAGAAAGAGTACAGGATCTGGCGTTAGACACACCTGCCGTTTATTAGGTATGTGACCTTAAACAAGTTACTGAGTCTTTTACAACCCTCAGCTTCCTCACTTGAGAAATGGCCAAGAATCTCTGTCTAACAGGGTGCTTGTAAGACTATAGATAATGTCTGTAAAGTGCCTGGCAGACCAAAATAGGCACTCAATAAACGGTACATATCCTTGCATCACTGGGATTACTGAGGCTCTTAAAAGGATCTTCAGTGCATACTTCCCATTCCAGATAAGCAAAGCTAAGAGGACACAGTGTGAGTGGGCAGACTGACTATCCGTTCCCAGAATGACCCCCCCCTTACCTGTCCCTGCCCCTGCCTCTCCAGGTCCACCACGCACATGTCCACAATGGGTCCTAAATTGGTAAAGGTTTCCATGGCCACAACATAGGAGCCTTGCTCGTTACTGTCAACATTGAGCTACAAAGAAAGAACAATGTTAGTCTTGGAATTCCCCAACAGACCCACCCTAAAGAGGTAGTTATCACCCAAAAGAAACTCTGGATCCTGCTAGATCTGCCCTTCTTGTGCACCACTAAGTGCTCCTAGAAGGAGACTGCTGACTAAGGAACATGGTTATCTTACAGATAACCCATTAACTAGACCAGGAGTTTCTAACCTAGTGTCACATGGGTGGATTTCAGGAAAGCAGTGGATTTTTTAAATTAATGTAAAACGTTTGCATGCATTTTTCTGCAGAGTCCAAGATGATCATATTTTAGAGGGGATCCAGTACATCAGGTTATGACCTATCTGAGCTGGGTCTTATTCACTATTTTATTCTCAGCACCTAGCACCTTGCCTGACACCTTAGTTGAAGGAACCTTGAGGACAAACAGGTAATCAGGGCAGGATGTTACATCAACCAAGCAGACAGCTGGATGGTAGGGAAGATGATGAACTGGAGAACTTCTGAGAAGCACCAAACATAGGAGAAGCCTGATGAAGAAGAAGCAGTGATGACAGAAAGAAAAAAAAAACTCCTTCTCACCTTCACAAGCTGAGAGTCACCAAGGCGAGACCCGACAAACACAACACCATTGTCAAGGTATGTCAAGCACTCAGCAATCGAAGTCTGGAAGAAAGGCAACAGTGCGGAAGGAATCAGAACGGACTCCACGTGGGATCCAGACACTGGCCTACCCACCCTGCAGACACCTGCTGAGAAAGCTCACAACTGCAGCCGAAATTCAAGATACGATTCTCCATGTCAAATCCCCAGGGACACTAAATAAATGTTCCTAAATCTCGGAAGTTTGTGACTCTCCATTTAAAACATCCCCCTGCTCCGAAAATGCAAGCGCTTGCTCCAAATGACAGTTTTAATCCAACTACTCCAGTCTGCATGCACAAAGCAATTTTAGAAACCTTGAAAATTCACTGCCCAAGTCTTTGCGAGGTTTTGAACCCTCCTCCCAGAACAGAGTATCAGCATCCTGAATTCCAGACTGCATCCTTCCCTGTTCTTCTTTTCTTTTTGTGAGTGAGGTAGTGCCCAGCTGCACATGAGATTCTCCTACATCTAACAACTTCAGAAATCAACTTTCACAGCAAGACTGACAGTGTTCATTGCTAGATGTTAAAGTATCTTAAAAAAGTAATATAATCCCTGGAGGCGCAATGTGGGGCCATACATCTGCAGTCTTCAGGCACCTATGAGAGCGTGGCAGAGGCGTAGAGGCACGCCCTACCTCTCCGAGGAGTTCCACGCGGAGATCCTTGAGGGTGACAGTGCCGTCCATCTGTTCCTCCTTTTCCAGAAGCAGCATGAAGAGCCGTCCTTCCATGTCTCCCAGCAGATAGCGCGAACCATTGGGGTCCACCCGATTGTGGCACACAATTGTGCTTTGCTGCCAATAGGGAAGGAACAGACGTTAGAAATTAAGCTTCTTCCACAATCGAAGAGCAAAGCCTACCAGATCACTCCCTTTTTGAGGACCAGCCACTTGACCAGCCAGAATCAAAAAAGCCTGGGAATCCACTCAGCAAACATTATCCGTATGATAGAAAATTTAAAACTTTTTAAAGACAATTTTCTGAGGAGCTCAATATATCTGAAGTGTTTACTCAAATATCGTTTTACCGGGAAACAGAAATATAAAGATATACAGTAGAAAGCAAATGTAAGTATTTACTGGACTCAATGCTATCGGATTTTGTTATTTAGCCTCAAAAAATTTAAGATTTAAGGTTTGATTTTTATGACTTGAAATTTTTGTAAGTAATTTTTAAAAGTCTAGATAATTTTATCACCATTTTACTCTATATGACTTGAGCCCTGAAAACAGCACATTCACTAATTTGCAACATTTTTCCCTTCTTATGATTTATTGTAAAGTTGCCCCAGTCAACGATTATTTACTATTTCTTTTAGTTAGCAAGCAAGAGCTTTATTAGGAGAAGCCGGGCTCATCTCTTTCTGTACCCTCAATGACCGACACAATATCTTATACGTGCAGTGAACAGTCTGACGGATAGCTGTGACTCTCCTTTTGACAAAGGGAGAAAAAGGAAACAGTAGAGTAAGAACAAGGGAGGAAAACAAGGGGAAGGAATGCTGCTCACCTTGATGATAGGAGGGGCGATGGCCAGGTACTTGTCACCGTTGTGATAGGTGATCGACTCCTGTCCGATGATGATGGCCCCTCCGAAGGGCTCTGGGACTGCAGGAGAGAGACGGCACCATTAGAATGCTCGGCATCTGGGAGGCAGCAAGGACACTGACCCAGTGATCCCTGAGGCAAGCTTTAAAGTAATCATTTTTTAAAACAATACATCAAAGCTCAGAGAAAGTATTCTACTTTTCTTGGATTCCTATCTTTGAAATTTTACACTGGCTATTATGTAATCCTGGGAATATTTTTATTGCCATTCTTTTGGTGTTTCAGTATTCCTAGGAGTGGAGATACTACCCAATTGTCTTCCACATGCTTTCTCCCCATTTTCTCCCCTTTCTAGCTAAAAGCTTTTACTCTACTCTTGTTCTTTGGCTTAATTCTACCCCCCTGCCCCCCCATTACCAGGGTCATCATTTAGAAGAACCAATTTATTCTTAAGAGTTTTAAAACTTCTCTACTGGGTGAGATAAACAACATAATGTTGGGGGAAGAGTATAGGACAAGCAACAAAGAGGCCTGGATTCTAGCCCATTAGGTATGGGCCTGGGCAAGTCCCTCTCTCTGGCCCTGTTTCCTTATCAATGAAATAAGGGAATCAGATTAGATAAGGTTTATTGGTCTTTCAGTTTTTAAATGTTGTTAGCTGTCGCTGAGTCAGCCCCCAACTCGTGACGATTCTGTGTGTGACAGAGTAGAACTGTTCCATAGGGTTTTCTTGGCTGTAATCTTTACAGAAGCAATTCACCAGGCCTTTCTTCCATGGAGCCACTGGGTAGGTTCGAACCATCAACCCTTTAAGTTAGCAGCTCATTGCAAACTGCTTGAGCCACCAGGGCTCCTTTTTAAATGTTATGCCAACAATAAAATAATCAGACTGATTTCCATATGCCACTCTGCAAGTCAATATCAAGGTTTTATAGTCGACCCCCACTCCAAATAAAGGAGAACTACACTTTTGGGAGGAAATAATAACAGAAAATTCTAAAGACAGAAATAGAAAAAGAAAGGAAAAAAAAAAAAGTACACATAGGGAAAGGAAACACAAGGAAGTACTGGACAATGTAAGTTTGGTAATAGTTGACACTGAAAGACGAGGAAAGGAACAAGAAGAATAGGGAACTGGCCAGAGAGCTGGGGGGAGGCAAATATCCTAAAACCCCCAACCAACCTGCGATCACCATGGAAGCTTCAGCCTCTACATTTTCCTGTTTCCAAGGGCCCTTATTGAACTCCTTCTCTCGGAGAGACACCTCATAGGTTTTCACGTGCCGCCCCTGAGGGTCCTAGGTTGGGAAAGATTGAATGGTTAGCCCTAAGGAAGGGTGAACCTCGGGCTGGAAAGGGATCCTGAAAGGGACCAGCCAACATCTGACAATCAGGGTCTCTTAGGCATGCCAGTCATGTCAGCCTTCCCACCTGATCTATCAGGACACGGATGCCACAGCTGAGCCTGTGACTAGTTTCTAGGTGGAGTGCTGGCATCTGAGGCCTACTGAGTTTCTCACAACTCAACCAGCCAGGAAAGGTTTAAGGAATTCGAAAAATGAACATGTCACACTGCACAAAACACTGTAAGAGATATAATGCACATATATAAGCACAAGAGCTAGAGAGAAAAAACAAACACACTGAGAAGCTAAATATCTCTAAGAGGCTAAAAAAAAAACAGTTCTATACAATTCTTAAAAGCATTCTGACAGGGCGATGGCAGGAAGAACAGAACATGCTGTCCTTAAAGTTAGTCAAAACCTCCAGTCCTGCTACTGTGAACACCACCATCCCCTCCTTTTCCTGGAACATGACTCACCTCAGGCCTGGGGCTACCAAAGTCACCTTTAAGAGGCTAAAGAGCATGGACAGGGGAGAAGTGTACATTCAGCCAGCGATGGGTGGCTTTAACAAGGGCCAGACCAGATTCTAAGAGGGTTTGTGGAAGGAATTCAACACTAGGTTTCAGGGCAGGAACCACATCCGAATTTTTGTTACTCCTAAAGCACTTAGCATGAGTATCCCTCATATCTGTCAAACTGAATTTTTGGCATGAAAAAGAGACAAAGTAATTTTTAGCTGATGGAAAGATTTTCCCATCAATAACAAGCAGACTCAACTTGACAAAAAGTTCAAGCTAGGGTTTGGATTCTGGCCTCTGAGACACACACAGAAAAATGAAGAGCATTCACAACTGGCAGCTCTGGGGCTGGAAATACAGTCATTCCTGAATAACCAACATCATCATTTTAATCTGACATTGATAAAACTGAAGAAGGGAGAGAAATGCTAAGTTTTTACTACAGCAGCTCTGATAATTAATGCACTACAAACAGGATCAAACAAAACCTCCTAACGTAGTTTCCAACCTTACTCAACTGAACTTTATTCCAATCAGCCTCAGAACTATAGCACTTACGGTGACACTAAGAAATATACAAAAATGCATCACTATTTCCAACACATACATGGAAATGTTAAAGTGCCCACACGTATTACACTGAACTCGACTCTCATTTCCTTCCATCATTTATTCAACCACGTGCAAGTAAAATGACCTCACGCTGCATGGCCCTTTGTTAAAATGCTGAGATTCTGTGAAGATACAGGCACGTTAGTCTGATACTCCCCAACTCCACTCCTTTAGCAGATCTGGCCCAGAAAACAGCTGCCCAGGATCAGCTCTGCTAAGGTTTTAAGCACAGACTAAAACAGAAGTCAAGAGCCAGCTCCTCGAAAAGTTATAAACATAGAATTATCATGTTGTTGTTGTTAGGTGCCATCGAGTCAGTTCCAACTCAGAGCGGCCCTATAAGACAGAATACAACTGCCCCGTAGGGTTTCCAAGGAGCGGCTGGTAGATCTGAACTGCCAACCTATGCCACCAGGGTTCCCAGAATTACCATATGACCCAGCAATTCCACTCCTAGGTATATACCCAAAAGACTTGAATGCAGAGATACAAACAGAGACTTGTACACCAATGTTCACTGAAGCATTATTCATAATAGCCGAAAGGTGGAAACAACCCAGATGAATGGATAAACAAATGCGGTATATACAAACAATGGACTATTACTCAGCCATAAAAAGAAATGAAGTTCTGATATACGCTACAACATGGATGAACCTTGAAAACACTATGCTTAGTGAAATAATTCAGACACAAAAGGACAAATAGTATGATCCCACTTATATGAAATACCTAGAATAGACAAATGTATGGAGACCAAAGTTTACTGGTAGTTACCAGAGGCAGTAGGGAAAGGAAAATGGGCAGTCATTGCTTAAGGGGCTCTGAGTTTCTGTTAAGGGTGATGAAAAAATATGGAAACGGATAGTGGTGATGGTTGCACAACATGGGGAATGTAATTAATGTCACTGAATTGTACACATAAAAAACATTAAACTAGAAAGTGGGTGCTGGACAAAACGTAAATCTCTTCTTAAAAGACACGAATTAAGGCACCACCAAGGACATTTTCTCTTTGCTTGTTCAGGCAGTTTCCAGATCACTTCTCCATAGCTGTTTGTTTTAACTGTGGTAGAATATACATAAAATTTGCCATTTTAACCATTTTAAAATACACAATTTAGTGGCATTAATTAAGTTCACGATACGGTGCAACTTTCACCATCTATGGCTAAGTTTTAACAATCCTCTAACATGCCAGTATGAAACTCAGACAAAGTATAAATTGGGTCACCTTATAAAATCTCCCAGGCCCACAACCAGACTGTAATCTCAGGATTAAAATCTGCTATAGCCCAAAGAGCTTCCTGCCTCCACAATAAGTACTACTGCACTCAAAAGGCAACCAAAATCTGACCCTTATCAATTACATTGTTCAAAACATTTCAGGACAAATACATCTAACAGTTTTGCCTGCTACCAAATCCAGACACATTGATTAGCAAAAACCAACTCCCACTATGCCAAACCTAACCCTTCACAGCTTCTCCCTCTTTCCTCCCGATCCAGTACCTGGTAGACAAAGCAGATGGTAGGGGCTTGGCAACCATATAGAAACTTGACGTCGATGACATGCAACTCCTCTAGGCGGATGTTAAAGGCCTTGAGCTCTTTGTTGTCCCGATCTAGTGGAATAACCTTGAAAAGGCCATCGTAGAGTCGCAGGCCAATCATCCGGCACTCAGGGTCAATGATGCCGATAATGCCGGTCTCCGAGGGGCGGCCAATCCGGTCCTGAGAGGTAAAGCTGCGATTAGAGAGGAACCTGAATGCTCACAGGGTAACAGAGGACACCGGGCACCACTTTCCCAGGAGCTTTAATCCTGCATCATCTAAATCCCACCATTTTAGGACAGAGAGTAAGACTGTGGCATCTAAATGACATGCCAGGGAGCCCAAATATTAGTGAATACTTTTTTGCAGAACACTGAATCTCAATGAATCATTTCTCTGTTCTCTGAACTCTAAGAAAACTAAAGAGGTCTTTTCTTCATAAAAGCTCATTCCCTCAAACCCTTAGTATTTTATGATCACACAGAGGGCTGCCCTCAGCACTTCAACTTTCCTCATCAAATCATGACGGCCCTATCTGGGGAACTCTCATTAGCCCGAAGCAGCCGCCTCACCTGGACATTGCCATGGGCTCGCGTAATGATGTCAATGCTCTCGCCACTCTGTTTATACTCCAAGATGCAGGCATTGTATTTAGCTGTCAGGATAAACAGTAGGTCCTTGCTCTCCCCCTGGAAATCGACATTATGCTATCAACAGAGGTCCCTTTTAAAACACTGACACTTGTCTAGCCTTTATACATCATTCTTTAAGTATGCCAGAACTTTCCAAATTGTTCTCTCCCTAATGAGAAAACCCTCAGTTACACACATGGTTAGTAGGTAACACACACTATTGTTGTTAGGTGCTGTGTAGTGGATTTCGACTCACAGCGAACCCATGTGACAGAGAAGAACTGCCCCATAGGGTTTTCTAGGCTGTAATCTCCGTAGGAGTACCCTGGAGCCACTGAACGTGTTCTAACCACCAACCTTTCCATTAGCAGCAGAGTGCTTAACTGTTGCGCCACCAGGGCTCCTGTAACACACACTGAGTACACGCATACCCTAAAGGTAGAGCCAAAAGGCTGGAACTAATAATGATAAACATCTAGTCATCATTTTCATGATTCTCCATCTCCCTGCTCTATATACAAAGTCTTCATCTATTTTCATCTCAGACTAATCTTAATCATATTATTCAAATACTGAAAGATGAATGCAATGCCTGCTGTAATTCTCTCCAATAGTATTAGAAAAAGAGGGGGAAAAAGTGGTAATGACAATGGAAGCTAAACTGAATCTACAAAGTCTTACTCATAAAACATAGACCCAAAAAAGTACTTTGTTCAAAGGATTATAATTCAAGCTTTTAACTCATTGCTTTTTTATCAAATTCAGTTAAGCCATTGTGAAGCAATGTGGTGGCTACTTGGATGAAGACATTTCAATTACAGTGATAATAATGACAACAATTGTTAACAAAACTCTGAGTGCTTGCCATGTGCTAAGCCCTGTGCTATTATTTCATTTAATCTTCACAACAACCCAGGGGATTGGATACTATTATTCCCATTTGGCAGATGGAGAAAATGAGGCTCTGAAAGACATCCAAAGTCATGGAATGAATAAGGAATGACGCCAAGACTGCCCTATTCTATAGTCTTACCCTCTGACTCACTAGGCAATATGGCAATGCACATTTCAAACTGCTCTACTTTCACCTTCCTGTAACTGAAAGAAGTCAACCTGACAAATTTTTCCCCAGTGAAATCTCTCCTCACACCTCTAGGAAACTTGTTCAAGATTATAAATTGGAATCTGCCATTCAAAGGCAGAAGAGAATCTCTCCTCAACCCTTTCCCATCCATCCCAAGCAATGATAAAAAAACACCTACAACCAACAGTCCTCCCTTCATTGCTGGGCCCAACTCAGAGCACTTACCTTGGGCCTGAAAAGCTCCATGACAGCAATCTTTCCATACATGCCCACCTCTTTGACGGGCCGAAGCCCCTCAGCAGTGACCACATAGATCTCTAATCTTGTGTTTTTGGCAATCAACAGGTTCAGGTCTTCAGCTGAAGTAAAGTGTCCTGAAAGAACAGATTCCTCTCACCTTTGAAGTCAGGGAAAGGGCCTCCCCAGCAGTGTCTAAATAATCCTATTACTTTCTGCCTACATCTCCAGAATTCTCATTTACTCATTTCTCTAGCTCCCTCCGTTCACTCCCTTTCTTACCTAACCCAGCACCAGAAAGAGTCTCACTTCATACATCCAGCAAGGCTCTCTCCCTCATCAGACTAAGAAAACTGCACTGGTCCTAAAAGCAGCATAGAATGTGAAAACCCTTCAGTCAGCTCTGTCCCCTTGAATTTTACTTTTCCTATGACAGTGGCAGACTTGTCCTCTAATTAGCAGATGCTGGAGGAAGTGTCCATCTCTTCCAGTTGTCATCTAAACTCTCACAAAACCTTTACCAAACAGGTCAGATCACATGATGAGTATCCCCAGAGCTTTATATGAAAACATTGTTTTGCCCACACCCCCTGCCCTCCCAGGAGTCTACCAATTGTCCCATCTGCACCTCCAACTCTCCAAACAACATAGCTTGGTTTTGGAAACATGACTGGGATTTACATAAACGTAAAAGCTTGCTGTTGTCATGTGCCGCCAAGTCAGTTCCAACTCATAGCAACCCTATACGACAGAGTAGAACTGTCCCTAGTTTCCAAAGAGCAGCTGGTAGATTCGAGCTGCTGACCTTTTGGTTAGCAGCCAAGTTCTTAACCACTGGAAACATGACTGGGATTTACAGAAACATACAAGTTTAGGTCGGCATATTACGCTCGGAATTTAGGTTCAGGATGATTACTCCTGGGTTCCAAACATGGTTGGACTTCTGTGTCCTTAAGGAGTCACCAAAGCAAACTCAGCACTGGGCCAAGCCTTCCAAACTCCCTTCTCCAGCAGCACCCTTGTGTAAACAACAGCCCCAGGCAAAGGTGTGAGCTTCTCCCTATCTGGGTGAGTGGGGAGATTCCTCACATCCTTCCACCTCCTGCGCCCCCCACGTGAAAACCCGATTCAAATGCCGCCATCACCACTGCCCCTTCCCCCGACCACACGAGGCCAATCTCGGGGCCCAAGCAACACCGCACAATCAACTCCCAGTCCACTCTGTCCCACTGGGCCCGTTCCTGTCCTCGAGGCCAAGTGACCTCCCAGAACGAAAAGGGACCCCGCAAGAACAGCTTTTACTCCCCAGAAGACGCGTGTGGAAACAGTTTATTTGGAAGTCGGAGGGCTGGAGAAGGTTCCTCGGCCGCCAGGGCCTTCCATTCCCCGGGCCTGGGCCTGCCCGGCCGCCCCTGAGTCCGCGGGCCTCCCTGGGCCTCAGCTTCCCCCAGCCCCCTCCCTCGCCGGGGTCTCCGGCCCTGGCAACCGTACCGGTCACGCAGCCGTTCACTGCGGTGGGCTTCTGTGCCGTTACCACGTAGTTGTACGACATGTCGAGGCCTGGGGCGGCCCGTCAGGACACAAGCGCAAATATAGAGAGATGGACTCCAGCAAAGACACAGAAGGCCCCCGCCCGCGCGCAGCGATCTTCACGGCTGCTGCCTCCGCCCCAGAGACACGTTGCAGGCCAGAGCGGCCGGGGAGCGAGGCATCACGGGACGGCCTCACCTGGCCTCTGGATGACTCGCAGCTCCGGAGGCGGCCAACCACAGGAAGCCCCGCCCCTGGGGGCCGGAGCCTGCAGTACCCGGATGAGAACACGCGAGCGGTCCTTGTGAAGCGCCGGCGGCTAGCGAGGTGGCTGTTGAGGGGGCCGGCGGGCGCGAGTGGGCAGGGAGGTGTACCTCACCGTATTCCGAGCCCGCCGACCCCCAATTCCCAACCCCCGCCAGGCGTCGCCCCTAGCCCTTGCCCAGATCTCCATCTTTGCCCCAAACCATTGCTTCAGGAGCCCGCGGGGTTGTTCCTGTTTTTGGAATCAGGAAGACTGCAGAGGCCTAGAGAGGGGAGGGAGGTGACAGCGATTTGTGCAGATACCAGGCCCAGGTCCGTGCCGCCCTCCTTGTGAACCCTCTCAGTTGCTCTAAACTCAGGCGGTGACCTCGCCAGACCCTAGAGCGACCTCACTGCCTTGCCTGGGACACCGGAACGCTCACTTCTCCCCCTTTAAAATGTTTTTTATTCTTCAGACTTTGAAGGGCTCACCAGGACTCTTGCTCAACATCATTAGTGCTTCCATTGCTCTTCAAAATCTGACCCCAAACACAAATCAATTTGACCGGTGGTGAGACCCTTAATGGCTCAGGAGGGTGGTTAATTGGCCCTGTACCCTCCAGGCCACCTTACACCAGACAGGCTTCCCAAGGAGCAAGAGAACCACATCATTTGGAGCACCTGCAGAATGCCAGAGAGGCGCCAACCCAGTTTTACAAATGAGGAGACTGAGGCTCAGAGAGGTGGTCCCCCCAGTAAATCAGAGGCAGAGCTTGATACAGAGCCAAGTCTTCTGACCCCAGGCCAGGTTCTTTCCACTACAGAGACACAATGAACCTCCCCCTGAGACCCTGGATGACCCCGAGACTCTTCTGCACCAGGCGGAACACACCAGGGACTCTAGTAGACTTTGGAAGCACTGAATTACCTGTAGAAAGAGTACAGGATTTGTAGAAAGACTAGACACGGGTTTGAGTTCTGACTTTTCCCAGTAGGACCTTGGACAAGTCACTAGACCTTTCTGAGTCTCATTTTCCTCAATGGGGTCAAATTCAAGCTGCCTCCTTTCTGGTGTCGCACTGGTTACGAGATAGGGCTGCTAACCAAAAGGTTGGCAGTTTGAATCCACCAGCCACTCCTTGGAAACCCTATGGGCAGTTCTATTCTGTCCTGTAGGGTTGCTATGAGTCAGAATCACCTCAACGGCAATGGGTTTGGTTTTTTTTTTTGGTCCCCTTCTGGTGTGGTGCTGAGAGCAAGGATGTGAAGATCTTTGTAAATTTTTTCATGCAAGAGATGAAGTTACCCGGTAGGTAACTTTGCTCCTTGATAGTGAGGCTGCTCCTGGGCATAAAGGCAGCCCTGTGCCCAACCTAAATTGATCTGACTCCTGGCAGCCAAGCGCAGGTATGAACCTTGGTCAGCCCCATGCTCTTCTTCATCCCCAGTGCACTAACTAGAATTTGTACTTGGATCAAAGTCTGGGGCAGCTCCCTGTTTTCTAGGGCAGTAGCAGCGTGACTGTGCCAGTCTCACGATTCCCTTCAGCAGCTTGCATCCTTACCGACTCCTGCAGGTGCAGCTGCCACTTCCACCGAGCTCAAACCTAGATAGCACCCCCAGGATCTCCTGTCCTCCGGCATCTCAGTGTGAAGGTGTGAACGCTGCCTGCTTCCGAGCCTCCCCACCATGGTGAGTCCTATGGGGACCAGGGCAAGGGAAGGACACTGTGATTTTGGAGCAGTGGACATCCCAGCCCTGGCCATGCTGGAGTTCCTTAGGCCCTGATCAAGAGCTGCTGCTGCTTCCTGAAGTTCAGAGAGGTTAAGAAAGAAGGGTCCTCCTCTTTTTCCGGGGCTGATCCCTGCTTCCCTCCACTTCCTGGAGTCCTCTGGTCCCAGCCAGGCCTGGGGCTTCAGCCTCTGACTCCCTCCAGGGCCCATCTGGCCCAAATCTGGGTCACACATTTAGATTACAACATTAATAGTCACCTATTCTGTAATGGTGGTACAGTGGTAGAGTTCTCACCTTCCATGGGGGAGACCCAGGTTCAGTTCCTGGCGAGTGCACCTCATTGCACCTCGGTCTGTCATTGGAGGTTTGCATATTGCTACGATGCTGAAGAGGTATCAGTGGCGCTTCCAAACTAAGACAGACTAGGAAGAAAGGCCTGGTGATCTACTTCTGAAAACAGCTAATGAAAACGCTATGGTCACAAAGGCCATTGTGCATGGTGTTACCCTGAGTCCAGAGCTTACTCAACAGTGGCTGACAAGAACAGCACTCCGTAATGGGCACTGTACCCGTTATAGAAGGAACCATGGAGAACAGCCTTGTGCTTGTTACTGAGGCTGGGGCATGTGTGAGCTAGTCCCAGAGCTGGGACCTACACTGTGGGAGGCTCAGTGTGCCCCTGGCCATTGCTCCAGGCCCACCCTAGAAAGATCTGAACCAGAGCAAACCTTGGACAGATCTGGGTTCAAATCTCAACCCTGCGACCAAACAGCTACATGACCTTGCACAAAAGATTTGACCTCTCTGAGCCTCTTTTTCCTCATCTACAGTGTGAGGCAGACTGAGGCCTACCACCAAGTGGCCCTAGACCAGAGTCCTAGGACCTCTCACAGTGTGTCACTTCCTTTCCTTTTTCATCCCCTGGTCCCATCAGGTGCTGGGAACCAGGGGTAGCACTGGCACCTTTGGTGCAGTGATGGTTGAGAATCCCAGGCAGGACAGATTGTCAGGGATGGAGAACGGGGCACACTCTTGGAGGGTGATGATGCTGGAGGCAAGGCTTGGAGTTGAGACCGATTCGTGTCTTCATTGCATGTCCCAGTCCCTGGTGGGCTCTAAGAACCACAAGTCTATGCCCTTCCCGGGGCAAGACCTCTCCTGCCCTCAACCTCCTTGAAAACTCTCTGGAGCACAGTTCTACTCTGACACACATGGGGTCACCATGAGTTGGAGTTGACTCAACAGGAACTGTTTTTTGTTGTTTTGTTTTTTTAATTTCCTATTTATATAATTCAGTCCCTTGGCTGCATGATGTTGTCAAAATGGTGCCAACGTTGGAGCCAGGCAGACCTGGATGCTTGCTGGCTGTGTGACCTTGGGCAAAGTCATTCAGCTGTTCCTCGGTTTCATCACCAGGCTAATCTTTCCTCCACAGGGGTGTTGGGAAGATTAAATGAGATGTGCTCAAAGCACTTAGAACTGGGCCTGGTTCTTAGTCCCAGCTCAGGAAATGGCGCCAGTCTTATTCTGCTCGTGCCTTACTGGCCCAGGCTGCTCTCCTCAGCTGAAGCAGGTGGCTTGGTCTCACCCTCGCCCGACCCAGGAAAGGCCAGCAAGGAGGCATCAGTACCAAATTTTGCACAAAGGAGCTGGGTGCTGGCAGGCTCAGGAAGAGCCACAGCCGGAAGTGCACTTTGCAGGGACCTGGCTCAGCTGTTAGGCCACGCCCGGCCACCTGGTGGCGCTAGGAGCCTGGCCCTTCAGTCCCTATTGGGCCCCAGTCCCATGGTCTTTAGGACAAAGGCGGGAGCTGCATCCTGGTCTGCAGCCCTTGTGCAGCCAGCTCTAGCTTTTCCGAGCTGATTGAAATATAACAAGAATAAAAAACAGTCACTGTCAACTCCAACTCATGCGACCCTATGTGTGTCAGAGTAGAACTGTGCTCCATAGGGTTTTCAGTGGCTGATTTTTTGGAAGTAGATCACCAGGCCTTTCTTCTGAGGTGTCTCTGGCCAGACTCAAACCTCCATTCTTTCGGTTAGCAGTCGAACAACCATTTGCACCACCCAGGGATTCCTCCATAATAGGAAATGCTGGCTTTTATTGAGCTTGTACTATGTAACACGCATATGCTCTATTAGTAAGTTGCCATTTGTCCATTTTACAGAGGAAGAATTAAGGCTCAGAACAGTGAGGTGTCTTCACTGAGTTTTCAAAACTAATGAAAGGCAGAAGTGGGACTTGAACTCAAGTCCTGGTGATTGTAGAGCCTAAGCTTGTAACCACTCTAGCCCGACGCTGCTCCCTTCTCTTGCCCTCACCCGCCATGTCAGCTCAGCTGAGTGTGGGGCTGCTCTGTGGCTCTCAGGCTGGCCTGCACATGTGCCTATTTCCCTCCCCTCTGTGGTTCCCCAGGCCAGGCTCTTCGAGGGCCAGTGAGGCCCCTAGCCCCCTCTCCTGCTGGCCACTTGTTCCTCCAGCCGTTCTAACTGGCTCCCTGGTTCCTGCACCCACCCTATTTCACATCTCCAGACCTTGGCTTATGCCTCTCCCTCTTCTGGAATGTCCTTCCTCTTTTCTTCTCCTGTGCTCCCTACTACCATTTTACCTACTTAACTCCTGCTTAGGCTTCACAAAGACTTCCAGGATGCTCTGAGGAGGCTGAGGCCCCTCTGTGCTTCCATAGCACGGGTGCATCACTCTTGCTAGCTGGGCTCACAGTATGTGGAAATGGCCCCTTGGCATTTCCATCCAGGGCTCAGAGGGCATCCTATTATCACTGCATGCCCAGTGCCGAGCACTGGGCCTGGCACCCAGAGAGCCTCAGGAAATGTTTGCTCTGCATCAGAGGCCCAGTCGAAGCATCGGTTGGGCAGCACAGGAGCCTCCCTGGGGCTTCTTCTTTGACAGAAGAAGGATGTTGGTTCCCAATTTTATTATATATTTTTTACAGTCGGGACTCCTGCTTCCTTATATTCTTTGCCTCAAAGCCATTTTTCTCAGGCTAAATTTAAGCCATGGTCCAAAACCATTTGGCACAGAATAAAAAGCCACCAATTAGGAAGGGAAGTCGCAGCATCCTCTACCTGTGAGAATGTCACCCAGCCCAAGGGACTGCTGTCTTCCTGGAGTTCCTGGGTGGGCGTGGGAGAGGGGTCTTGGCCATAGCAACATGGCTGGGCAGGACGGGGTGTCCGCTGCCCACAACCTGAACCTCCTCCTCACTCCCATCCCGCAGACCTCCAAGAAGCTGGTGAACTCAGTGGCAGACTGTGCTGATGATGCCCTTACAGGCCTGGTGGCCTGCAACCCCAGCCTGCAGCTCCTGCAGGGCCACCGTGTGGCCCTCCGCTCAGACCTGGACAGCCTCAAGGGCCAGGTAGCACTGCTGGCGGGCGGGGGCTCCGGCCACGAGCCTGCCCATGCTGGTGAGTAGAGGGGGCAGAGGTCGGAGAGGCAATGCCAGGCAGGGTAGACAGGAAGTTCCCAGGAGATGCCCAGTGCTGGTCTGACATTCAGGGCAGAGCCTAGCCCAGAGTTAGGAGCCGGCTCCTGGTTCTAGCTCTCCCAGCCCCACATGCTATGATCTGGGGCCAATCATGGCCTCTCTCTCAGACTGTGTTCAGTCAGATGATCTCTCAGGCCCTTCCATTGC
The DNA here is from genome assembly GCF_000243295.1 of Trichechus manatus latirostris. NCBI lineage: Eukaryota > Metazoa > Chordata > Mammalia > Sirenia > Trichechidae > Trichechus > Trichechus manatus. The sequence continues at coordinate 9,601,087 of NW_004444049.1, read as the reverse complement.
TGAGAGTTTGTGATTCTATGAATCTTCCTGGCCTTCCAGGCCCAGCTGACCCACTCCCTCCTCCATGAAGCCTTCCTGACTTCTAGCCTAGAGCAGTATCCCTCTAATGAGCACCCACCCTGCAGTTTTGCCCACACTCAGGAACAGTCCTGGATTGTTCCCTGTTCGGTGCCATGAATGTCATCCCTCCTTGGCTCCCTTGAGAGCTCCTGGAGGATGGGGACAGGCTTTGTATCGTTTGTACTTTCCTGCTTCCCTTCAGCTAGCCCATTCACTCCCTCAGCAAGCACTGATGGGCACCCCCTGTGGGTCAGGCACTGCTCTGGGCGCTAGGGATACTATAGGACAAGGCCCCTCCCCTCCTGGAGCTTATCTTCTACTTCAGGGAGACAGACAGCAGCCAGGTAAACCTGTGAGGAAAGGAGATGGTAAAGGAGAGGAGCGAGTGCATGGTAAATATAGTCAGATGGTAAATATAGTCAGATGGTAAATATAGTCGGATGGTAAATATACTCAGATGGTGAAGGAGCAGCGGGTCACTGGGGGTGGGGAGGGTCAGGGAAGGCCTCTCCACGATGACTCCCAAGGAGTCAGCCATGTGACAATCCTCTGGGGAAGATGACCCAGGTGCTCTTTGGGGCCAGGCGCACAGTAGGGGCTCACCAAACCAGGAGGCTCCAGAGTGTGGGGAGTCCCAGTGACCGCAGGTACTGGTCCCCACCCATTGTCTTCTCTCCCTCCCCTCCCTGTCTCCAGGTTTCATAGGGAAGGGGATGCTGACAGGGGTCATTGCAGGAGCTGTGTTCACCTCCCCGGCCGTGGGCAGCATCCTGGCGGCCATCAGGGCAGTGGCCCAGGCAGGCACAGGTAAGACTGGCATGTGGAGGGACAGGGAGGCTGAGGCGGGAAGGGTATGCTGCGGGGTGGATGAAGGTAAGCACTGATGGGACCCTGCCTACGGCTCCTGTAGCGGGGACCCTCCTTATCGTGAAGAACTACACGGGAGACCGGCTCAACTTTGGCCTGGCCCGGGAGCAGGCCCGGGCTGAGGGCATCCCAGTGGAGATGGTGGTCATTGGGGATGACAGTGCCTTCACTGTCCTAAAGAAGGCAGGCAGGCGGGGGCTCTGTGGTACCGTGCTTATACACAAGGTAAGATCCCCACCCGTGACCCTGCTCTTCACTCAGTCTTCTCTCTTCAGGCAGCACCTGGTGGCAGGACCATTCCATGCCCTACCCTACACAGACGCACCCATGAGAAGCCACTCCCAGACCCCTCCCTTCCTTTCCCCATACCCAGTCAATAGCCTGTCCTGGTGATTCTACTCCCAAATGCCTCAGTACCACACATCCTCCTCAGACCCCTGTCTTCCCAGACCCAGCTTTGGTTCAGGGCTCATCTGCTCATGCCCAGAAGGCTGCAGTGGGCTCCTTGATGGCCCCCTGCCTGCTTCCTGCCTGTCCCAAAGCTCTTTGGTCGGGTGCCCACCACTCCCTTGACTTACCTCCCTGACTTTCCATCCTCATCACCCATCACTCACTTTCCTCTTACGCTCTGTTTATACCAGATCCCTGTGCCCACTGGGCTAGGGCTCATTTCTGGTTTGCTTAGGCTGTGTCTATGGCCTGAAATATCCTCTCCACTTTTGGCCTGGCTAACTCCTACTGTGTTTAGAGGTCCATCTGTGGTGTCCTCCCATCTGGGAGCTTTCCCTGACCTCCCCACTACCCCACACTGGTTAGGAGTCCCTCCTCAGTGCTCTCATAATATCCCTGTGAACTCTATCACTGCATTTACTACTTTGCAGTCCATTTTCTATCTGTGTGTGTCTGCTTCCCCACCTGCTACCCAGACTGTGAGCTCCTTGGAGACAGGCACTGTGACTTAGTCATCTTTTATTTTCTAGCACTCAGCACATAATAGATGCTAGGTAAATATTGGATGGATAGGTGGATGGATGGATGAACGGATGGATGGATGGATGGATAGATGGATGGATGGGTAGGTGAGTGGGTGGGTGGGTGAATGGATGGGTGGGTAGCCAGGTGAGTGGGTGGGTGGCTAGGTGGATGGAGGAATGGGTGGGTGGATAGTTGGGTGGGTGGATGGATGGGTGAATGGATGGGTGGGTAGTGGGTGGATGGATGGATGGATGGATGGATGGATGGATGGATGGATGGATGGATGGATGGATGGATGGATGGATGGATGAAGTAAGCCACAATGATGTGCCATGGGAAAAAGAACTCTAGATTAGGAATTGGGAAACTGGCTGCCAACTGGATGTGTGACATTGAGCAAGTCAGTTCCCCTCTCTGGGCCCATTTCCCCATTTGTAAAATCCCCCATGATTCCAACAGACTGGAGTTCCTGAAGATTCCTGGCAGATGCATTGTGAATGAAGAGGTTGCACTCTTCTGCCCTAAATGTGGTGGAGTACTAGGATTCCCCCTTTCCAATGAGAAAGTCCTCCCCAGCTCATCTTCTGCTTCCAAGTGGTGTGACTTCTTCCCCCTTGGGGGCTTCTGTCTGTGGGGTACAGGTGGCAGGTGCCCTGGCTGAGGCTGGTGTGGGGCTGGAGGAGATCACCAAGCGGGTGAGCGCGGTCGCCACGGCCATGGGTGAGTGCAGCCCATGGGCTCGGGGGAGGCAGGGGCAAGGTTGAAGCAGGTGTTGGGCCTAGGAGCAGATACCTGTCAGCTGCATGGTGTTGGCTTTACCGAGTTTTCCCTAGGGGCTGAAGGAAGGTCTCCATGGGGGAGCTCCTGGGGACCGGTGGCCTTCAGCTGGGTTCTGTTTCATCATTAAGATGAAAGAGGCCGGCAGCCCTTCTCAGTGAAGAGGATGCTTGTGGGCAGGGATTGCTGCTGCCCTTCCTGGTGCCCAATGCCAAGGCCAGAGTAGTAACCCCTTTTCTGCCTCATTTTTCACAGGTACCCTGGGGGTGAGCCTGTCCTCCTGCAGCGTCCCTGGCTCCAAACCCACCTTTGAGCTCTCTGCCGATGAGGTAGAGCTGGGCCTGGGTAAGCTTGTGGCCACCCCTGCCAGCCATGCCTGCTCCTCTGTCTTGGCATTTGTCCCTGTCTTATGCCCTGGGAGCCATCCCCCTGGTCCTCCCTGCTTAATGCTCACCTGGAGCTATCCCCTAGGTGGTCTTAATATCTTTAAGTGGGCACTGAGGCCCTTCTGGACCAACCTGCCTGATTTCTACCCACTTTACATCCACACCCAGGGCTCCCCAACATGGGACTCCATGCACCCGCCCACCTCTTAGCTTTGGCTCACACCATTCCTGGGTCCTCCTGCCCCTGCCAAAATACCACCCTTCTCTCCAGGGCCGTTCAAAGGCCACCCCTGCCGTAGAGCTCTCCAGCGCCTCCCCTGTGCTTCCAAGGTGGTGGGCATAGGCCTCCTGTAGCCTCACCGTGACTACCTCTAGTTAGCGCTCCTCCGGTTCCTGGCTACCTCACCACCAAGCCACAAGCTCCGGGAGAGCAGAGGCTGTGCATTTTTCATCATTCTGCCCATTGCCACCCCACTCCCCACGCACACAGTGTCCAGCCTAGTGCTGAGCACTTTACTCAGTCCTTGATAATGTGTAATGGGCCAATCCCCAGTCCAAGTGGGTCAGCTGTGACATGTCTATCCACAGGCATCCACGGGGAAGCCGGCGTGCGTAGGATAAAGGTAGGTGGATTCCCAGACCCAGGCTGGTCCAAGGCCAAGTCCTCCCATGCAGCTGACTCCTGGCTTCCTCTGACAGATGGCGACGGCTGATGACATTGTGAAGCTCATGCTCGACCACATGACGAACCCCTCCAATGCATCCCATGTACCTGTGCATTTAGGTGGGTGGCCTGTCTCCCCCATCTCCCACCTTTCCTACCTCTCTGGGTGGGGGCACCCAAAGAATTTCACCTGGGGGTGTCATCTCTACCTATAGGCTCCTCAGTGGTGCTGATGGTCAACAACCTGGGTGGCCTGTCCTTTCTGGAACTGGGCATCGTAGCCGACGCTGCTGTCCGCTCTCTGGGTGAGCCCCACACTGGGCAGGGGACCTGCCCCAACCTCCAGAATGTTTTCCCTCCAGCCCCTTGAAGCTGTACGTAGCAAAGCAGCTGAAGTAGTGCCTTGTGATGGCCCAGAGCATGGCTATGCAATCAGATGAGCCCAGGTTCAGTCATCACTCTGCGACTTCATTGTTGGGTGCCTTGGAGCCTCGGCTTCCTGGTCTGTAAAATGGGGTGATGGTAATAGTATCTGCTTTATAGGATTGTTGTGAGGGTTAAATGAGATTGAGCATGCCTGACACCTGGTGGAACTCAGCAAGTGAAACTTGTAATTACTTATCTGCCCTGAAGAGGGGGCACCTCCAGGGACTGTGGACACATGATGCCCTGAGGAAAGCTGGCCTCTCCCCACTCGCCTCAGGGCCCCTGCTTCCAATGTCCTTGGTTTTCTACTCTTCTGTTTTCTTCCCCGTGCTCTGGGGGGCAGAGGGGTGCCCTTCCTTCCCTCCCTCATGGACTTCATGCTTTGGTACTGCAGAGGGCCGTGGGGTGAAGATTGCCCGGGCCCTGGTGGGCACCTTCATGTCTGCGCTGGAGATGCCTGGTGTTTCCCTCACCCTCCTGCTGGTCGATGAGCCCCTCCTGAAACTGATAGGTGAGACTGGAACCTGAGGTCACCCAAGCCAGGGCTCCTGGTGATGGGAGGAGCCAGAGGGACTCCTAGGGCCCCCATCAGGGCTGGCCATGAAAATCAAGCATCGGGCCCTGTGAAGCAGCCCTTTCTGGCTTCCCCTGCCTCCTCTCACTTGACTGTGGAGGAGTTGGTATGAGGATCCTCCTCAGATCTGCCTGGCCTCTTCCCCTTGTACACAGTAGGCACTCAGTACATGCTTGTTGAGGTGGCTCCCCTTCCTCCAGGGCAGGAGGCCATCTGCTGAGGGAGCAGGGCCACCAGTGCTAGGTGGTGAGCCAAGCCCTGCTTGATCCCTGGCTGGCTGACCATGCCTGAGTGATCCCACTGTCCTGCTGGTCCCCAGATGCTGAAACCACTGCATCAGCCTGGCCCAGCACGGCCAAGGTCTCTGTGACTGGGCGAAAGCGGACCCGGGCAGCCCCTGCTGAGCCCCGAGAGGTCGCTGACTCTACCGCTGCAGGAGGTACCAGACCCTGCTGGTGGGGAGGGAGTGCTTGCTTGGTGGCCCAGGGCTTGGGCCTGAACCCCAAAGGGAGCAGGGGTGTGAGTGGAGCCCTGGGTGGCTGACGAGGTCCAACCCCTGGTACACACACTCCCACACCAGTCAAGTCTGGTGGTGAGAAGGGCCCAGTGGGCCTCCTCCCCGCTGTCCTCCCTTTCCACTGCCCTCCCTTTCCAGGTGTAGCCTCGAAGCGGATGGTGCTTGTGCTGGAACGGGTGTGCAGCACCCTCCTGGGCCTGGAGGAGCACCTGAATGCCCTGGACCGGGCTGCTGGTGATGGCGACTGTGGCACCACCCACAGCCGCGCTGCCAGAGGTTGGCACCGGGCCCGTCTGGGGTCAGGAGAGTGACTGCTGTGGCACATGGGTTAACATTTTGGCATTTCATGAACCAGAACATTCCAAAAACTTGGCGTGGTAATCCAGGGTTAAACCCAACCCAACCCAACCCAACCCATTGCCGTGGAGTCAATTTTGACTCCCTATAGGACAGAATAGAACTGCCCCACAGGGTTTCCAAGGAGCAGCTGGTAGATTTGAACTGCCAACCTTTTGGTTAGCAGTCGAACTCTTAACCACTGAGCCACCAGAGGTTACCAACTTTTATTTTGCCAAAAGACGTCATTCACAAAACCTCAGCACCCATTTCCCTAAAGAAAGGACCTTCTAACGCTTACCAGTGTAGGAAGGTGCTTATCTCAGAATAGAATGGAATCCTTTACAGTGAATGACTTTAAATTCCAGGAAAACTCTATTGACCTTACGTTTCTCACTTCACCCAGAGCAGCGAAAACCTCTTCATTGTCCAGCCCCATTCATTCAAGAAAACTTTATTTAGTGCCTACCATGGACCAGGCACTGTTCTGGACTCTAGTGAACAAAGCAGAAAAAAATCACTGCCCTCATGGCTTACCTTCTGATGGGGGATAAACCAGAAACAAGATGAATCAGGAAAACACGCAGGACGTTAGTGCAAAGGGCCAAGGAGGGAAAATGGAGCCGGGATGCGGGATATGAAATGTTCCAGGCTGAGGGCGGATGGTTTCCGGGCAGGCCTCACCTGCTAGGTGACTGCTGAGGTCTCTCTCAGTTGCATTTCCCACCCCGCAGCAGCCTCCACACTGGGTTCAGAAAGGGAGCCTGGTCCTTTTAGTTCTCTTTCAACCTCTTCCCTCCCCCGTTACTCCTGACTGGCAGAGAGGCCTAGGTACTCAGTTGGGGTCCAGAGAGGCAGGTGGAGGGCTCTGAATCCCTCCCCATCTCTCTCACCTGCAGCCATCCAGGAGTGGTTGAAGGCGGGCCCACCCCCTGCCAGCGCTGCCCAGCTCCTCTCCAGATTGTCCGTCCTGCTACTGGAGAAGATGGGTGGCTCATCGGGGGCGGTGAGTGCCCACAGGGCTGACAGGGAGGGGTGCCGGTGTGGCTGGGGCCCAGGCCAGCTCCTGGTGCTCAGCATTCTGCCCTCCGCAGCTCTATGGGCTGTTTCTGACGGCGGCTGCCCAGCCCCTCAAGGCCAAGACTGACCTCCCTGCCTGGTCTGCAGCCATGGATGCTGGCCTGGAGGCCATGCAGAAGTGAGCTTTTGACCCCTGTGCTTTAGACCAGCAGTGGGCTAGGGGAGCCAGGCCCTGTCCTCACCCCCAAAGGGATTCCCTCCAGGAGCCTCATTCTATTCTTTCCCTGCCAGGTATGGAAAGGCTGCCCCAGGGGACAGGACTATGGTATGTATGCAGGTGTGGCCCCAGCCTGCCTCTCTTCTGAGCCTGGAAGCCTGAAAGGCCACCATCAGTGGTGGGGCCACTCCTCAGCCCCTCCCTTGCCTTGTATAGCTGGATGCTCTGTGGGCAGCAGGACAGGAGCTGCAAGCCTGGAAGAGCCCAGGGGCTGACCTGTTGCAAATCCTGACCAAAGGTGTCAAGGTGAGTGAGGCCAGGCCCAGCTGCCCAGAGACAGGCTTGGGGCCACCAGGCTCCCATCTCCATGTGACCCAGAGCACGTTAACCTTCCTGGGCTTGTTTCCTCCTCTGTAACATGGAGGTAATGGTGGTACCTAGTTCAGGGCTACTGTGAGGCTTACAGGAAATACATAGAGCCCAAGCCCAGTGCCTGGTACATAGAAAATGGTGGCCGTTTTCCTGCTAGAGGCAGGGTGGGAGGTGATCTCTCCACCCTGATAACACCATAAAGGGTGCTGGCAGAGCTGGGACAAGAGGGCCAAGAACCAGGTTGCGCCCGATTGCACGGCAGAGGAACTCTGCCCGTGGCAGGGAGGAGGTCTGGTGGCCTGGCCTTGAACCTGATCCCACACCCCACCCCCTCAGAGTGCGGAAGCTGCAGCCGAGGCCACCAAGAATATGGAAGCTGGAGCCGGAAGAGCCAGTTATATCAGCTCTGCGCGGCTGGATCAGCCAGACCCCGGGGCTGTGGCAGCTGCCGCCATTCTCCACGCCATCCTGGAGGTCTTGCAGAGCCAGGGTGTGTGACCGCCCCCTCGGCCTCAGCTCCTCACTGCTGGGCTCAGGTGGCCACTGTCACTTCCCTCTGCCTTCAACCACTACTCTCCCCCCACCCCACTCCCAGGGCCTGAGTTCAGCAGGAAATTCCCCACCCAAACCTCCAGAATGACTCCACTGCAGAGACAAAGGCCCAGAGAGGGTTCAGATGCCTCATCAGCACTGCCCTTCCCCTCTTCTGGGAGGGTGGAGTCCCTGCGCATCTGGGCTGGCCCCAGTCAGCTCTGGGCTGGCAGCACAGCCTCTAACTGCCAACACTATCTGGTTTTAAGACTCTCTCCTTGAAAGGCCTCTGCACCTGAATCTGAACCAGTAGGGAAAAGAAAGCAAATAAACTCCATTGAAACAGCAACCAACCGCTTCCTCTCCAGTGACCTTCCTCCAGGCATCTAAGCAGGTGGGCCCACCAGTGTCCCAGGGACTGAGGTTGGAGGGGTCATGACCATCTCCTATTGGCCAGACCATTAGCGGCTGAGACCCCAAGGCAGGGTCTGCTCAGCTGGGCTGGCTCCACCGGCATCCTCATGCCTGTCCTTCCAGTACACACACCACACGCAGTGCACGTAAGACTGACGGGAAAGCTTTTCTCAGTGCCGAGCTAGCAGAATCCAGTGCTGCTTTGGGAATGAAATGGGCAGATGAGGCACCAGAAGGGAAAGAAATCAGAAACTGCACCTGAGCCAGCCCTCAGTTCTCTTTCTGGAGCAACACTGAGGGCACCTGGTGAGGATGGGCTGTTGAACCTGGTGCACAGTGGAGACAGTCAAGTGCACACCTGGCATGTCCTCGGTGTGGGGAAGCGGCTAACGGCCGGGCTGTGGACTCAGACACGACTTTGAATCCTGGCCCTGCTTCACACCCGCTACGTGAACTCAGACCTGATTACTCAGCCTCCCAGAGTCTATAAAATCAGAATGGTGCACAGGCACGTGTTCCCAGCAGCTGGGACGGAGACTCTGGTGGCTGAAACCAGCTTGTGGATCCCGACTCTGCCGTTTCCTGGTGGGGTGCTCTCGGGCAAGTCACTTACCCTTTTTGAGTCTTGTTTTCTAGATCTATAGATAGGAAAAATACTAGACCCTTCCAAGTGGTCAAAAATCATTAAGGACCATCCACAGGTGTATGATTCTATCACATGTGATTCCATCCAGACAGTCTGGTCACGTGGATCTTGGTGCCTCCTGGTTTGCCCTCCCTGAGTCTGACTTGTCCTGAGGTTTTTATAAGTTGCTCCAGGACCCATATAACCAAATGTTAGGCTTTTATAAGTTGCTCCAGGACCCACATAACCAAATGTTATTTTAGCAGAGGCAGCTTTGATTCTTAAAAACATGTTTAATGAAAATCAAGCTCCTTCATAAACAAGCTAAGTGCCTACACATGGAGAGAGGGTGAGCTGGCCATGTGACACAGGTGCATGGCAGCCATCCCAATGGCTTTGAAGGCTTCGTCCCAATCAAAAAGTGCAGCCACAGCTCTTCTGCCAGCATCCGCTCAGCAGAGGGCATGTGGGCTCAGAACCCCGGGCATCAGGCCACTTGTCTCCTCAGCGCAGCAAGATGGGCCTAGGCCCAGACAGGGTTCACTTGGAGGAGAAGGCAGGAAAGTCACAGTGGCTGCACACAGCAGAGGGTCAGGATTCCTGCCTCTCCACCCGCTTCTCCTTGGGAGAAGAGCTCCAGCCCCTACTTCGGCATGACCCAGAAGACTGGGTTTAGCCAGGCAAGCAGCCACTGTGGTAAGGACACCCCTGAAGGCGGCAGTGGTACCCAGGGCTCTGCCGGGCTCAGTGTACCACAACTTTGGCATCACATTTTCATGGTGAGCCAGAGAGTGGAAATCAGCAGGGCCCTCCAAGAGCAGCAAGGGTAAACCCGCCAGGGGAAGGGAGGAAAGGCCTGAGCCAGCAAGAGGAAATAAAGGAAGTCGGCAACTCCTTCTGCTTTTTATCTCTATGGGGACGTTTGGGGACAGGTGGTCTGTTCCTGGAAGAGCAGGTTACCAGGGTTCGTAGGGCTGCCTGATCGCCACAGGCGTGTAAGCCACAGGGAAAGGCTGGCCAGCCTGCTGGAGCAGCAGCTAGGAGAGGTAGAGGGAGCCACGTGATCACATCACACAGACAAAATGCAGCCATATGAAACAACAGCTGAGAACTTCCCCTCTGTCTGCACAAGCGGCTTCAGCTGCCCTCCTTCCTCTCCTTCAGTTGCCTCCTGCCGTCCCCTCCCAAGCTCACATCCAGGTGGGGCTGCGTGGTAATAACAGGCGGATGAAGCCTACGCCATGTGGGGCGCCTGTGAGGGGGAACACTGAAGGCCCCCACCCTTGGTTTCCACGTTACAGGCTGCACTTGGGTCCCAGCTCGTGTGAACTGTCAGGATCTTCTGCCATATCCCTAGGGATTTTCAGGTGACATCAACCTGTATCTTCAGAGACAGCAGGAGCAGCACAGGGCAGCCAGGGAGGTGTGCATGGGGGACCTGAGACGCTGATGCCGAGAAGGGGTGCGGAAACCAAAGCCACCAAGCAAAGCAGATGGGCTGCCAGGGGCTGGAGACAGCAGGCCTGATGGGGAAGCAGCGAGAAGCGTGGGCTCCGAGCCCACAGGAAGTCTGTTGCTGACACCAGCCGGGAGCCCCAGTAGAGAGAGCTTCTGAGGGGAGGACAGACTGCAGCGCTGACTGCTCCGGAGCCCCTGCCCAATTCACTCCCCATCATGCAGCAGGGGCTGGAAAGACAGGCAGATGCACGGGGGTGAGTGACATGGCGTCACAACAGCCCCTGACCTGCAGGAGTCACACCAGGGCTGAGCTGCAGTGTGGTCCCCGCCCAAGCCACCAGATCTGTCAGGGAAGCCCCAAAGTCCCTCAGCCTGGTCACCATCTCACCACATTCTGTCAGGTGGCCGAGTGGCCAGGAACAGGCAAGACCTGCTGCAAGCACTCAACTTGTCACCAAGCTCCCGTCCCACCAGACTAGCCCCAAGGCTGGTAGTGCAGAAATCACTGTGTACTCCCATCATGCTCAAGCCCTTCCTTGAGGAAGATAAGGCCATACTTCACCTCACTAAATTCTCTGTCTACCCCCAATGGACAGGCCACAGGCCCCTGGTAGCCACAATCCCTGGGGCCTGCTGGTTTGATACTGGTGGTCCCCATCAGCCAACCTAACACCACCTTTGTGCTGCTTGGTTTCCCACCATGGTACTGGGCTGGTCTTCTTGGTGAAGCCCAAGCCTTTCCTGGATGACCCGTCTCTAGACCTGGCCCTACCCTACCCTGCAATGGGGACCAGGAACCCATACCTGTCTGTTGGTCAGGATCCCTGGCTCTGGGCGCTTCCAAGATGAAGCCAGAAGGATATAGAGCACCAACAGCCCAAAGATCACCACCAGCATCCCAGTGGTGTTGGCAAACACAGCCTCACTGGGCAGACTGGAGTAAGGCTTGGTGACATTTGTCCTGAAGATGAAAAAAACAATGACCCTCTAGAGACTTTTCCACCCGTTTTTACCCAGCAGGAGACTCACTGCCACTAAGATAGGGAGAGTCTTCCCAGAACTGCCTCTGACTTGGAATTACAGTTACCTTTTACCTCCTAAGTCCCTATGCCCAAAACAAAAATCTATAAAATGCTCTTTACCTATGAGAAAATTGAGGCTCAAAGCGGTGAAATTAATTTGGCCAAAGTTACACAACGACTAAACAGCACAACTAAGATCTAAGCCCAGGCCTGACCTAAATCTTACTTGCTTTTCATTGCCCCCACTGCCTCAAAAAAATGGAGGACAGGAGTGGTTAGGCATGCAAGCTCTGCAGTCAGACTGCCTAAGTCAAATCCCAGCTCTGCCACTGCTGGCTGTGTGCCCTTAGATAAGTTACTTAGCTTCTCTGTGTCTTGGTTCCCCAGTTTGTAAATGGCAATGACAACAGTACCAATGCCGTAGGGCAGTTGAGAGGATTAAATGTAAAGTACTTAGAGCAGTTTGACACACACACACAGAAAAACTAAACCAGTTGCCGTCGAGTTGATTCCAACTCGTGGCAACCCCATGTGTTGCAGAGTGGAACTGTGCTCCATAGGGTTTTCAATGGCTGGCTTTTTGGAAGTAGATTGCTAGGCCTTTCTTCCAAGGTGCCTCTGGGTAGATTCAAACCACCAACCTTTCGGTTAATAGCCCAGCGCTTGACTGTTTATGATTAAAAAAACAAAAACAAACAAAAACAAACAATCAAACCCATTGCCATTGAGTTGATTCTGACTCATAGTGACCTTATAGGACAGAGAAGAACCCCCCCCATGGTGGCACAGTGGTTAAGTGCTAAGCTGTGAAGTGAAAGGTTGGCAGTTTGAACCCACCAGCTGCTCTGCAGGAGAAAGATGTGGCAACCTGCTTCTGTAAAGATTACAGCCATTTATGAAAGTAGATGCTAAATCAATTTGATGCTCAATAAATATTTGCTGACCAATTTACCAATCTAAACTTAAAAAGAGACTAGTTCTATTACCTTCCACATCAGGAACAGGCCCAACGCCCAAGGCTCTCCTCTCTTGGATGGGTCCTGTGATCATAGCGTGTGTCTTTCAAAGACCCTATTCCCTCCCTTCCATCTTGGGATCAGGTGCCCCATCTCACTCACAAACTGAAGAAAAGCTTCTCATTAATGCCAGAAACGACAGACGCGATGGCCAGAGACAAGATGAAGGCTCCAAAGAAGACGTGGATGGGTTTAAGGAGGCTGCGCTGCCACGGGGACGCCCAGGGCAGGAGGAAGATGGTGAAGCCCAGGAACCACTGTGGACACGAGGGAGCAACTGACAGTGCTTTGTGTGGCCCAAGGCACACTGTCACCCACCCCCGAGCCTCCGACCCATCTCTGTATGGACTCTTCTTTCCCAACTCCAAATCCTCCCAGCAGGCATTGCCCTGCCATCACACTTAGCTTCGTCATTGTCCTCATTGTGGTCTGTCTGTTTCTATTACACAAACGTCAGAGCAACGACAAAAACACTAAACGGAATGCTTAGCTATAGTCCCACTGTCCCAGCAAACCCGACTGTTCATCTCTGCTTCCTTCCAGATGCTGCTCCTAAAACTCCTCCCTTGCATAGGGCTGACATCAGAATACGGAAACCACTTCTAGAATTGCTGCTGGTTCAAAAAAGGTCGGAGTGGGAAGGTGGGAAAGATGGCTGTTAGAGCCAGCACAGTGTGTGCTATGACCAAGTCAGCACAGGGGCCTCCAGGATGACAGATGGGCAGTGTGCCGGGGTGAGAGCAGGGGCAGGGTGATGCTCTGCTGACGCTACAGACGTGCCCTGCACAGCTCTCTCTAGGTAACGAGAAGAGTGAATATTTGGTGCTGATGCAAATGAAAGCTGAGCTGTGGGAACCTAGAGGAGGAGGGCAGAGAGAACTCACCTGGCAGGCAAAGAGGAAGACGGTGGTGATCCCCACCCAGCTGTGCAGGGAGTAGAGGTTACTGATATGTTTCTTGTTGTGAGCGCTAAAGACGGCTACCAGCCCCACCACCGTCAGTATGAAGGCCAGCAGGTGGAGGGCTGCGTGGAGGGCTTTCCAGGGCAGCTTGGGCCCCACCCAGGATTGGGGCACGCGGTACACCAGCGATGCTGCAGGAGAGAGCAGTCCCCAGGCTCGACCTCCCCCTACATCAGGGGAGCCACCCTGATATGATCCTACACAGCCTCCCAACACCTCCTGATGGGAAGAAGACGGAAATGCTAGGATGTCAGTATCAATTCCTCAGCATCTTCTTTCCTCCCATCAGCCATGAAGGAGGAAGAGAAGCGACAGTGATCCAAAGGGAGGAGCAGCTTCCTTGAACCTGCCATTCAGTCATTACAATCATAAACCTAGCTTGTGCGGAGTTTCGCAGGTAACAAACACTTTTACGTTTATTATTTTATCTAACTGATTCTCACAACCAAGATTAGTTGTCAAGGGTCAGACGATCTAGCAAATCCTGGTTCTGCCTGTTATTAGCTATTTGGCCTCTCTTCTCTAAGGCTCAGTTTCCTCATCTGTAAAATGGGAATAGCAATAAAGCCTACCTCACAAGTTTGTTGTAAGAACCAACTTAGATGATGTATGCGAAGTGCACATGGTAAGCTGCTATTTATCAATGTCATCATTATTCCCATTTTTACAAGTGGGAAAAATGAGGCTCACCTGGGCCCCAAGGCACAGTGCTGAATGCTTGGGGCAAAGATGGTAAAAGACAGGTTCTGGGTCTGGGAGGGGTACTAAGTAGATCTCTCACTCAGGGGCCTGATTCTGCCATGAGTGGCTTCAACTTCCTACTCCCTCGAGCAAGAATCAGCAAACTACACTGCCCAGGCCAGATCTGGCCCTGTATTTGTTAATGAATTTTTACTGGAACACAGCCATGATCACTCATTTATGAACTGTCTATGGCTGCTCTCATGATCCAATGGCAGAGTTGCAAAGTTGCAACACAAACCACATGGCCTGCAAAGCTTAAAATGTTTACTATCTGGCCCTTTTACAAAAAAGTTTGCTGACCTTGCCCTAGAGTACTCGTGAAACTGTCCTTCTCACATGCCTCCTTTCTTACCACTTCTTCCCCCAAATGACACTTGGGCCCAGTGACAGCTCAACCAATCCCACCCCCATAGCCCCAAACCCAACACTGACGAAGGCCAGCCCTGGAGAGGGAACGTGTTGGCCCATCCAGGCTCGGGCCATCTCATGCCTACCCATGCTGACCGCTTACTCACCAGCTCCGTAGAGCACCACCATGCCAGTAACCATGAGCACCGGGTGCCAGTTGAACCTGAGGTCGCTGACGTTCCAGGCAAAGCCATTATGCCAGTACCGCATCCAGTAGATGGTGAACAGGATGCAAAGCAAGCCCAGGGACCCCAACATCAGGCAGGACAGGTAAAACCGTCCCACAGCCATTCTGCTCTAGCACTTCTAGGAGAGAGGAGGAAGTCACATAACCCTGCTGGCTCGGCTGCACCCCACACACTGGCTAAAGGAGGCAATGCTGACCTCACTCTTGGCCAGATTTCTGGTTACAGACACTGAGTAAGCCCCACTGAGCACCTGGCCGTGCACAGGGCAGCAAGCTCAGGCTGTGGCTGGCCCTGGAGAGCACCTCTTCTGCTGCAGCCAGGTGCCAAGGCTCTGGGCCCAGAGCCCTGGAACTAATTCCCCTCACAGGCCATGTAAAGCTGGTTCTGGTTGGTAAAGAACCAGAAGGTAAAGAACCACCACCTAGAAGAACTGGACATCTGAATGAAAGAAGGGATGGGAATCAAAATCCAGCCTAGATCACAAATGCTCAGGCCCTCAGTTCTAAGGTAAGGAGGCAACGGCACCATCTGAAAGGAACACACACACACACTACTATAGGCTAGCTAGCTGTAAGTCCCACGGGCTCCCACTTCTACAGAAATGCTCTTCTCCAGATGAGGAACTTCCTGGGGACAAACCCTCTTATTGCAGAGGTAAGATCAGGCCCTCACTTCAGAGTCCCCACAAGCTGCATGTTGAATCAAGTGATACATTCAGCTCTCCCTAGGCCTGAGACTTCTGCTTTCTCTTCCTCTGTGGCAAGTCCAGAGGAGAAAGGAGGAAGCAAGAACTCACGGTCTAGAAAGCAGGAGGTTTATTTTGAGATTTCCACATGTACTTGATAAACTCAGAAGCCAACTGTGGTTCGGGTATGGCCCCTGTGCACCTGCTCTTAAAAGCCAAGCAAGTGGGCATGGGGGTTGGCAAGCAGGTATGCAAAGCCACAGGAATGCCCCTACTTTCAGCTAATGTGTTGGCAGCATGGGCCCAGCCCTCAAGGCAGTCAGCCAGGCCCATACATTCACACCAAGAAGGCGACAATATGGCTTCCTGCAATTGAGGTCCTTCAACTGGAAGCAGATAACAGAAAGAAGAGTCGGCCCCTAAAATATCCAATAACTCCCAAGGAGATAAAACACTTGGTTCCTCCCCTTTAAACCTAGTGGCAGGCTGAAAGAATAGTCACCTTGGCGGCAATTCTTATTAACCAATGCACCTTGAGCAAATCACTTAACACCTGTAGGACTCAGTCTTCTCATCTGCAAGAAAGACATGACAATAATAAGAATACTGTTTATAGAACTCCAGAGATGAACAAGGAGCCTGGGGGGTACAAGCAGTTTGTGATTGACTGCTAACAGAAAGGTTGGCAGTTTGAACCCACCCAGCATCTCCCTGGAAAAAAGGCCTGACAATATGCTTCCATACAGATTATAGCCAAGAAAATCCCATGGAGCAGTTCTACTCTGTAACACATGGGGTCACCATGAGTCAAGGGTTGACTCAACAGCAACTAACAACAGTTATGGATGACCAGATACCACACTAAAACCTTACACATATTATCCCATTTACTCGTCTTAACCCCGTGAGGTATTATCCCCATTTTATAGATGAGAAAATTTAGGCTCAGAAAGATTAATTAACTAGCGTTAAAAATCCATTGCCGTTGAGTTGATTCCAACTCATAGCGACCCTACAGAACAGCGTAGAACTGCCCCATAGGGTTTCCAAGGAGCACCTGGTGGATCTGAACTGCCAACCTTTTGGTGAGCAGCTGAGCTCTTAACCACTGCACCACCAGGGTGTTAGGACCCAGTAAATGGGTAAGAGTTTAAAAATCTGTCTGTCTGGCTTTAAGCCCCATGCTTTTTCCTTGATCACAGATTGTCAGAAGATCATGTAAGAAAATGAGTGAAAGGATATTGTGAGAGTAAAGTATTATACGCTTCTTAGTTACTGTTACAGCATTTCATCCCAACTACTAACGAAAACCTGAAGTTCGTGTTCCCTGTGCTCAGGGCTCTCAACGGCCTAGATTCCATACCATGTCAGCTCTCCCCATGCCAGGTGCTCACCTAAACCCAGAACAGACACTGGGCTCTCACAAGATGATCCACGTCGGCAGTAATCCTTAAGAAAGAGGCCCAAGAGCTGGAGGGGAAAAACAAACTCCTTTGAGGCTGGCAGAAGACAATCATCCCACCAGCTTCCTAGAAGCCTCGTGATTCAACTACTGGGCTCATGGATGTGCACCCAGCCTCAGAGCTGTTCCCTTAATTCCTGTAGGGCAGAGGAAGTTTCAGGTCACCAGAGACAAAAGCAAAGTAAATATAGCTCCCAAAGGACTGTATCCACCCCTAGAAGAGACGATTGCAGGAAGGGCCTGGATAACTGCTCTCTGAGTGACTTGGAATAGATAATGGGGAGAGTTTCTTAACAGAGGGCTCAGAGGTTATGTTATTCTGCTCACAGTGCACAGATAAGCCCTCCCTTTGCCTGAAATAAAAAGCAAAAGCAGGGAAAAAGGAAGAGTGAAGGCAGTGAACATTACAAATGCTTAGAATATCCTGTCATTTGTTCTAGGAGAGCAGGCTGTGTTATGATTTCAGGATGTGCACATCACGGTTTGGTCTCCTATCCTGCCCTCGTTTTGTAGAGCCCCATTCTAAGGCAGGGGTCAGCAAACTCTTCTACAAAGAAAGGGTCAGACAGTAAATATTTTAGGTTTTGCAGGCCATATGGTCTCTGCCACAGCAATGTCATCAATTCTGCTGATGTAATGCAAGGGTGGCCATAGACAAGTGAGCATGGCTGTGTTCCAATCAAACTTTTATTTAGACACTGAAATATGAAATCCATATAATTTTCACATGTCACAAAATAGTCTTATTTTGGGGCTCTTTCAATCAGTTAAAAATGTAAAAATTATTCAGGCAGGCCAGATTTGGCCTGTGCATTGCAGTTTGTCAACCCTCATCTAATAAGTCTACTCTCCAACCAAATATCTCCCCAATCCCTTGGTAGAAAGGATTCATCCTGGCTGAGCTAAAACAGATCAGGTTCAGGGGTAAGAAATGGGTACCTCCCATTCAGTGTTTGTTATTGTTAGATGCCATCGAGTCAGTTCTGACTCACAGCGACCCTATGTACAACAGAACGAAACACTGTCCCTCCGGTTCAGTGTTTACTCGTAGAAAAAGGCTGTTCCAGACTCTTACAATGTTACTTTAGAACTATAAACAGATAAAGGAACAGGTCATTTGTGACTCACCCTTCTCAGATGGATAAGGGAACTTGAGGAATCCTAAAAACCAGACTTGGAGTTCAAGTCATAAACCCTTATATTATGGTTCAAAATAGTAGGAGCCAAAGTGAGTGGCAGAGCAGGTACAGGGATCCAAGTCCACGCCCCTTCAGCTCCCAGGATTCCTCACGTCCAAACGTAGCTTTCTGTGAATTCAGGTGAGGAAGTTGGGACTCAGGAATGAAGAGTTCAGAATCCTAGTCAGGAGCTAGATAAGCAAGGTCCCCCTTAGCACCAGACTGATTACAAACCCGCCCTTCAGACTGTGTTCAGGTCTGGCTCAAATGACGGAAGAACAGTTCCAGAAACTTGGGGGCTGATTCCTGACTCCTCTGTTGGGTCCTTGGTCCCAGCTAACCTTGGATGAACATTAGGGCGAGGGGCCCCGCCTGCTGTCTTTCGTGTCTTTATAACCACCACCTGTGGAAGGAAGGGCACGGAGAATGGTGGCCATATTCTAAAAGAGAAAACTGCGACCGAGCGAGGGTTTTTGACAGCGCGAAGCGAGGTAGTAGCAGAGGCAGCACTTGAACCCACATCCCTGAACTCCCAGCCTGGGCTCTTTCTTACTCCTGAACCACACTGGGACGCAGGGAAGCCTCCTCCCTCCGAGATCCGCCTCGTCCCCACTCGGCGCTGCTATCTCCGGAGCCCCCGGGAAACTGAGCCAGGGCTGTCAAGGGCAGCCGCACACACCCGGCATGGCCGGCCCGCCCTCTTACAGCCTTGCAACACTTCCGGTCCTGCGCAAGGCCGCCTGGGAAATGAAGTCCAAGCCCCGAAGTTGCTGGAGGAGGCCAGCGGGCCAAGGTGCCGCCCTTTCCTCCCTTCCCTTTACTCCACGGGCATTTCTACCCCAAACCCGAAGTTCCAGGGACCAGGAGTGCCCCGACGGGCCTGCCTGTCCCTCAGCCCCCATCCCCTGGGAGCGGAAATTTTCGGGTCGACGCGAAGCCTCCCGGCGGCGGCTGGCTCTCAGCAGAGCTGCGCGCGGCGTGGGCAGGGAGGTCTGGTCAGCAGGCGGCAACGCTGGGGGAGCCAGGGAAAGGGTGGCCCAGGGCAGCGAGGGCCCAAACATGGCGACGAGCTGGCCATAGAGGCGGGAAAGAAAGCCGAAGACCCCTAGTAGAACGACGCGGACGGAGCCCGCGTCCCCCATCTACTTCCGGGACTTAAGACCGGTTTCCGGAAGCCAGGACGGTGTCCCCATGGTAACCGAGGACGGCTCTTTGAGGTGAGGAGTGAATGAGTAGTGGGTAAAGTGATCGAAAGTCAGGATTTTTGTTGTTGTTGGTTTTGTTTTTTTTGCGAAGGTAACCACATCTTTAAGTGGACTGGGAAGGGTGAAGAGGATTGGTCAGGGGATACAGGGAACGCGGCAGGTAGCAGTAGACAAACTGAAGAGCTTTTTGTTACCATGTGAATCACTACTGCCCTAAACTGAGTGGAACGGCGACGTGCGTGTCTATATAACGGATCGTCACAACAGCCCTCTGTGGTGGCCCGTGAGGTCCGGAGCGCCCAATAAGCAAGGTACGCACGGGCTGATTTGTGCGTACTTAGACTAATTTGTGCGTACTTACTAATGGTGAAACCCATGTGAAATCGTTCATTACAGATTAGTAAGTAATCATAAGTAATCCCGTGCATACCTTGCTTACTGGTTAATCCGCCCCTGCGTGAAGTAATGGTCAAGAGCCCTGGGCTTTGGCGTCAGACCTGGTTATGAATTCTGGCTCTGCTCACTTGCGAGCTGTATGACCCCGGCGGAATTAGGTGAACTCCCCAACCGTGTGTCCTCCTTGTGGAATAGGGATCATTCTTTCCCACCTTGCTGCGTTGTTGCGAGGATTAAAGGGAATTCTCTTGGTTGACAAGTTGTATATTGTGTCTGGTACATGGTTGATGGCTGTTATGGATTGAATTGTGTCCCCCCAAAATGTGTGTTGACTTGGCTAGGCCATGATTCCCAGGATTGTATGATTGTCTACCATTTTGTGATCTGATATGATTATCCTATGTGTTGTAAATCCTCAACTCTATGATGTTAATGAGGCAGGATTAGAGTCAGTTATGCTAATGAGGCAGGACTCAATCTACAGGATTAGGTTGTATCTTGAGTCTATCTCTTTTGAGATATAAAAGAGAGAAGGGAGCAGAGAGGAGAGGGACCTCATACCACCAAGAAAAGAAGAGCCGGGAGTGGACCTCTTACTTTGGACCCGGGGTCCCTGCTCTGAGAGGCTCCTAGATGAGGGGAAGATTGATGACAAGGACCTTCCCCAGAGCCAACAGAGACAGAAAGCCTTCCCGTGGAGCTGGCACCCTGAATTTGGACTTCTAGCCTCCTAAACTGTGAGAGAATAAATTTCTGTTTGTTAAAGCCATCCACTTGTGATAATTCTGTTATAGCAGCACTAGATAACTAAGACAATGGCTATCAATATTCTTTGATAAATGAGGAAACTGGGTTCAGAGAGATCACGTTCATACATCCAGGAAGCTGGGACTTCTACACCTGATGATGTGGACGAGGTTCCTTAACCTCTCAGAGCGTCAGTGTAAAATGTGAATTATAAGCATAGTAATGGCTACCCTTCAAGATGACTGTAGGATTAAATAAGATAAATATGAAAAGAGGTTGCAAATTGCAAAATACTCTGCAGATGTTAATCACTCTCTAGCACTTCAAAGCATTTTAAAATTTGATTATCGATTTGATCCAGCAGGGGTCACCGGACACTCCTCCCCCAGCAGCTTCTGGACCTTGGAAAATATGAAAATAAAGGCCCAGGTCCCTTTACCTGAGTCACTGTGTTGCTACCATAACCTGAAAGATTTAAGTTTTACAGGAGAGCAATATTTCCTCTCAGCTTTTTCTGCCTCCACCACTTCCCACTTCCTTCTCCTGTGCTAACATTTTTGCTCCCTGGTTACTTATCGGCCTGTCAGTAATACAAGGGCTGCGTAGTGCAGTGGCTAAGAACACAGACTCTGGACTCAGACTGCCTAGATCTGAGTCTCAGCTCTGCCACTTACTAGCTATGTGACCGTGGACAAATTATTTTACCACTTTGAGCCTCAGTCTTCTCATCTCTAAAATGGGGAACATAATAGTGTATCTCTACTTGTGGGGTTATTGTGAGGCTTAAATAATGCTAGTGCTTTCAACAGTCCCTGGCACATTGTAAGTGCTGTATTAGGGTTTGCTGCTATTATAATTTTCATTGTTATCTGCCCAGACAGTTACTCTTCTCTATTGTTCCCCTAGATTCCTTTGAATTCAAGAGCTTTGGGTTTAGAAAGTTCGAGGCATGGAGAAAGATTTGCGGGTGAGGGTCCCTAGAAGCGGGGCTTCAAATTGGTTTGTTGTAGTTCGAACCCATGCTGAGAATTTGCATTTCCACCCCAGATTTACTGGATCGGAATCTACATTTTAACAAGATTCCCTGATGATTCTTATGCATAATAAAATTTGAGAACCACTGCTCTACTAGTGGAGCCCTGGTGGCACAGTGTTTAATAGCTCAGCTGCTAACCAAAAGGTCAACAGTTTGAATCCACCAGCTGCTCCTTGGAAACCGTATGGGGCACTTCCACTCTGTCCTGTAGGGTTGTTATGAGTTGGAATTGGCTCGACAGCAATGAGTTTTTTTTTACAGGCTCTACTAGTGGTTCTCAGAATTGGTCCCTAACCAGCAGCATTTGCATTGCCTGGGAACTTGTTAGAAATTCAAATTATCAGCAGGGGTTGAACTGTTTTGAAACCCTGCCTAGGAGCGACTAGAGTAGTTGGGTGTTGTCGGTTTTGTTTTCTGATGCATCCCAACCACCTAGAGTGTACCTGGCACACAGTAGGTCTTCAATAAATATTGTGTTGTTGTTAGGTGCCATTGAGTCGCTTCCGACTGATAGTGACCCTATAGGACAGAGTAGAACTGCCCCATAGGGTTTCCAAGGAGCGGCTGGTGGATTTGAACTGCCAGCTTTTTGGTTAGCAGCCAAGCTCTTCATTAACCACAATGCCATCACCAGGGCTCCAGCATTTAGTGTATTAATGTTTGTTTGTTTTTTTTAACATTTAAGTGAAAGTTTACAGAGCAGATTAGTTCCCCAGTCAACAGTTTATACACAGCTTGTTTCATGACATTGGTTGCAAACCTCTGAATGTGTCAGCACTCTCCCCCGTTCTTCCTTGGGTTCCCTGTCTCCATTTGCCCAGCTTTCCTGCCCCTGCCTTCCTTCCGAACCTTGCTTTTGGGCAAATGATGCCCTTTAGGTCTCTTGTAGGTGATTGTTCTGAGGTGTACATTCTTCACTGGTGTTATTGTTCATTTTACAGGCCTATCTATTATATGGAAACCCTGGTGGTGTAGTGGTTAAGAGCTACGGCTGCTAACCAAAAGGTCAGCAGTTTGAATCCACTGGGTGCTCCTTGGAAACCCTATGGGGCAGTTCTACTCTGTCCTATAGGGTTGCTATGAGTCGGAATCGACTCAACGGCAAGGAGTTTGTTTTTTTTTTTGTTTGTTTGGTTTGGTTTTGGTCTATTATATGGCTATAATATGATCTCCAGGAGTAATTTCAGTTCCAAGCTTGAACGGTGTCTAAGGTCCGTAGTCTCTCGGGGTTCCACCAGTCTCTAGCAGACCAGTAAGTCTGGTCTTATTCACGAGTTTGAAGTTTATTCTACATTTCTCTCCCACTCTGTCCATGACCTACTATCATGGTCCCAGTCAGAGCAGTTGGTAGCGGTAGCCAGACACCGTCTAGTTCTTCACAGGCTGGTGGATGCTGTTGTTCATGTGGTCCTTAATCCTTTGGACTAATTGTTTCCTTGAGTCTTTGGTTTTCTTCACTCTTCTTTGCTCCAGACAGGAAGAGGCCAATTGTTATATCTTAGATGGCTGCTCGCAAGCTTTTAAGACACTAGTCGTTACTCACCAGTGTAGGATGTAAAACATTGTCTGTATGGATTATGATACGCCAGTTGACCTAGATGTCCCCTGAGACTATGGTCCCTAGCCCTCAAGCCCAGTATTTCAGTCCCAGGAGGTATATGGTTATGGCTAAGAAGTTTTCATGACTGTGTCCCCTGTGTATACTATTGCATATATGGGTATATTTGTACCATGTGCATGTGTGTGTGCTTCATATGCCCTCCCACCCTGTACAGCTTACATATCTACCTATGTATCTATTCGTACATTATTGTTTGTTGTTACTGTTGCAGGATTGTATATGTATTAGTATTTACTGTTGTTGCCTTTTACTCTTGCATACCTTTCAGTGTCTTTACCTTGATTATATTGTGCTAACTCCCCCCATATTGTGTATTATCTCTCCTGTCACCAAAGGTAGTAACATTATTTCTAACCTCTTCTTTCTTGTTACCCCAACAGGCCCTTGCCTTAGTGCAAGAGAAACAGTTCTGATTTGGAGGAACTAGGTGCCTCTCCCTCAGTGCTGAGGAGAAATCTGGCGGCTGTTTTCTGGAAAACTGTGGAATGTGCCCTTGGAGGCCCAAGAGAGCAGAAGGAAGATGCTCCAGACCAGTAACTACAGCCTGGTGCTCTCTCTGCAGTTCCTGCTGCTGTCCTATGACCTCTTTGTCAATTCCTTCTCGGAGCTCCTCCGAATGGCTCCCGTCATCCAGCTGGTGCTCTTCATGTGAGTTCAGTGGGTGGGTCTGGAAAGGTGAACCCAAGCAGTTTGAGGCCTGACAGACCTGATTTAGCATTTTAAAGGTATTAACAGAGAAATATCAGGGATAATAAAATTTAGCATCATCCTGAGTACTCCATGGTGCATAGATATGGTCACAGGTCCTGTTTTTATATCCTTCTAACAGGGGTTGGGGATAAGGGCAATAGTTCACATAGGAAGTAAGGGACAGAGTGCTGACCCCATCATTTTCCCCATCTGTGAGTAGAAGTATTATCTTCCATTGCCACGAAAGAGGATTACAAAACGGCCGGCTAAAAAAAGGGCAATTATAGGATGACTCCATGGGACTGAAACTGTTGGCATTTATCCTCCACCATGATTTCTAGATGATGAGTTCAGTTTCTAAACTGAAAACCACAGTCTTGGACACAATCTCCCTTTATTCACAAGTATTCTTTGGCTTGCCAGACACTGTTCTGGTCGCATGGTAAACCTGACAAGTTCCTGCTTTTGTGGGGCTTATTTCTAGAGGAAAGAGACAATGGATATATAAACAAAAATAAGTTCAAATAGTGATAGATGTTATACAACAAGTATAAAGTAGCTGGGGTGGGGAGGTAAGGACTACTTGAGGCAACATGGTTAAAGGAAAGCCTCTCTGAAGAGTGGACATTTGGACTGAAACTTGAATGGCACTCAGGAGCCAGCCATGCAAAAATCAGGGGGAAGGGCATCGTGGTCTTGCTAGATGAAACTGATGGGACCAGGTTATGTGACAGGGCTGGCATTTGCTGGATATAAGGAGGATATAAGCTTCTCCTCAAAAGTACCTAGTAGGTATATTGAGTCAAGAGTGTCAGAGCAAGAAAGCCTTGTCTGTGAACTGCATTTCAACTGATGGAGCTAGCAAGTAATTGTAGCTTGATATCGTTTGGGTCCCAAAGCCCATGCTGTCTCGGGGGGGTTTCAGATGACTATATCCCAAGGAAAGGACAGACTTCATGGTTCCCCCAGGATTTAGGGCCAGCACTGGGTCCTCACATAGACCTCCATTTGGCTGTATCTTGTCTTATTGTGTCTGCAGCATCCAGGATATTGCAATCCTCTTCAACATCATCATCATTTTCCTCATGTTCTTCAACACCTTCGTCTTCCAGGCTGGCCTGGTCAACCTCCTGTTCCATAAGTTCAAAGGGACCATCATCCTGACAGCTGTGTACTTCGCCCTCAGCATCTCCCTTCACGTCTGGGTCATGGTAAGAGTGCAGCTCTGAATTCTCAATCCTGAAAGGGCTAGCAGTCGCTTTCTTCCGGGAACCCAGCATAACATAAAGCATCCTATGAGAAGAATCATTCTTTTACCTCTCACAGAATCCTGGATAGGAAACAGGTGAAATCAAAGTGGTCAGATCCAAAGCTAGGCACAGAAAGTTTCATGAGGCACTTTTTTTGCCCAACATTATGTGTGGAAGAACAGCGTTATCCAAGAGTCGAGGACATTTCTTGAACATTCAGTCTACCTGTGCCCCTACCAGGGCTAAAACAAAAAGTTAAATCTGTTTCATTGGCTGTTATGGCGTGTGGGTGCTAATTCAGGGTATTAGGCATCAGTGTCCGGTGACTAGTGCTGCAGGCAGGGAATGTTGCTGGAAACTAGCCAGTCAAGAGTGCCCCCTGCTTCGTCCCCATCTCTTACATTAGGAGGACCGGCCTTTGCTCTAACATAGGCCTCAGGGCAGATCCAGTTTTCATGGTCTCAGATTTCTTCTGCTTCACAAATTCTTCCATCTCTTTGGGTCTCATCTGCTTCTCATGTACTCATTTTGATTGAACGCCTTAAAACCTCAGGGCCTTAAAACCTAGTCACCTTTTTTCTGAAGCCACCTTCTTAGACTGAGGTTGCCTTGTGACTCCATGGGAGAGCAGAGTTGACAGGAAGGCGGCAGAGCAGTGCCTCCAGGTGCCTCCTGAAGAGGACTGTCCGGGCTCTGGTTCCTGGAGCCAAAACAGGCGCTGGCTGTGCCGTAAAGCTGGTAATCTGATTAAACCCTTAGTGCACCGAGCCTTTATCTGACAGGAGCTGAGCCTGAGATTTTCAAGGCTGAACTCCTGAGAATCATTTCCCCTTGGCACAGGTTATTGAGTGAAAGAGGATAAATTGCTTAGTTCAAACTTCCTCCCTCAGGGTTAAAGGGATATTCCCTTTGCAGCATAAAAGGGAGCTGGGTCTCCTTTGAGAAGCATTCCTTGGGGTTGTGGACAGAAAAGAGAGTTAAGATTAGCATGATTTTAAACCAAGTGGGATATCTGCAGCTAACCAAATTGGAGATATTTGGGTCTCATCTGGCCTTTCCCTGTCTCCTCATATCTCCTTCAGAACTTACGCTGGAAAACCTCCAACCGCTTTGTCTGGACAGATGGACTTCAAACACTATTTGTATTTCAGAGACTAGGTAAGGACCAGACCAACCTCAGGCTTAACCTCGATCTCACATATGGCTCTGGCAGTGAGGGCCTTGGCCCTGGCTCCTCAGCCCCTCATAGGTGGTATGGGATGGTTGGGACAGCCCTGTCAACACTGATACCACAAGCAGGAGAGGTTACAACCCTCTGCCCTTGCTGGGAGATGGTGGGAAATCAGGAGGCAGGCCCCTCAGCCTCTTTACCTGTTCTTACCCTGAAATGAATACTCAGGGGCTCTGTTCTGTGTCTTACCCACAGCGGCAGTGCTATACTGTTACTTCTACAAGCGGACAGCTGTGAGGCTGGGGGATCCTCGCTTCTACCAGGACTCTCTGTGGCTGCGCAAGGAGTTCCTGCAAGTCCAAAGGTGACCTCTTCTCGTCCCACTGATGGATGCTTCTCCTTCCTGCCAGAAGCCACATTTGCTGCTCTGAAGTGGGGGGGGGCGGGGCGGGGGTTGGCCCTGTGCATAAGGAAGCAGGCTGGCTTTCCCAGGACAGGCTCAGGCCAGTGTGTTCAGCGTTGAAGAAGGAAGAGCCTCCCTCTTGCACACTGCCACGTCCCCCGTACAGACCCCAGTACTGCCCTCCTGCCTCACTTCTTTCCCCCATCCTTTCCTGCTCCACTTCTTTCCCCCATCCTTTCCTGCTCCGTACTCTCCGCTTCTCTGAACTCTTACATACAGAGAGCTCTGTGGCTCCTTCTGTTTAGGCTGGTCCAAAACCTCCCAGCACCCACTTTCCTGGCACGACATACTAATGACTGAAGGGTGCAAAAGTGATATATGTGTGTTCCTGACTGATCACCCCTTAGACCCTTAGATTTTATACCCAAGGCACTTTCTTTTAATGTTTTCTAAATAGGAAATAAATGGATTTTTTTCTATAAATGGTGGACTCTATCATGTCATGTGTGCCAAGTCCTAGCCTCAGCATGTACTTGACTCAGTGGGAAGAATGTGCCACAAATCAAATACAGATATTTATTGAGCCCCCTTCTAAGTACAAGGTCTTTTTGAGACATTCAAGATGTAATGCAATGCCCCACCCCCACTCCTGGAGCTCCAGACTTCTGTGCTTCGTTCCGATTCTCCCTCCCTATCAGAAACCTAAACTGCCTTCAGAAGAGTAAAAATTTTCCTTTGTCTGCTTTGGCAAGAGTTGTTGTCGTTGTTAGGTGCCGTCGAGTTGGTTCCGACTCATAGTGACCCTATGGACAACAGAACAAAACACTGCCCGTCCTGTGCCATCCTCACTATCATTGTTATGCTTGAGCTCATTGTTGCAGCCACTGTGTCAATCCATCTTGTTGAGGGTCTTCCTCTTTTTCACTGACCCTCTACTTTACAAGCATGATGTCCTTCTCCAGGGACTGGTCCCTCCTGAGAACATGTCCAAAGTATGTGAGACATAAATTCATATGTATTCGTTTCCTATTGCCAGAATAATGTATAACAAACCACCACCAAACGTCAGTGACATACAATAATAAACAGTATTTTGGCTTTCGAGTTTATGGGGTTCAGCTGATCTGGGCTGGGTTCAGATGATTTCAGCTGGGCTTGCTAATGTGCCTGTGGGCAGCTGTGGGTTGGCTAGGTGGCTCTGAGGAACTGGGTCAGGCTCATTCACATGCCTTGGGAATCGGTCAGGTTCGAACCCCTACTGAGAATTTGCATTTCTAACCAGTTCCCAGGCAATGCTAATGCTGCTGGTTAGGGACCAATTCTGAGAACCACTGGTAGGGCAGTGGTTCTCAAAGTGTATTATACATAAGAATGACTTGAGGATCTTGTTATGCTGTAGATTCTGATCTAGTATATCTGGGGTGGAAATGCAAATTCTCAGCAGGGGTTCCAACGAGAACAAACTGGTTCGAAGCTCTGCTTGGGATCCTTTGGTTGTTGGCTAACCTAGGATGGCCTCAGCTGGAATGACTGTGCTACTCAGCTCTGGTTCACATGACTCGTCCTTGAGCAGACTGGCCTGGCTTCACAGCAGTAGCAGAGGGGCAAAAGCAAGCAAGCCCCAGTGTGCAATCCCATTTCAGGCCTCTGCTTGTGTCTCTTAATCTCCCGTTGATCACAGCGAGTCATGTGGCTGAGCCTAGAGTCAGAGTGAGAAAACAATACAAAGTTTCATGGCAAAAGGCATGGATACAGGGAGAGGTGAAGAATTGGGTCATTAATTCAGTCGGTCTACCACACCATAGAGTTACCCTATGACACTCATTATTCAGACATGCTTTAGAGCTGGGGTTGGCAAACTTCTGTGAATGGTCAGATAGTAAATATTTTAGGCTTTGCAGGACAGTCTCTGTCACAACTCTGCCGCCATCGCACGAAAGAAGCCATGGACAATACATAAGCGCAGGAGCACGGCTGTGTTCCAATAAGACTATTTATGGACACTGAAATGTGAATTTCTTGTGTCACAAAATATTGATTTTTGTTCAACCATGTGAAAATGTAAACACATCCTTAGCTCACGGGCTGTACGAAAGCAAGCAGTAGATTGGACTTGACCCACAGGCCACAGTTTGCCAAACCCCGCTTTAGAGGCTGGGACACTTCATCTCCCCACTTCTGTCTCCCAGTCTCCCAGCCACTGAGTTCCTTCCCCCTCCTTTCCTTGACAATCTGTACTGTATGGTTCTAACAGAATAAACAATGTAAGACCATTTCAGAAATTTTTATACAGAAAAAATTTCCATAATCCTATCCCAATCATTTATTTCAAATCCTTAACAATATACACATTTCACACACATTTTTGATTATGGGGAATATGCCATAAAATATATCTTTTTTCACTTAGCAGTTGTTGTTGGTGTTAGGTGCCATCAAGTCAGTTCTGACTCATAGCGACCCTATGAACAACAGAACGAAACACTGCCTGGTCCTGCGCCATCCTCACAATTGTTATTCTTGAGCCCACTGTTGCAGCCACTGTGTCAATCCATCTTGTTGAGGGTCTTCCTCTGTTTCGCTGACCCTCTACTTTACCAACTATGATGTCCTTAGGAATATGTTTTTAAGATATGATATAAATTGACTCCTTGGAACAGTCAGCTTTCCAAATTCAGAAGGAAATAAGCAGTTTGAAAATGCTTAAAGACTTCCACTTTCCGTAGGATGACAGTCAGGAACTAGAAAAGCCAGATGAAATACAAAAATCATCGTTTTAAAGGCTTCAGAGGGCTGTTGAAGTAAGAAGGATCAGAAGGCCTAAAATTTTAGAGTAGGGAGAAGCATAGAGAAATGAGCTGATGATTTGCAGATTTTTTCCCCCGGGGCATTTACTGATTCTGGGTTTCAGCAAGAGATGAAGAATCCTAGCATTGCCCAGACACGGTTGCAGCCGGGGAACAGAGAAGGCAGCTAAACTCTCAGTGGGCTCTTAACACTGGAGTGACAAAGCTGGGGACTGGAAGACCCTTAAAACAAATTTCTCCTCAATTCTGAAGCTGTGTAGGGACAGAGGCTATGAAAAGCTAAGCCTCAAGCCTCTGAAAAGCAAAGTAGAATTTTTGACAGTCTAATGTCCCTGGTGGCGCAGTGGTTAAGCACTCTGCTGCTAACTGGAAGGTTGGCAGTTCAAATCTACTAGTTGCTCCACAGGAGAAAGATGTGGCAGTCTGCTTCCGTAAAGATGACAGCCAAGAAAACTCTGTGGGGCAGTTCTTCTCTGTGCTATAGGGTTGCTGTGAGTTGGAATCGGTTTGATGGCAATGGGATTTTTTGATAAAAGTCATCCATAGAATCAAGATTCTCTGAAGCTCCAAGCAGGATAAACACAAGTAAGAACTACACCTAGAGACTTCGGCTTCTAATACTGGCTGAGTAAGATCCTACGGGAACGGCCCCTCCACAGATAACAACTGTAAAATCTGAACATAATACAAAAAGCAACTACTTGATGACAACAGAGAGTGCAGGGACGCAGAAAGTCCGATGAGGAGTCCACACTCAGAAGAGGAGACTTATGCAGAGAAAATTCCCTATTTCTGCTGCTTCTAGCTTGGTAGCAGGCAAAGTCAGCATGTATGGCATGATGGTGGAACAATCACAGTCCCAGAGTACTGAGCTGGGGCAGTTAAAGCCATTGGAGAAAACGATGGGAGTCTCAGAAGGGAAAAAGCCAGAGAGAGGGAATCTTCCAATTCTGTGTGCCCACATCTCTGCCCAACCCGTGAACCACACATGTGCAGTACAGACTCAGAGCAGCTCAGCTAAAGACAGAAGATCTAAACTGAGCCTGGAGTTGCCACTCAGTAAACGTAACTGCAGTGTGAATCCAACCAAGCTCATTACCTAATAAAATAAACTTTACTCTTGAGAGAAAAATAACAAAAGTCAGCCTCCACAACCTAACATTCAAAACTGAGACCTATACTGAGATGAACCAGATATTGAAATGACCAGACAAGGATTCTAAAGCATCCATGAAGATATGTTCTCAGTGAATAAAAAGATAGGCAACTTCAACAGAGACACAAATGATTTTTTTTAAAAACAAAAAACTTAAAACTAAAAAATGCAATAACTGAATTTTAAATTTCACTGAATGGATTTAACAGCAAAAGAAGAGAGAACAGAATAACAAATCAACAAACTAGAAGATACACTAGTAGAAATTATCCAAGCTGGAGAACAGAGGAAAAAAAACCAGCTCAGGAACTAGTTAGATAATATCAGTCTAACATATATGTAATTGGACCCCCAAAAGGCAAAGAGAGAAATAATAGTGCAGAAAAAATATTTAAAGAATAAAAATTTAAAAATGAAAATTCCCAAATTTGATGAAAGACAGAAATGTAGAGATTCAGGAGGCTCAACAAATGTACCTCAACAAGCACAAAAAGGCCATCCAAGGCACGTATCACTGTCAAATCATGGAAAGATGAAGAGCAAATCTTGAAAGCAATGAGAACAACAACACACTACATACAGAGGAACACAATTCAGTTAACAGCTGACTTCTCACTAAAGATCAGAGGCCAGAAGAGAGTATAACACCAATTCAAAGTGCTGAAAAAAGAAGGAAAAAAAAAAAGGTCAAATCAGAGTTCTATATTCAGCAAAAATATCCTTCAAGAATGA
Source organism: Trichechus manatus latirostris (assembly GCF_000243295.1). Taxonomy (NCBI): domain Eukaryota; kingdom Metazoa; phylum Chordata; class Mammalia; order Sirenia; family Trichechidae; genus Trichechus; species Trichechus manatus. The sequence goes on along the minus strand of NW_004444049.1, from coordinate 9,569,989 downwards.
AGTTGATGGCCATCTAAGATACTTCACTGGTCCCACCCCATCTGGAGCAAGAGAGAATGAAGAAAATCAAAGACACAAGGGAAAGATTAGTCCAAAGGACTAATAGACCACAACTACCACAGCCCCCACCAGACTGAGTTCAGCACAACTAGATGGTGCCTGGCTACCACCACCGACCGGTCTGACAGGGATCACAATAGAGGATCCCGGACAGAGCTGGAGAAAAATGTAGAACAAAATTCTAACAACAAAGACCAGACTTACTGGTCTGACAGAGACTGGAGAAACCCTGAGAGTATGGCCCCCGGACACCGTTTTAACTCAGTACTGAAGTCACTCCTGAGGTTCACCCTTTAGCCAAAGATTAGACAGGCCCATAAAACAAAACGATACTAAATGGGCACACCAACTCAGCGGCAATGACAAGAAGGCAGGAGAGGACCGGACAGCTGGCAATGGGGAACCCAAGGTCGAGAAGGGGAGAGAGTTCACACGATGTGGGGTTGGCAACAAATGTCACAAAACAATGTATATTAATTGTTTAATGAGAAAATAATTTGTAAACCTTAATCTAAAGCACAATAAAAAATAAAAAAGAAGTTGACATAAAGACATTTTCAGATAAAAAGAAAGCAAAGAGAATTAGTTTTCAGCACTCCTGCACTTTGAAAAACACTCTGGGAGGTCTTTGGCCTGAAGAGAAATGACAACAGATGAAAACTCAGCTCCTCAGAAAGGAATGCAGAGCATAGGCAATAGTATATGGGCAAATTTACAAGATTCTTTTTCTTTTTTTTTTCCAGTTAATTTCTTTATAATACATTTGAATGCAAAATTCAAGTTCTTTGCAAGTACACAGAATATTGCCCAGTATAGACCATATGCTGGGCCATAAAACAACTCTCAATAAATTTAAAATGATTAAAATCATAGAGTATGTTCTTTGACAATAATAGTATCAAGTTAGAAATCTGTAACAATAAGATATTTAGGTGATTCGGTCTGGGTCCATTCAGGGGACAGAAACCACATAGTAATTTAAACATGGGAAGTTTTAATACAAGTAATTATTAAAGTATGATAGGAGAGGAATTATCGAGATGTAAAGAGACTGCTAAAGGGTACCTAAGGGCTGAGGAAGAATAACCCTCAAGGAAGGACTAACTTGGCAGGGCTTCCCCACCCCCAAGGCTGGGGTTCAGACCTCGCTGTAGCCCACTGGGTGGTGGTGAAGTTCACTGGTTTGCACCACCCAGAACGGGTTCACAGTTGCTGGACAAGTAGGAAACAACCCTCCAGGGAGCAGGGAAGCTGAGGGTGGTGGGCAGTGTGCAGGGAATGTGGGGACACCACCTGTAGGCACAAGGTCAAGAGTGCATGGTGTCCACTTTAGGAGGACCCCAGAAAAAAAAAAAAAAACCCTGTGGACCTCAGGTGAGTCAAGGCTGTTGGGCAGGTGCATCAAGGCAGTTGGCACATGCCTGTGTGCACAAGGACTGGAGTGTCCCGTGTCCACACAAGGCATGGTGGGTCAGGGGAATCAACCTCTGGGAAGCAGCAGAGCTGAGGCTGCTACAATCTTCTAGGGTGCAGGTGAGCTGAAGTTGGTGAGCAGACACACAGAGGAAGCTGGGGTACCCCTGTGGGTGTACAGTGTCCATGCCTGGAGGGCTTTAGGAAAAACCATCCAGGGCATAGGCGAGCCAAGGCTCAGGGGCAGATGCGCAGAAGGAGTTAAGGAGCTGCCATTGGGTGTAAGGCCTGGAGCATGTGGTAACCCTGACAGGAGGGCCATGGCAAGCTGATCACTGAGCCTGGACTGGGTCTGTGAGGTGGCCAGAGGGGTGCCTGCTCTTGGCGTGTGGACTAGAGCAGAGCACCACCAAGTGTCTCCCCACACACATGCACCGCTAAGGGACCCTGGAGCAGGAGCAAAAAAAAGCAAACCGAGTACACAGGAACCAGGAAGATTAGCCTCTTTTTCCTGCAATGTCCCTCCAGTGCCCTCTACTGGCAAAGCTTAACATCATGCTTACTGTAAGGGAGTCCAGTCCATTGTCACTGAACAGGCACTGAAGAGTGAACCTGGGGCTGAGAGGAAAAAACCAAGTATTTAGAAATTAAACAACACACTTCTGAATAATCCAAGGATCAAAGAAGGTAGGAGAGAAATTAGAAAATACTTTGAACTGAATGAGAATGAAAATACAACCTATCAAAATGTGGGATGCAGCTAAAGCACCACTTAGAAACGTATAGCTTTAAGTGTTACATTAGAAAAGAAGTTCTAAAACAATGGTCTAAGTTTTCACCTTAAACTACAAAAAAAAAAAAAGCAAATTAAACTCAAGGACTTGTCCCTCCTGATAACATGTCCAAAGTATGTGAGATGAAGTCTTGCCATTCTCCCTTCTAAGGAGCATTCTGGCTGTACTTCTTCCAAGATAGATTTGTTCATTCTTCTGGCAGTCCATGGTATATTCAATATTTTTCACCAACACCATAATTCAAAGGCAACAATTCTTCTTCAGTCTTCCTTATGCATTGTCCAGCTTTCATATGCACATGAGGCAATTGAAAATACTACGGCTTGGGTCAGCTGCACTTTAGTCCTCCAGCTGCCATCTTTGCTTTTTAACACTTTAAAGGGGTCTTCTGTAGCTGATTTACCCAATGCAATACGTTGTTTGATTTCCTGACTGCTGCTTCCATGGGTGTTAACTGTGGATCCAAGTAAAATAAAATCCTTTACTCCCCATAAGCTATAGATATTACCACCACCTTCCTTCTAGAAATGAAACATCTGAGGCTCAGAGCAGGAACCTAATTCCAATGTCTAGCAGGCAGTGGAGATGAGTGTGCTAGACTGATCCTAAATAATTGCATCAAAGGGCTCCCCTGCCCTCCAGCTTGCAGTTAAGTTCAGCCAATGGGAGGCACAAGCAGAGAGCAGAGTAGGAGAGAGGAAGGAGAATGAGGTCGGGTGTTTATCTACCAGCCCCCCCAACACTGTCACAGCTCCTGACTGGAGGCATTCTCCATACACACAACTCTCTCCAGGTTACGGGAATCACTTCTACCCTTTCCTTTAAGCCTAGGGGTAACAATTACTGCCTCCTCCTCACCCCTCTCCCCCAGCCAGGGGTACTGCACGTTCCCTTGAAGGTTAGTCAGTCACTCTCCTCCAAATACCTAGTTAAATGTGCCATCTGTTTCCCAGCCTGAGTCCACTCAAAGCCCGCCACCCAGAACTACCGCAGCAACCTGCTTTTACAGCTCCAAATCGCAGCCAGGCTTCAAAACCCAGCTCACAAGCCATCTCTTAAAAAATTCCTTCAATCCCCACCTGGGAATACTCTGTCCTTTCAACCCCCACTGCACTTTATGGGTCACGTGGTAATCACATTTCCTCTTCATATGTTATTTGTGCTCTTTGAAAGAGCCTCTATGTCCCACTCCTTTCATTGTGACTACCTGGCACGTAAACCTGCCGCACCAAAGACCAACGCTAAACCTTGCGTGAGGAACTTTCACATTTTGAGGTGCTGGTGGGTCTAATTGGGAAGATTTCAGAACTAAAATTAAGTGCTTCATTCAGAAATTAAATTGACGGTTTTTCTTCTACACGCCTGATAACCATTCGGCTTCTGTTAAAGTTTCCATTTGAAAAACAAAGCGCAGCCGTGCTTTTTATGTAGTGTTCCCGCAGCTGGCCTTAGAAAAAGCTTCACTGAGTTGTTAAAATAAATTAGAGCCTATAGATAAACATGTTGTTTTAAAGAAGTTCCTAGCAAGCGCCTAGACATTATCTTTTCTCTCAGCTAAGTAAGCAGAGTTTATTTACAGTTTCCTAACTAACGGTCAGTTCTCTATCCAAAGATTCTAATTAAGTTGGCCCAGCTGCAAATATATCGCTAAACTTTGATGTCGAAATTGTTTATACTTTTCATTTTAGAAATACTGCCTTAGTTAAACTGTATCGAGTATGAGAGATTTGTGTTAGACTAGAAACTGATGCAAAGAACGTTTCACAGTTAATCGCCACCCTTGTAAATCTCACCTCCTTTCCCGCCATTGCTTTGATGAATAATTGTTGCCTCTACTCACTCTACTTGTTAAATATCTCTATGTTTTGCTTGTAAGGCAGGGCATACCGTTACAGCCAAACTGAACGCATGCTCTCCCGGGGTTCATTCCTTCAATAAATTTAATCTGTTTAAATATCAAATTGAGGTGTTGGTCCAGTGACTTTACGAGGACAACGCAACCCACATTTGCAGAGGCATCTTTGCGCAGTCTCTCAGCCCTCCAGCGTTTGTTAGAAAAAAGAATTGTGGCTCTAGGGCCTATCTGCCAATCCTCAGGCCACACTGTCACAACTTCAGTCCAACGCAGTGTAACCCGTGGGGAGTTGGGGGCGAGAGCTGCCCCTGTACCCTCGGGCCCTGCGGACGACGGCTTCGCTGGCGGTCGCTGTTCTCGGTGACACTCCGGAAGCCGACTGAACTCGGTCCTCAAACCATTAGCGGCCACCTCCCGGCGCATGCCCTGTCCGCACCGAGACGCTCGCCCCAGGGAACCATAGAGTACGGTGGGCGGGCAGAGGAGCCAGCCCCCGCCGCTCCGACCTCCGCTTCCGGCAGCGCCTCGCTGCCCCGGGAGCCGCTGTTCCCGCGTACGCAGTTTCCATGGGGACTGAAGATGGCGCCGCGAGGTGAGATCCCAGAGGTGTGTGAGTCGCTGGTCTCTATCCCTTTCTTCCCTCCGGCTTCCCTTCCCTTTTCCCCCAGAGCTCGACCTAAACCCTCTGCTCTAGAGTGTTACGGACGTCTCTCCTCGTATGTCCAAAGCGGGGTGTCTCAGTCACCCCCACCTGAAAAGTCTCAAGGTGCGGGTCTCAAATACCCCAAATCCTTGGCTAGGCCTGCTCTAGGTTGGCTCAGTAATTGACAGTGTGACCTCGAACAGGCCAGCGCTGATCTGTGCGTCCCCGGTTTCTCCTCCCGAATAGTGGCGGGGTTAGATCTTAGAGGCGCCTTTCAGCTGTAGTACCCTCTGAGGCTCCTCTTGGTTTTCATTCACGAAAGCAAAAAACAGAGGCGAGTTTGGCAGTGATTCCAGGGAGAAAAGGGGAGTGAAGGAAGCGCCCTCCCATCCTACCCCCGATTCCCTGCCATCTCATTATTGGCAATCAGAAGTGCTCCAAGTGGTCCTACCCACCAGCAGCGATCTTGTGTTTTTTTCAAGTTAGACACAGAGCCATGTAAGAAACAGAGATTGAGCTGGCCCCCGCCCATCGTCTTCTCTGTGCTCATCTTTCAGGTAAACGCTTGTCCTCTACGACTCTGGAAATCCTGTTCTTTCTGAATGGCTGGTATTATGCTACATATTTCCTGCTGGAACTCTTGATATTTCTGTATAAAGGTAAGGCTTGGGGCTTGACCACTTCAGCCCAGGGCCAACTCTCACCAACAACCTTCTTGTTTTTCATTCCTTTCTGACCGCCCCCCCACCCCCACCCCCAGGGCTTCCTTGAGAATGATTCAGTAGGAAGCCCCTCAACAAGAATTTCTTGAGTTTGGGACATGTAGGCTTCTCCATTCTGACTCTTCCCCATTACCTCTTTGCTAAATTCAACTTTAAGTCCATTGGTGACCCTCAGACATGATTCAGCAGCCTGTGGACCCATGCACATCAGATCATTTTGGAGAGTGCAGTCTCCAAAGACTTGGAATTAGGAATAAAACTGTAATAATGAGCCTTCCTCTAACAGACATAGCCACGCTGAGTTAACATAGCTGCAGCTGTAATAATGCCCACATCTCACTAACTAGTTCATGGAAAGCTGAGATGGACTCATGTTCTCTTTATTTCCAAGTGTGTGGGAGTTCTTGTGGGTGCTGTTAGGTATTGTTTATAAACTCTGGCTTTCATACTGGCAGGTCTGCTATTACCATATCCAACAGCCAACCTAGTACTGGATGTGGTGATGCTCCTCCTTTATCTTGGAATTGAAGTTATTCGACTGTTTTTTGGTGAGTGTTGTCCAGAGAATATTTCCATTCCTTATGAGATGAATTGGTATCTGTAACTTGATTAACAAGAAAAAGTACATAACCTAGGCTCACAATCAGAGATTGGATCTGGTGGTATATCCCATTACTCCCTCTCTGATATTTCAAGCTACCTCATATTTTGTATCAAGATTTGCCTGTCTTGCTCTGTAGGGCCAGAAGTAAGCTGTAGTATGAGATACTAGATAATTCCCTCCCAACTGCCTACTACAAGAGTGCCAGGTTTCTCTTAATGGTTGGCTTTGGGAGAATAGATTTAGTTGTAACACTGTGTCCAGGGCAGGATATGCCTTCACAGATCAACACTAAGTAAGATCCCCTTTACTTCTCTGAAATGATCTCTTTCAGACGTTTATATTCTCAGAAATTCAGAGCAAATCCCTTATTACTTAGAATATCTCATCCCTGAAAAACAGTTTTAAAGCATAAACTGAGAAAAAAATACTTGCAACACATATGACAAAGGATAAAAAATACTCATATAAATCACTAAGGAAAAGGCAACCTAATTTAAAAAATTGGTGAGATACCACCCAAAAAACCCAAACCCATTGCTGTTGAGTCGATTCTGACTCATAGCGACCCTATAGGACAGAGTAGAACTGCGCCATAGGGTTTCCAAGGCTCATAGGGTTTCCAAGGCTGTAAATCTTTACAGAAGCAGACTGCCACATCTCTCCTGTGGAGCGGCTGGTGGGTTCAAACCACCAACCTTCTGGTTAGCAGCAGCCAAGTGCCTTAACCACCGCAACACCAGGGCTCCTGTAATAGGTAATTCCAATAAGAATAATTATAGATGAGCAATGAACACATGACAAGATGCCCAGACTCACTAATAAAAAGCAAATTGAAACAACAAGGTAACATTTTTCACTCATCAGATTAAAATGATTATAATACTCAGGGAGTTTGTGGGAAACAGGTATTCTTATATACTCTTGTGGGAACAGAAATTAGTACCGTTTTGGTAATAGTTATTGCCATGTAAAATTAATATTCTTAGATACAACAATTTCACTTCTAAAACTGATTGAATAAAACAAAAACACTCTTCCACTGATATGCCGAGATATCTCTATGAGAATGTTTATTGCCATATATTTTGTAACATCAAAACATTAGAAACAAGCTAAACATCTGTCAATACAGGATTAGTTAAATAAATTATGCTGTTGGTTGAACAGAATTGTACATAGCCATTAAAAAAGAATGAGGTAGTTATGTGTATGGAAAGATGTATAACTTTTGTTAAATGGGAACAATTAAGTTGCAAAACAGTATGTAGAATATTATTCTATTTTTATAATAATAAATAATACGTGAGTATAAACATGTAAAAAATCTGGTATAATATACATTGTTCTATAATAATGGCTGTCTCCAGGGGGTGGAATTATGGAGGTCTTTCACAATCTATATTTTCTAAAACTACTTTCTATGAAAATTTGTCCATGATATATGTACTATTTTTATAATTAAAAAAAATGTTTTTCCCTAAATAAAGATCTCATTGTCCCTTGAGTGGGAGCCAGACTGGAAGCAGGACCTTTAGAGGAATGATTCCAATCCTGTAACTCCCCCAAAGTTGCTAATATAGTACAGTGGGACCCCATTTATAAATCTCTACATCCCCATTAGGATCATTTTTCTCTGCCTTGCCAGTCCATCACACCCCCACCCACCTTTCCTCTAAGGCCAGGGAAAGCAGGTCACCTGGAGGTAACTCCGTGGGCTGTATCTGACAGGTACAAAGGGAAACCTCTGCCAACGAAAGATGCCACTTGGTATTAGCGTGGCCTTGACTTTTCCATCTGCCATGATGGCCTCCTATTACCTGCTGCTACAGACCTACGTTCTCCGCCTGGAAGCCATCATGAATGGCATCTTGCTCTTCTTCTGTGGCTCAGAGCTGCTGCTTGAGGTGCTCACCGTGGCTGCGCTCTCCAGGTACTGCTGCGGAGGGGCCATTTCCTGTCACCTGAGGGTTGGGTTCCCATCCCATCCCAGAGAGGGGTTCATTGTCCTTCTGAAGCCTGAGGGGTCTAGAGGGCTTTTAAGGGGCAAAGGGATGTCTATGGAACTGCCATTCTCACCTAGAGCAGACAGTTACCTGCTTAGGAAAGAAGATGTTTTGGGGGGCCAGAGGATGTGGGATATAGAACAGTTCGGGCCAGTTTATTTATTTTTTTCCCACTGGTCTTTTAACATTCTGTTTCTTTCTTTCTGCCATCAGTACGGACAGGATTTGAAGTACAGAAATTTCTGCCAGCAGCCTTCATGGGCTGACACCGTACTTCTGGTACTTTAGCCACACCATGGGAATTCGGTGGGTCAAGTTGTCCTGGGAAAGGTTGCAGCTTTTCCTCAACATAGACATTTGGGCAGCAAACCGGGCATAAGGCCATTGGGCACCATCTTCTAATCCAGGACCATCAGCAGACTCTTCTATACTCCAGTATAGGGAGGGGCAAGGCTATCCCCATCCTGGCCCTTCTCAGAACCAATTCCCTGCTGACTTCAAGTTCTCCTCTTTGACCATCGTGGCCAGAGCATCTTGTGGGAACCATCTGGGCTCCTCGGGCTTTGAGCAGAACCTGAGCCACACACTTCCTGTACATGCTGTGCCAGACCTGTTCCGTGTGAGCACAGAGCCTCACGATGGTGTGCTCTCAGAGTTTATCAAGAGCCTCTCATCCCAGTCCTCAGAGACTAAGCTCCAGAAGTTTTTTAGTAGCTGATATACTGTTATTTTTCTATTCTCATCATGAAACAAACTATTTTATAATAAATATGTATTTTCTGTTGTGGTGGTTGCAGCCCTTTCCTTATGGCTCTGTTCCCTAGAATTTCATCCACTCCGAGAGAGGGTAGAGACTGTGGCAGCAGTTCGTTCTCAGGTTGTGGTTGGTTATATAGTATGGTGTAGTATGGACACAAAAGGGCAGTGATGAAGGTAACTTTTTTCCCTGAACTAACCCCTAAAAGCACTGCCAACCTCTTTTATCTTCTTCAGGTCTGTCATCCTGCAAAAACTTGCCTATAGCCTCCACTTCTGCCCTAAAGTCAGCATCTTATCTCTCATTTCTTTACAGATAAGTTGCCAGCTACTTTTCAAGGCAGGGCATGTGTAATTGGAAGAAGCATATTCTAAATTTACCAAAACTTTGACTATTTTTGGTCATATTTATTTTTAAATTAGTATTTTTTTATTTTGTTGTGCTTTATTATTGTTGTGCTTTAAGTGAAAGTTTACAATTCAAGTTAGTCTCTCACACAAAAATTTATACATACATTGTTTTGTGACCCTCCTTGCTCTCCCTGTACTGTGACAGCACACTCTTCCTTTCCACCTTGGATTTCCTATGTCCATTCAGCCAGCTCCTGACCGCTCTGCTTTCTCATCTCGCCTCTGGACAGGAGCTGCCCATTTAGTCTTATGTATCTACTTGAGCTAAGCAGCACATTCTTTACGAGTATCATTTTATATCCTATAGCCCAGTCTAATCTTTAAGAGTTGGCCTCAGGAATAGTTTTTAGTTTTAGGCTAACAGAGTCCAGAGGCCACGTCTTCCAGGGTGCCTCCAGTCTCAATCAAACCATTAAGTCTGGTCTTTTTACTACAATTTAAGTTCTGCACCCCAGTTTTCTCCTGCTCCGTCAGGGACTCTGTTGTGTTCCCTGTCAGGGCGGTCATTGTGGTAGCCGGGCATCATCTAGGTGTTCTCTTCTCAGGCTGATGAAGTCTCTGGTTTATGTGGCCCTTTCTGTCTCTTGGGCTAATACTTTCCTTGTGTCCATGGTGTTCTTCATTCTCCTTTATTCCAGGTGGGTTGGGACCAATCACTAGCTTTTAAGATCCCAGACACCACTCACCAAAGTGGGATGCAGAACATTTTCTAAAAAAATGTTATGCCAGTTTTTTTTTAAATTAATATTTCTTTTAAAATTTCAAGTTAACATAAAAGGGGATGTAATTTTTTTTTTTTTTTAAAGCTGGAGATATGTTGCCCTGGATGACTATCTTTCTCTTCTCTAAGTAACGATCTTTAAAACTATTCCTCATCTTGCTCAGTAGGGGTCGTTTTTTTAGCCCCAAGAAGCCAGCAGGAGTCATGGCAGAATCCACTTTGGGAGAAACCTGGAGCCATCTAGCCCTTCTCTCTGCTGTCAGATGAATCCTAGGCTGTCTGCTCTTACTCAAGAGTAAAAAGTAATTGATCTTTAAGCATTCTATGTTTTTACCACTGCTTATTTTCTGTGATTAGACTCATTCTCATCCAGTGAAGGTCTCCGCTGTCCAAAGCACTAACGCTCTTTCTTGTTTTCTAACCTTGCTGTGCCTTTGCTTCCTAGTCGCCCTTGGGGTCTGTCTAAAAACTGTCGTAGACAAGTCTAATCAAACATGAAAGAACAAAAAAATCCAGTAGGAACTTTCCTGGTATTTCAGTCACAAATTCCAGTTAATATCGGATTTTCTGCTCCTTCTCACACTGCATCTTTCTCTAGCCCCGAGTTGATCACTGGCATCCAACTGGAGAGGAACCTGTTCTCCAAGCCTTCTCATTTCATTTAGAGGCTCAGCGGTTAACGTCACCTTCCCAGCAACACAGATAAATGAATGGGAGACCCAGATGGAAGTTTAAACATGGTTTATAAAATCTAAACGTTAAAGGGTTCAAAGGGGCGTTAACTATCAACTGAGTCTAACCCCTTACTTCACAGGCTTAGAAATGAGGAAGTAATGTAGCCAGCATCTCACAGCTAGTTACTCAGTTGGAGCTAGAAACCATGCCTTAACGAGTCTTAGTCTGGCTCAGTTAAATTCCTGTTTCTCATCAGGTACCACCTGAGGATGAAGATGAATGGTTGAAAATGAGGATATGATAAAAATAGGAGTCTTCTCATTTGCTTCATGGTTATGTGGAAGCGTACTGCATCGTGCTTCCTGTGGGTGGCTCCGTAAATGTCCATTTCTGATATTTGCTGGAGCCACCTTTGTGGATGCAGTTAGTTACACCAGAGATGAGAACATCATAAAACAAACTGAGGCAGTGGAGGACGGGAATCAACACAGTTAGTCTTTCAGGGTTAATGTGTAAATTCAGGGTGTGGTTCTAGAGGGAGGTCCTTCTTTGTCTATTTCAGCGTCTAGTAACTGCCAGCAATCCTTGGTGCATCTGGGCCTGTAGATACATCTGTCTCCATCTTCTGCCCCCCCACCCATGTGTGTGTCTCTGTTGTGCTTTTTATAACTCAGAGTGACTAGGTTTAGGATCCATCCTACTCTGGTATGGCCTTATGAACATAACCAAAGAAAACCCTGTTTCCAAACAGAATATCCACAAGTACAGGGGCCAGGAATTCAATACATATTTTGGGAGGACACAACTCATTCCCTAATACCATGGCAGTGATTTGTAGGAGAGGTATACAGGTAGTCCTTGACTTACAACATATTCCGGTTACAATGAACCGCACAACAGGTTAGTAATATGTACTATATACAATGTTGCAGCACATAATTTACCGATATCATTCACAGATGTTCAATGTTATGATTTACTATTGAAAACACTGCTGTATAGCAGGCAATAATAATGAAAACTTAAAAAAGGTATTCAACATACATCAGAACCGACTTACCGATGGAGTTGTCAGAACGGAACCCCATCGTAAGTCAAGGACTGTCTGTACGCATGCAGTGCCAGGCAGAGTGTATTTAATCCATACCATGATCCTATGAGGCAGAAGGAAATTGACTCAGACGTGAAGTTAGGTGTCTAAGAGCATTCAATTTAGAAATAGTTAAGAGTTGGCATTAGAACCTAGAGGTAATCCAACGTTCACTCACTTTCTACACCACCATGGAACTGGTTAGATCAAATAAAAGAATGTATTTGCTTCTCTGTCTAAACTAGCATCCTCATAGTTTAGTTTACATAAAGATCATCTGGGTCATAAAAAAGTAGATTCCTAGGCTTAAGTAGAGATTGATTCAGCGCAGAAATAGGGATTTTAGCAAGCACGGAATGTAACTTGAGATGCAGGTGACTATGGACCCCAACGTGAACACTAGTTCTGAAATGCACTCCCAACAGTTTTTTTCCTCCCTTTAAGTGTCACATCATCACTGACCCTCTCTTCTAGTAAAGGTTATGTGACTTTATACTGCTTTTTGCCTTTTTAGCCCCAGTACACATTATCTGGTCCCTGGCTCATCTTTTATCAGCGAAGCCTCTTGTTCATCTGGCTTTTTAAAAAGCCAGGGGCTTTTCTGAAACCCCAAAGAGATCTCCCCAAAAAACACTTCTCCTAAGCTTTCTGATCCTTAGAACATCACGTGAGTATGGCAGAGGAGCTATTTTCACTCTACAGATGAACAGACCATGAGGTTGTGTTGCTCGCCCGTGGTTAGTTAAGACTGATGGTGGAACTAGGCACTAGCATTCATGTTTTCTAACTCCTGTCAGGATTTTCTTCCTGAACGTGACGACATCGGAACGGAATGGTACAAGGTAGGAACTTTTGAGAGTAAGTCATCAGAATCTTGAAGGGTAAAGGGAAGTTTTTTCAGCCAGGCCGTTTAGATAGCTAAGGAAAAAAAGCTAAACCTCCCAGGGCACCTCCAAAAAGGTTTGCATTAGAGGTCTCCTGGGAGGCTTACCACAGGCCATGACAGCCACTGCCTGACACGCAGCTCCAGAAGAAGTCAGAGTTTCACTCTCATCCCGCAGCCTCTACATCGCCCTCACCCCATAAACCGAAAAACCCAACCTGTTGTCATCGAGTCCATTCCAACTCACCTCAACAAATCTATTCAATGCAGAATCCATAAAATAGCTCACACCCCATTTATTATTTAAAAATATTGTTACAAAAAGAAAAGAAAATACAATGCAGTATAAAAGATTGACAGCGTCATCAAGTTTATTACACAATTTTCAACCTATCAGAAAGACAAATCACCGACAACAGGGGGACGGGGCCTTGGCCTTTTTGAGGGTTGGGGTTTTTTTTTTGTTTTTTGTTTTTTTCCCTTTTGCTATCAGGAAATAAAACTAAAAATTATGTCATGAGTAAAAACAAAACAAAAAAATGGGGAGAAAAAATCTCCAGGTAAACGGCTTTTCTGGTATTCTATATATTTTTTCCTTAAGCTGTCACCTTACTTGGTTTTCTCTACATTTTAAAAAGACACCCGAGCTGCTCACAAGGATAAGCACATCTTAACACTTGGCCGGACGGGCAGGGTGCCGTGTTCCGAAGTGGAGGTGGGGATGGGGCTGAGGAACAGGAAAAAAGCTACCACCTGTAGCCTCTGTCCCAAGGGAATGTGCCTCTCCAACCCTGGGGGATCCCTCAGTGACTGACTGAGGGCTGTGTCAGAACGTCCTGGGAACAGAGGAAGGGCTTAAGTACAGTCTCTCCCCCGAGCCACAAGGGTCTCCACCGACCCTATGTCTCATGTGCCACATCTCGTCTCATGTTAGATGTTACATTCCCTCAGAGGCATGCAGAAGTAGCATCACCCCATGGGTACTGCAGAACCCTGTTGTTACTTCCTCCTTCAGCAGCAACCACATCACAATTTGGATGTTAAGGGAGAAGCAATGCCATTTGCCTGTGTAGAAAATGGCCCCCAAAGTGGTGGTCCTTAGAACTCTGAGCTGAGTTCATTCAAGTCAGTTTCCACTTCTTCCTTGCTCCGTATCAGAGGCAGGCAGGAAGTACCTCCAGGCAGAGCAAGGGGAGCTATTAAGTCAAAAGTCAAAGGTGGACAAACACCTAATTTGTGACTTTACTTGCCTCCTAGTGCCAGGTTATCCCACAATCACAATAAGTAAAAGGATGTACCTAGGGGATGCAAGCCCATGCTTACCTCGAACCTGAAAAAAAAAAGCCTATGGAGGTAGGCCACATCCTGCCCAACTCGCCTCCTTCCCCACTCCTGGTACATCATAAAGGCTCTTCATTGCTGAGGTCCTGATGTTCTCATCTCCCAATGGCAGTACCTTCCTCTAAAACAAGGAAGCAGCCTTTTGGGGGCGAGGGCTTCATGTGTGAAATGGAGAAGCCCCAAGGAAAGGGAACACCTAGTAGAGCTGGTTATTGCAAGAGGCAACCAAACACTAAGCAGCAGAGTGTTAACTGGCTCTGTCAGGCTCCCCAGCAGAAAGCAACCTCACAGGCCTCTGCTTAGGAGGAGCAAGTCCACGGAGGAGGCTGGGCAGCAGGGAGTTGAAAGAGTTCAGCCCTCTGGGAGGTCAGGGAAATAAACCATCAATATGTGCGAGGGAAAAGCAAGAACAGAAATAGCTTTTCATAAGGTGATTTCTGTTCTCATGGTCCCTCAAAGGGCTGGGAGGGTAAAGAGTTAAAACAAAGAAGTGGTATGTTAGCAAGGGGTTTGGACCCTCTTGGCCCCATCAAATCTACTGCAGGACCCTGGGCATACGCTGGCACACCCAGTCACTCTCCTAGACCACACATGGAGGATCCACTTTCTCTGGGAAAGAAGCCTTCCCATCAACCTCACCACTGAACTGTTCCTGGAGAATCAGAAACTCTACACTTCTTGGACAAAGCACCATTATCTATGAAGACCAGGGGCCTGGACACATTTTCTTCCTGTCTGCCACCCCTCCCAACCATACAAAGTCTCTAGGCTCTTTCCCCTGGCAAACAGGAGGTGTGGGGTTGGGAGGGCTGCCAAGCAAACTTCAATCCTGTGGGGCAGAGGGTATTCCCTGGGTGTCTGGAGGAAGTTAGGGGCTTGGAAGAAGGGGAAGGGGTGGAGCGGCCTCCGTCCTTCAGTCCTGATCAAGGTGAGGAGATGCAAGTCCATTAAAAAAAATTTTGCTTCCAACCAGATTCCTACAATGAGAACATCAGAAGAAAGAAAACGTAAGTTAGAGGTTACTTTCTGATTAACGCAGCTTATGTGAAACACTGGCATTTTCTAAAGTTACAACATAAGAAGTAGGGGATGTAGACAGTGAGGGAGCGTGCACGCCTGGGAGAGAAAAGCAGCAGGCCTGTCTGGGATGTTCTGAAAAAGCAGCAGTTTCCCTGTAGTGAGAAAAGAGAAAGGGACAATGATGTCTGTTTTTAAGACTAGGAGGAAAACACAGACGATGAAATGAGGACTCTGAAAGCAATCTGATTAAGACTTTGGCTGGAAAAGTATGGGAACTATCACATTTCAAGAAAAGCTGCTACATGGGAACATGGTGAGTTTAAATAAGGTTCAGCAAATCTGTTCTGAGTGTCTTGGCTTACCTTAAGGGAGGAAAAATATCTGGAAATGGGAAGTATGATGATAAGAAAACAAGTGTGTATATAACCAAATCCATTTACTGCTAAACATCCAAGAGGCCCCAGCAGGGAGCATTTGCTTACACAGAAAACTTCTGAACTTTTTTCCTTTTCAAGAAGCTGTGGTTAAAACAGATTCTAAGTGTCTTTGAGAGTATGTGTGCACACACACACATGCGCACAGCCAGAGATATCCTAGGTTATACTAAAACTCGAGTTTTTAAGTCTGTCCCCAGATGGTAGCCATGGGTGAGGGACCAAAAAGCATACTAACAACAAGCAGGAGTAGCCTGCCAGGCCAGAAGAGAAAGCAGAGCATGGAAGTGAAAGGAAACATTCAGTAGTCACCATCAAAGAAACCTAAAACAGAGTAAGAACTTTGGCCCGATAGTAAGCGACTGTTAAGCTATTTGTCACATCTCCACCAAACTTAAGTTTCCCAGTACATTCAGTCCTTGTTCCAGTGTTGCAATATCAATTTGCCACTGGTGGCCTGGTCAGTCTAACAATGATCCTATATTAAAGAGAAGTAAAGTCAAAAGAAAAGTGGAAATTCAATTTAGGCATAGAATTTCTACTATTGCCCAAGCTGGCAACTGCCTACACACAAACCCAGCCTTTGTACACATTTCTAAGAAAAGGCCTCATAAAAGGTACACACTGGAGGAGCTATCCAAGAAAAAAAGACAGTCACATGCTGCCCAGTCAGTCCACATGCTGAAATGGCACTAAGTATTTTCAGTCTGGGATCCTCAGAATCGGTTACAGCCTTGCTGGCTTCTCTTAACACCTAAGCAGGAACGGTATCTGTCCCATTTTCTGTTTCATACCATTAGGGCGTTGAATCTTTGGACAGGATGAAGTTTTGAAAGGCTTGATTTTCAGTGGATCAGAAGGATAGGAATGGGGTAAGAACGACTCTTTCGAGTAGGGTAATGTCCTAAAATAACGAGACAACTGACACAGCTGCAACTACAGAAAGCTGAAGCCACAGATTACCTAAGAATATCCTCAAACTGCAGAGTACACAAACATACCCTGGAAGAGATGTACTTTGTGAACTGCCCCTACAAAATAAGACACAGAGGATAACAAGTATACCCAGAGAAGTAACCTACAGCAGGACTGACAGGCCAATTCTTAAAGCTCTGTGACTACATTTTAGGTGATAATGCTTGAAATCAGAAAGAAGCAAGAGACTCCTGCAGTGGCCAGTCAGCCTTCAGGCCCCAGAGGTGGCCTCTATCACGAAGGAGGGCAGACAAGGTTGCTGCTCTATTGCTGCCTCTGGACAGAACACACCTTTCACTCTTAGGGACCACCTGTCCACACAGTAGAAATACTATTATTTTCTAACATAAAGGTCACTGTACGTAGAGCTCACAAAACTAAGTTGTGAGAGAAATGAGGACAATGAGCCATCTCCCCAGTGTGAAACCTCCTAAGTCAGAACCTGGTAACTACAGATGGAATGAAAAGTCCGTTGGATGAGAATGAGAAATCTGTTGGGTGTTTTAGTTCTTTTCCACGACAAAGACAAAATAACCAATATATTTAAGGGGTGATCAGGAAAAGTGGGGAAGTGGAAAACCTGCCTCAGTTCATTTTCCTCATCTTGTTATAGGCCCACACCAGTCAGATTTTTTCTGGAAGCTACTGGGTTACAGAGTTATTCAAAGTGAATCACCTTCATAATGAAGAAACAGTCCCATTTTACAGGTGGAAAAAAACAATGCAGCATGACACTTCAAGTGTCAGGTTAGCATGTTCAATCTCCAAAGTTTTACTGATGGTTAGATGATCTCACTGACAATTCCCCTGTCAAAAGGCAACAGGAGCAAAGCCAACAAGAACTGTGACATGTATTTACATATTCTGATTACTAAATCGAATGTGGCCCTGGAGACTGATTCATATTCTACATGGATCAGTCAACACCTCCCTAGTCACATTATCCCAGCTAACTCCAAAAGACACACACTGTAGGCTAACAGGACTGGGCTGGTGGGGTGGGACCCACAAGCAATACTAGCATATCTGCTAGCTCAAATAAGAAAAGTGAAATGCTGCTACTGCTAGGGAGATAGGACTGGACCAAAGACCTACCTACTCCTGCTCGCTCCAGGAGACTTAGGCCAAAGATGTTTGTGGGTTCCATCTACACTAGAGTCTGCATTTCCACTGAGCCTGGACAGGTGTGCACCTCCCGAAAATCACTCAACCTGTTGATTCTAAATGAGTTATCCTAGATTTCAAGGATGTCAAGCACTCTAGATTTTTGTGGAACAAATGAAAGATTTAAGAACAAAGAAAGGAGCAAGTAAAAAATGTTAGTATTCTTTTCATTATCCCACTTGCCTTCCAGAAGACATCAGAAACAATTCCTAGCTATAAATCTGTTTTAAGTTTTTGGCAGATAATGCCAAACAACAAAGTGGATGGCAGTAGCTAAACAGTACAACAGGAATATTTTCTTGTTAGTAGGTTGTCACTAGGCAAAACACTGCAGAATTTTCCAGCCGTGTACAGTCCAGCTATATCTCATGAACGACAGGGAATCACAGGAGGTGGAGAGGGTTTTTTTTTTCCCTTCTTCATCTAGCCATCCATCTATCCACCTAACACCAATAAAGATACACAAACAGAACTAGAGTCTCCTTACCCTCCTTCTTAATTACCACTACTCCAGACTGATCAAACTGCTGTAACACCAACGATATCTTCATAATGCACTTGATGTGAAACAGAGGAGTGGCATCCCCAAAGACTTTATAAGTCTATAACCACAAAATTGAGAAGAGACTCCAAAATCACCTGGGTCATACAGCTACCTCTAGGAACCACAAACAGACCATCTTAGCCAGAGTCTGGCCCACTTTTAAAGACCTCCACAGGAACAGAGTCAAAGATTGCTCTTACTTCTTCACTATAAACAATCTTTGTTATAAGCTCTCTTTCAGTTGGGATTGCTAGGCTGGTGGATGTAACCCAGAGTGATATAATCTGGAGCAACTAGAGGTCCTCAAATGGAGCCTGCCTGAGACTGGAAACAGCAGAGAAAAGCACAGCTGAGAGACACGGAGATGAAGTCCTAATGACACAGCTGGAGCCCCTGATCCACTTAAGCCTAAAGTTAACCTTACCCCTGACTGAACTTTTCAATTACCTAAATTAACATAAGTATCATTCCCAACACTCCTGCTTTTGTTTTGCTTAAAAAAAAAAAAAAATCACTGGAAGTTTTCAAAAACAAAAAAAACCTTTCTTTGAAGTTAATTATCCTCCACAGTCTCTGAAGCTATTAAAGATAATTTTCAGATCACTTTCTCCCTTCTGACTAAAATAGTCCAATTTTCAAAAGCTTTTTAACAGACATCATTCAAAATCATTAATGCTGCACAATCAAAACAAGAAGGCAATGTCTTTTTTGTCTTAGTCAATTTTCCCAATTTTTTTTTAACTTGGAAGTTTGGCGGGGTTAAGATACATAATATTGATGATAACAATGGCTAACATTTATGGACAACCTACTATGTGACAGGCACTATGACTGCTAAACGTTCTACATAGATTATCTCACTGAATACTCAGCAGCTGAGACAGCTGCTTTTATTATCTTCATTTACAGATGAGGAGCTGAGAAACAGAAGGTAAGAGGGCTTAAAGTGGAGGAGCTGTGATTTGAACTCTGTTATCTGCCTGTAGACTCCATGCTCTTAGCTTATTATGCCATGATGTCACTCAGAAACCAGGTTCAAGCAGTCACGAAACAAGCAAAAACAGCTTAATCTCAAATCCATCTAAGAGCTTCCCCACAAACAAGCAGGAAATCTGCCCTCCTGAACTTTCAGCTACCTAAGCCGAAAATTCTCCCATCCCCTTTATTTGCTTTAAAAAGAGAGAGAGACAGAGGAGAGAGAGAGAGAAATCTTCACTATCAATTTTGTTTTCATAAAAAGATCACCTACAAGCCAGGAATAGGGCGTCCCACCTTTCTCAGTGGTGCCGGTCCCGTTCTCTATCCCGGTGTCTCTCGTGCTCCCGGTTCCTTTCTTGGAAATAATCATCATGCCGATCTTCATTATGAAGCAGGTCCCGATGCCTCCTGCTGCTCTCCCGGGACCGGCTAGGCGACCTCTCCCGGGACCGATGTCTCTTCCTGTTACAAAGATCCATCAGCCTCACTCAGAGGGCCTACCACATTCTTTCCTAGAGAGTTTTGTGTTTTGATGTCTTCCAGTATTTGTCTAAACTATTCTATTACTCTATCACACACCCATTTGTCCTGAAAATGTTAGCTCTTTGAGGATGTCTTTTTTGGGAAAATACTAACAGCTAAATTTGTTGAGATTTTACTATGTATCAGGCACGATGCTAAGAGCTTTACATGCATTATCTCACCTGATCTTTACAACAGATTTATGAGATAAATACTACTATAGTCTCTTTTTTAAATACGAGAAAAACGAGGCTTGGAAATTTCAGTGACTTCCTCAAGGTCATAC
This sequence comes from Trichechus manatus latirostris, assembly GCF_000243295.1. Lineage (NCBI taxonomy): Eukaryota > Metazoa > Chordata > Mammalia > Sirenia > Trichechidae > Trichechus > Trichechus manatus. The sequence continues at coordinate 9,550,095 of NW_004444049.1, read as the reverse complement.
AGGTAGTCAGCAGCAGAACTGGGATGAAAATCCAAGCCTGTGTGGCTCCAAAGCCCACGTTCTTAACTATTTATAGCAGCCTGTCTTTTTTTTTTTCCCCCTAAATGAGCTCACAGCCTTACCCAACACAGACTGCTGACATTACAACATTTATTAATAACAGTGTTTGATTTCATCTCTTAAAGTTATGAGGGCTAGGTGCACGCTTTCAGCCAGGTTCTTGCCAAATACCCTGGACTCCTTTCCTCCCCCTACCAATCCCTGGAAGAGTGGTGATCAGCGCTGGTAGGCCAATGAAGCAATCAACTCACCTGGAAGAGCTCCCGCTGGCACCCACACTGTAGGACTTGGCTTCAATGCCATGAAGACAGTCCTTAAGAGAGGAGATGAGGACACGGCAACGCTCATCATTGGCGACCCGGGACTGTTTGATAACAGCAATGGCTGTGAGCAGCGTCTCAATCGCGTCACTGTAATCCCCTAATAGGGGATGGATGGGAAAGGCCAAGGATGAGCAGAGGCAGTAAACTAACTGGACCAAAAGGAGAACTCAGAAAGACACAAACCAAGAGTAACTAGCTGTCCCACAGAATCAAGGTAAAATGGATGAGGCAGAAGTGATAAGTATAGAACCGGATAGCACCTATATTTCAGTGGTCTGGAATCAGAAATTTTCAGATACTGCTAGGAGATGTATAAACTTGTACATTGTAGTCCAAAGGCAATTTGACATCTATTTGAAGAAGCAATTCTGCTAAAATTTTTCTACTTCTTTTTACAAACACCTCTGTTTAAGAGCGTGTGTTTCAGCACTGTTAAAAATTGGAGACAATGTTAAGTTCCTTCAGTAGGGTCTGGCTATATATAAAAAATTAGGAAACACTGGTTCTATAGAATATTACATCGTTGTTAAAAAGCATGAGGTAAACCTGTATGTAAACAAAGTAATCCATCTAAAGCACTTAGCAGAGTGCCAGACACACGGTAAGGGCTCGATAAATGTTAGATATTATTATATGTCAACATAATAGATGTCCAAAATATATTAACTGAAAAAGCAAGTTGCAAAGTAGTATACCATTTTGGTAAAAAAAAAAAATTCAAAATTATATATATGGTATATGCACTGAAAAATCCTGGAAGAACATTTACTAACATGGTAAAGGCAGTCCTGTTGGTGGTCCTTGTATACATGGAGGACTTGCATTTCGTACCATTACATACTTCTGTATCTGAATTATTTTTAAATATATACTCTAACCAATGTATATTTCATCTCTAACCTGATGTATATGTGCATATACATACACAACACATGTACATGTAATATATGTATAATTAAAAAAAAAAATTGTCATCAAGAATTAGCTCCTTCATTTCCCAATGCCTGACTCAAGGATAGGGGCCAGGGAGTAGGTGCTTGCACAATGCTTTTCCAAGCTGAGTCAAAAGCATTAAAGACAAGATAATGCAAGGAAAGCATGAATCTGGATAGGAATCCAGTGAAAATGAGGACTGGCAGCTTCCTCTGCGCAAGGAAAGAAGAATAGGAACTCCATGGTCCTGGGGAGGTCCAGAAACACCTGGACACCAGTTCCACAAGGGCAGGGAAATTTCCTTGTTTTGGAGGCACTCAATAAACATCTGTAGTTTGAATGACAACAAAAAGGGAGGAGATAAAGATTCTATCATTGATTATCTCAGTGTGAAGGGATTGGTAGAAAAGAAGAAAACAGTGATTATTTTCTTTATACTCTTCTGAATAGCTGACTTGTTACAATGAGCATATATCAACTTAGGTTCACTCAGATGTCTATGAAGGTTTTTCTGGCAGAAAAAATTTTTTGAACAGAACAGACTTCCTGTCTTTAATCTACTCTGTAGTTTCAAGATGTCAAAGGTTCACTCAGATGTCAATGAAGGTTTTTCTGGCAGAAAAAAATTTC
>NW_004444049.1:9462225-9548049 GCF_000243295.1 Trichechus manatus latirostris | reverse complement strand
CAAAGGTTCACTCAGATGTCAATGAAGGTTTTTCTGGCAGAAAAAAATTTCTGAACAGACTTCCTGTCTTTAATCTACTCTGTAGTTTCAAGATGAGAAATTACATAAACATAAGGTTTAGGGTTAACTTACTTCTCGGGAGATCTGATCGTCTATGTGCATTTACATTCATGTAAGAGTTAGGAAACTCACAGGAAGTAAGAAATTGAGTATGATTACTATCATACTGGGAAACCTGGACCAGAACTCTGAAACTTCTTACGTTCTCTTTTCTTGGCAAAGATTTTGTACCTAGGGCCCTCAGATCATGGCTTCTGGTTCTGCCTACTTAATAGTGAGAGCAGGCAAAAGTTAGCTGTAAGGGTTTATGCCTTAAGATGATGCCCAACAGACTTGCCTCTTTCTAGAATAGACTACATGGAGGCCATCAGCTCTGCCTAGACTCCTAAATATAATTCAGACTCCATATCAAACCATGATCTAGCTGAGCCGTCATTGCTAAAAACCCATGGTCTATACTTCGCACTGGACCCACCACATAGACACTAAGATCAAGATCTACATGAGGAAGGAATTTCATTCTACAACAAATACTGCAATCAAACAGTTCTTATTAATTATATTCTAGACACTAAGTTGGTTTTGATGGGGCAGGTCTAAACAGGTTAAATAACACGAAAAGTTTCCCAAAAGCCAACAAATCAGGTCATATATTGCTTTTCAAAATACGTCACTCTTGAGAATCTTAACAGTGCTCCAACTTTATTTTGTTGAACTTCTTGCCAACAGAAATGACAAAACAATGGAAAAAATGAAAGTAAGGGGAAGGCAGCATAGGTAAGTGTGAATTACCTGCACTGGCTCCAGATACTGCTTTGGAAATGGCACTGCTAGAAATTGCTCTGTTTCTCTTCATGATCTCCTCAAATTCCGCTTCACTCACTGTAGATGGCGGAGGGCCCGAATCTCGGCTGCAAGAGATAATACCATTCCTGATGGCCCATATGCCTTGTTATCTTTACTGTACTCTATAATACCACTAAGGTCCCTGGGTGGAGCAAGTGGTTTGCAGTGAGCTGCTAACCTAAAGGCTGGTGGTTTAAATCCACCCAGAGGCTCTGCAGAAGAAAGGCCTGGTGAATGGCATCTGTAAAGATTACAGCCAAGAAAAGCCTGTGAAGCAGGTCTACTCTGTATCACACAGGTTGACATAAGTTAGAACCGACTTGATGACCATCAACGGGTTTGGTTTTGGGGTTTATGGTACCGTTATTTAAACGTACTTCCACTGTATAATATCTTAAATAGTTCTCAGACTGTTCACATGTTTTATGTGTTCATCTTCTCTTCAAGGACAAGAGTTATATCATACACTTTTGTAATCCTGGCATTAGCCAACAATGCCAAACATTTGTAGCATCGTAACAGCCACTTAAAAGCGGCTATGAAAGACATGGTTTGGGTCAAGTGGGTAAGATGCACGCAAAATACCAAATAAAAACATTCACAAACAGATGGTAAACTATTTCCCAGGACTCAACACCATGACAACAGAGATCCCACAAGGGAAAACACAAGAATTCAGTGCGTACTTTCTCAGGGAGAACAAAATGCTTAACTCACTGACGACCCTACTATTCCTCGCTCAGATTTGAAAGGTAACGAGATAGTCCTTACCTGCCATGGTGGTTATAGGGTGCAGAGGCCTTCATGTAAGTATCTGGTGGAGGCCCCACAGAGGCATTTGGTGGAGGGAAGAAGGCTGGATTGAGGTGAAGGGCAGGCGGGATGGCCCCAGGGGGAGGTACAGCCAGATGAGGAGGTAATCGAGGAGGGGGAGGCATAAGATGCTGGTAGTGGATGCCAGGAGGAGGAGGAGGGACCCCGAAGCTTGAAGAGAGAGGTGGTGGGGGTGGAATTGGGGGTGGGGGCAGACCCATCAGGGGGAGGGCTGAAGGAGGGCGATTGAAGTAGGGAAGCACGCTGGGGGGCTTATCCACACGGGCAGACGAGGGTACAAGGTTCTCAGAGGGTGTGGCCCGCCCATCAGCAGAATCACTAGAATCTCGGGAATGGGCCCGTGGAGGTATTCCTATGAAGCAAAACAGAAGTGATGTTACTGCCCAGGCTTTAGACATGGGACCAGCTCATCCTTCAGCAAGAGACATCTGATAAGATACTGAAGTAAGATAACTGCGGTAGCTGAGAAAGAAGGTAAAATCATCTACTGCCCTTCCTTTGGCCTCAGAGAAAAGGTCAGTTATAATAAAGACCCAGCCGCTCTAAATGTTGTATGTCAAAGTATGCTTTTCATCCAGCACTCTCAGAGCACTTCAGAACACATTTCATTTATTGAAACACCACATCTCCTGATAAGGGTTCAGGGCCTCTCTCCTTAGACCAGCACTAATCAACTCTCTACCCTGCTGTGCATTTGACACAGCACTGTGGTCAGGGAATTTTGGGCTGGGGCGAGAGGGGATGCAGGGGATGGACACTTCCTGCATCCACATATAAAAACTGGTCATTGGAGTAGGGAAGATACACACATGAAAAGTACTAGACTGGAGAATAAGTGAGAGGTAAAGAGAAAACGGGAGAGAAGCCAAGAAAAGATGTACCCACAGAAGGAGCAGATGGCACACAGCTGACAGCAGGGACTCCTAGGTAGAAAACATGCCTCAAATCTAGGGAACTCCTACTACATTTCAACAGCTAGACCCTCCATCCCACAAGACAGTCTACCAGGAACACCATCATAGTATGCTAGTATGATGGTGTGCCCAACAGGGGTTCAACACGTTTGTGTCTAGCTGGAAGCATGGCTTCTGACGTTGTCAAGTCACTTTACTAAACGTGTTCCCTCTCTCCAATTTCAGAGTCTACTCTAAGCCTGGTTAATCTGGAATCTAACCAGTGAACATGATCACAGGGCCTTGAAAGTTTTGGAGATAGAAAGATGCCATTAGTAGATAAGTGTGGAGGGAAAGAAGAGTGTTCTACAGCCTAAAACTCATTAGTCAATCCCAACTCCTGATTAAAGCCAAAGGTGGATTTAATTACCCTGAAATCCACCTTGGTTTCTCTACTACACTATTGGCCAGTGCCTGTCATAGCATGCTTTTATTCTTCACTTCCAGGGGTCTCTCGAACTGGAGAGAGATGAGGTATCAGGCAAGTGTGACTCTCTGAAAGTTAACCACTTTACCAGCTACCGTTCCTACCTCTGCAAGAGTTCTGTTTTGTATCTATGGCTACAAGTCTCAAGGGTAGCAACCATTTTTAAGCAGAGAAAGGCCATCAGCTACACTTAGAGAATTAACAGAGCCCAAGTCCATCAAAGTGACAGAGTAGAAAAATAACAGTCAGTCACCACCATCATTTCAGCTAAGGTAACACCAAGGAGTAAACAGGAGAGTGGAGGTAGGAATGCTACCCCCATACCACTACAAAATTATACATCTCAGGCAAGAAAGTAAGAGGCTTGAATAATAGACTCTCAAATGGAAGGGACCTGAAAATTCAAATTGCTAAGGATAAAAGTGTATGCTTGGAGCTCATATCACAACCATCCATGCTCTCAATCTAGCTAAAAAATGGTTACTGCTCTTCAAGAGAACTGGCCATACTGCCACCTGGACAATACACCCTATCAATACAGGGCATTATTCTCAGAGCAGGACCTAAGCAATGACAGAACGGAGGTGATGAAGCTTTGCCATCTCCCTGCTGTAGTAACAGAAGGGTGAAGGTGGCTGGCTGTTTCAGGTGGGGCCCTGCAGGGAGACTGCAATTTGTGAGGCCAGAACAATCCAAGGTCTGGTCCTTAGGTTTCGCAGGTTCAGAAACTCGAGTTTTATCAGTTCACCAGGGGGATTGAAACCCTATGAGATTGATTCACACTAACCAAACTCACAAGACACTGATTCATAAACCAGAATGCCAATTTATTAATTTACAACGAGAAATATAACTGCCAAGCAGACCGGAATACTTGTGTCGGCTGGTCAGCGCATTCTCTTCCCAGTAGGAGAGCCTAGTTGGGAAACCAAATTAGTATCAGAAGGTTGCCTGGTGAGTACGGTCATAATAAAGGGAGTAAGATGAACTTAAGGGATGCTATCATCAAGCTAAAGTAGTATGCTGCAACTTTCTTTACTAACGGGATATACTTGCCAAGCAGACCAAAATATTTGTGATTCAAAGGGCACCCTTTCCTCTGGACAATGCTGGAGAAACACTGTTAAATTCTTAGTCTCCAACTCTCCTTTTGGTTGATTCCTTGCAGACCATACTTTCAATGTACACTTATGACAAAACTACAACCATCTTTACATTAGTTACATTTAAGGGTGGCCACTTCTTGATAACTTACAGAGACAACTATTTCTCATGTCAACTACTTCCAAATTATAATGCAGAATAAATTAGTTAAGTCTGTTCACCATACACTGATTTTTAGATGGAAACACAGAATTCAGAGCTGACAGGGATTTAGCCATCATGTATCTAATTCAGGTGGGGAAACAGGCTCTAATCAGTAAAGTGACTTGCCGAAGGTTAGTGGCACAGTCAAACTACAACCTGACCTACCCAACTCCCAGTACTGTGTTCGTCTACATGAGCCTCATTACTTTGGCCCACCCATTAACCATGGTGCTACCGACAACCACCACCATCACCCTCCCCCACAATATAGGCTGAGCCTACACCACAGAAAACAAACCCACAAACCTCCCCCCTTTCATACAGATGGTCTCCACGTACCCCCTCTTGGGACTCGGACGCACTCACGTTTCCGAGCCTGTGCTTCAAACTGTGATAGGTTTTGCCGGGTGGCCGGCCTCACGTCCACTTTTTCCCCATTAAGAACTTTTCCTGGCAGGAGTTCCAACAATTTGTGGACAGAGTTTTCAGAGGCTACCACCACTTCAGCATACCTTGAGAAAGAAAAATAAAAAATGAGATCTACAAGACAACTAGAGGAAGAAACAAATTCTCTTCCACTTTAATGAAAATTGGTAAAGAAAATGCTGTTTTGCTACTAGTAAGACACACAAACCTACAGCAAAAACGCATCAGCCTGTAATCTTCCTGCTTATTTACAATTAATTAATTTTGCCCCCCCAATGGCTAGATGTTCCACTATATTGCAGCTATGTCTCCATTCTAAGGTGGTTTGCTAAAACCAAGACAATAAATCGGGCCAAGGGTGGGAAGGATAAAAACAGGGTCAAAATATAGTGCAAAGCTGTTATCCCAATGGTTACAAACTAAAAGGGGCTTTTCAAAACCAGACCTCACCCTTTAGACTGGCCATTTGCTCGATTCTCTGCAAATTTCAACTCCACCACATCATAGACTCCTATTGAGCGAATAACCTGGATCAGCTGCTGGTCTGTAGTCCACTGGGGCCGGCAAAATGGAAAAGGAAGAAATGTCAAGAGCTACAAAGCCTCCTCCCACCCAGAATGACCCAAACCCTTCCCCTAAACCTAAGATCTAGTCACAACGTGGCCTCCCATAGGAAACCCAAAAGCCCTGTAAGATTTTGATTGGCACAGGCTTTTCTCACCGTCCTTGCTATTAATAAAGAATTCCAAACCCACTCACCTCCTCCCCAACCCCCATCTTTAGAAATTAGAAAGATTAAAATCTATTTAACTTTGACTGCCATGTGGGCAGGCTGGTCATCAATTCCAACACTGACTATGAGCAGCTGTAAATTACCGATCTGACAGGCTAGAGTAGACCACTGCCAGAAGCCTCCCTCTCAGTATATCCGTTTCTCACTCTGGAACCACTCCCCCACCCAGCCCCCAACGGGTCATACAATCACTTCTGCAGAACAGTCACCACCTACCCAGAGTGCACTAGAGCTAGCAAGGTCTTTGGTCCCCGTCACCCACCATTAGCACAGGACCATCTAATGACCACCAAGAGTTCAAGGTGTTCACTCTGAAATCTCGTCCCACAGATGACCCTGCTAGACATAAAGCCCCAGGGTCAGGGGCAGCAACAATATGGCAGAAAAAGCAACTACCCACTTAATCATTGCTTTCTTCGGCACCAGTACGTCCTCAGGATAGTTCTCTTTCAGAGATCAATCCAACCTGATCCCAGGAAAAAGAAATCCAACCCCATCAGAGCACAAAACAGTGCAACAATGTGGTTTCTGAAAATGCCATCACCTCCCAGCACTCTCCCTCCAGCCCAACCGTAAGCCTTTTTGGTTGCCCATGCTCACCCAGGAGAAGCTGCCCACATAGACAGCAGCTCGTCTATTACGAAGGCCACTGTACGTGTACAGAATTGCAGGGGTCTTGTTGTTGGGCTTCGGAGACGGCTCCTGGCGAACAGGAGGTGGTGGCTCAGTGCTGCTGCTTCTGTCATCTGAGGGCTGGGAGGTGGCTGTCAGTACATCATCATACAGGTCAATCTGATCTGTATTGTTGAACTCTGGGTCCTAAGAGATGAGGGGATGGCAAAGGTGAGTTTGCAAACCTTCCCTTTCATTCACTCTACTTCACTTTGGTTTACTTAGAACCCATACAATTAAATACTACGTAAAACGACGTATCCTTATCCTTGCCCTATTCTAGGAAACTACACTTAAAAAACTTCCCCATTTAAACTATATCATTTAATTCTACTTATGAAGGTTTTTTGTCCAAGACTGTTAGCAATCTTCCATATTTTTGGCTTTAGCCACCTGTGAGAATCAAAAGGTGCATAATGATTAAGGAAGCAAACCAAGAATACATAATGAAACACAAGTGCCACTGTTACTAATGAGGTTGGCTTCTATAGACCACGTCTAAGATACATTAATGAAAATAAATTTTCATTATGCTATTTAATTAAATTATTTAATTATGCTATTTCCGAATTTGAGAGATGCTCACAGTACACAATCTTATCCTTCTAATAACCATCAAGGAAACACAAAAAGCAATACAAGGGAAGAGAATAACTCTGGCGATTTTTCCCCTTCTAAGTTCTATTTCTCAAATGACATTCAGACCCAATACATCACCATACTTATATAGAAGACACCCTTGAGCAATACCAGAGATGTTCAATGATATACAAAAAGCAACAAAGTTCACTAAAATATAAGGATCAGAAAACAAGACAAACATCCACATCCCAAGCTGTGTCATAGTAAGCATTTACAAAATGTATATCCTGGAAAGTATGCTAAATATAACTTTTGCCTGTGATATAGTAATATACACCTAAAACTACAAGACCTACTAAAAAGAGACTTTAATGATTCAGATTTTGCAATATCATTATCTCAGAGAAATCTTTTTAAGGATCAGACAAGTATTTTTCCAAAGCGTTCAAACAGTACTAAAGTATGGTGCTGCTAAAATGACAAAGAAGATTCTTAGACTTTCAAAGCATTTTAGGGAACCTACAGTTGAGGAAGACCCTCAACAAGATGGACTGACACAGTGGCTGCAACAATGGGCTCAAGCATAACAACGACTGTGAGGATGGCGCAGGACCGGCCAGTGTTTCATTCTGCTGTACACAGGGTGGCCATGAGCCGGAACTGACTCGACGGCACCTAACAACAACAACAACACAGTTCATTCATCTAATCGGGAATAAAGGAGGCACCTAAGTTAGGTAATTTGTCTAACTCCCTGAAGAAACAGTTCCTTGTCCTCCAGGACAAGCTGCTCCTATGGACACTTTCTCCCCCAATCCCATCACAAGAACTACTGATTCTGAGATGAGACCAGAGAGGACAGACTTGCCACAAAACTCATTTTTTTTTATCTTTTAAAATCTTTTTAAATCACAAACTTTTGGAAACAATCTTACAGCTTCTCAGTTTACCTGAAGTACAACGGAAGAACACGCACACTAACATAACGCTCTTGGATAGTTCTGATGGGGGAAAGGATTCTACCTGTATCAGTACTTCCTGTAGCATATAAATAATTTCAAATGTTATGAATACTGTACTCTACGGAATTCCACAGGAAAGGGGCCTCATTAAACTAGAATCACAAAGATAACGGCAAAAGAGAGTAAACTTTTTAGGGATGATATAAAAACAAGAAAAAGAAGCAATGAGGCACATAAGCACAAGAAGACTGTTCTAGATGGTCAAACCTATAAATAAGGATCTTGTACAAAAAACAGGTGTGTGTGTGAAGAATGGGGAGAGAAGCTAACACAAGGCAAATAATAAATTAAGGTGAAGTTAGCTGGAGCTAATAACTTGACAAACATTTTCTGTTTAATTAAAACCTCTAAAATACATTATACATCTTATGTCTCAAACCATCACAACTCTAGATAAATCACTTATCCATGCACTAGGCATGGTGATTTGATCTCATGGTCCAAGGTAGAGAAGGGCCCTTTAAGTCATTTAATCCTATCCAATGCTCTAATCCTTACAGAGGACTACTTCACATCCATTTTTTTTGGCTTGTTTTTAATCAAAGATTTTGAAATGGAGCTTAAAAAAACACAGCATCTTGGATAGCCAGTGCAACCATGTTGAGATTCCTGCTATACAGTAACTGTGATTCAAAGATATGTATCTAAAAGTTGTAATACAAAAATTACCACTGATAATCGGGGGTGAACTAACATGCAGATCTAGACAGCTCAGAGACCAAACACATAAAGAAATCCCCCTTATTGTAAACCCAGGTGATCGATCTCTTTTTGAGGGCCTCTTAGAAAAAATGATACTCAATCCTAGAGGACCTTGGTGTACGGAATAGCGCTTTAACATAAAAAGATTCAACGAATACAAAATTCACAACGTTCAAATGGTTTCTCTGGGCCATAGAGGCTCAGTTCACAGGGTAGGCCTACTGAGGCTTCTACTGAAGAAACAAGGATCAAATTGCATTTGGATTTAAATCTGCTACAGCTACAAATTCATTTTACTTGTTCAACTGTTATGATGGAAAAACAGATAAGGGCCTGAGCCAGTGATTTATTCAGTGATGGATTAGGTTAAAACAAACCTAGTTACATAAATTAAACAAAAGACACTATGTTTTTCATTCATTGACATTGAAGGCTTCATTCCAGGAAGATTAAACAAAAAATGCATAGTCAATACTGAATGAATGTATCAGAAAAAGTTTTGTTTAGTAGTAGCTCCAGAAGAACTGTGATTATCTCACAAAGCTTCTTGCTGCTCATTAAACAAAAGAGAACTTACATGACTTTGAATTTAAATAAGATTTTCTTCATTGCTATGCTCAATGTTCTATACCCCCCCATCTCCTTCCTCCTGATATCTGACCCAGGGAAGTAACTAGTGTAGGATTTATCTCTATCAAAGCAACCTATTTAATACCATTGTTTCTTTCAACTGTAACATAAGCTCAATTAGAGTTTTTGGTTTTATAATTACCCTTTCCATAGCTCTCACCTCATACCCTCCTTTCCCATCATTGCACTTGTTACTCTGCACTGTCACTGTGCATCATCCTCACTCAACAGACTGGAACCTCTTTGAGTACAGGGATCCATTTTCTTCCCCTTACCTCACCAGCCTTGGTACAGTGCTATCACATAGAGGTAGCTCAAAAAAGACTTGACGTTAATAAGGAAGGGAACTGAGCATACTATGCAAAGCCTTTCTCAGCACGAGAAAGAACACAGACAAAGCACTTGGTAGACTGGCAGCTCAAAGCCACCTTTCCAGAGTTCTTCTTCTCAGCCCAAGACAGCAGTTGTGAATCCCAGGACTCCCACTGTAACAAGAGTAAAGCAGCTCTGTGAGGGGCCTTTGCAGTACGTGCTGTAAGAGACCAGGGAGTCAGCACCATAATGCTCCATCTAGCACCCTGTTCATTTTCCCTGGGGAGCAAAGTACATGAGGGGATGAGGGGCGTTCTTGTGCATGGGCCAGCTTAGGGTGAATCAATACCATTCTTAAAACATTCTCAAACTCAATCTGTACTGGCTGCCCTCAGTCTAAACCTACTTCTAACAATCCTAGCCAGACAAAGCTTTTATCATTTCTTTAGCAGCTTTCAGATTACACTAAAACCAGCTTTGCCAAAAATTAACTTTTCTGTATGAGGAAAAAAGCACCCTCCCCTCACCTTCCACAAGATAAAAAGCACTGAAAATCTACATTTTCTTCAACTTGCCCAGCATCAAGTATTGCCTGTCTGGAATAAATGCCTACTGAGCTCCACATGCCATCATTAGCCTCAGCCCTGTAAAAAGTCCTTTAAAACTAAAAAGACCAGAGAACAAACTGATAAGGCCAACAACTTCTACCATGATAGAGCAGTGAGTACTGGACAAGGCCTGTGTCCTGTTTATGGCCTGCAAGTTATACTAATTGTGAAATATCATCTTCTCAGAATGTGGCTAGACATGTGTCAAGGACCTTGTTCTGCCTATTTCCCAGAGTAAAGTGGCAGCACCATCAACCCACAGGTAAGAAAATTAAGAGCGGCTTTTCTCATGATAGAGAGAAACTAAGGGAGCCTTCTTTCCTTGCTATCTTGTTAAAAACCAACCAACCATAATTTGCAAAAAGAAATCTGATTCAAAGGAATCCAGAAAACAATGGTTTAGCATTAAATTAATACACTAAATTTTTCTTTTCTATTCATAAATAATTGACTTTTTTTTAAAAGTTTTTTCTACATATTTAAGACAATTAACAGCCATATGTAGATGACTCCACAGATCACCTGACAAGACAACCGAAAACAATTATTACAAAGTACAATTGATGGGGAAACCCTGGTGATGTAGTGGTTAACTGCTATGGTTGCCAACCAAAATGTCAGCAGTTCGAATCCACCAGGCGCTCCTTGGAAACTCTATGGGGCAGTTTTACTTTGTCTTACAGGGTCGCTGAGTTGGAATCAACTCGACAGCAATGTTTTTTTTTATGGGTATAGCTGATGGATAATGGTGATGGTTGCACAACACGAAAGTAACTGTTACTGAATTGAACATGTAAAAGAAGGTGAAATGGCAAACGCTTTGTTATGTATATTTTTACAATAAAAAAATTTTAAAAAGTACAATGGGTAAAGTTGTATAATGGGTAGAAGGACGTCCTTACACTGTTCTCTTGACTTTTGTGCATGCTTTAAAACCTCCATGTTAAAAAACCATAATGCATTAAAAAAAATTTTTTATGTAACTTATACTAACTGAAAAAATAAAACCAAAAACCAAACTCGCTGCCATTGAGTTGATTCCAACTCATAGCGACCCCATAGGACAGAGGAGAACTGCCCCATAGGGTTTCCAAGGAGCGGCTGGTGGATTCCAACTGCCAGTCTTTTGGTTAGCAGCCGAGCTCTTAACCACTTTGCCACCAGGGCCCCAACTGAAAAAATGGCATGTATCAACTTCTGCTGCCTCACGTCAAAGACAGGGCCTAACCGGGGCACTTGCCTCCTCTAATCATTCTTTTATCCTCTTTCTAGGTTCTTATATGTATCCATTGGAAGATGCCAACGTGAAGAATCAGCTTACCCAAGTAGAATGGTGCTGAAAAACAATCCAGGCAATATATTAGTAAGTTTTAAACAGAGACTTTGGAGCATTCTTGGGATCTGACCTCAAGATTTCAGAACTGAACTGAATATAAGATTACTGTTTCAAGGGAGAGAACATTTTTGTATAGTGTTCTTCGACATAAAAACACTGAGACCAACAAACCATTTTAGGGTATATCAGCAAGTCTACACCTGTTTTTTAACTGATGTGTCCAACAACTTTCCCTCTTTCCCCTTCTTCAAACAATAAGGTTCATCAATAAAAATACACCAAAATGCCTATGGATTCCTCAAGACTGCACTCAAGCTACTTACAGAAAGAAGAAAACCGTAAAATAGTTGGAATTGAGATGAAATTAAATGTTAAAATACATGCTTTATACTATGCCTTTGCATTACTCTATGGGAGAGTGGAGACTACATTTTTCTCCAGCTGCAGTTTGAGAAAATAGCAACGGAACAGATATCAACATTGTCCTCATGAGACTATAGCAAACACAACTCTGATTTTTAAGTGTGGCTAGTCTCTGAGAAGATTCACACCCAACTGTGACTTCCTGAGGGAGCACGTTCCACAGGTTCATTCACCATTCAATTAAGCCTGATTTTTATTTGCTCTTAAATCAAAACCTTTAAGATGAAGCCTAGAGGCTCAGGTTAACATAAAGCAGAATAGTAAGTAGTAGTCTCAAAGGAAAGAAAACTTTAGATCTGTGTAAGGACAAACACCAATCGAAAATAAGAGATTTTAATTCTCCCTGTTGAAAATAAGAAAAGAGGCTCCCTTCCTCCTTTTTTTTTAAAATTCACTTTAGAGAACTCATAATTGCAAAATCTTTGATTTTCTGAAAAGTATGTAAACCAAGGATGTTTCCTAAAGGACCTGGGAACCATCTTTTGAAATGTAATCATCAAGAAAGCCTACACCCCTACCTCCCAGTTTCCTGGAAGGAGATTAGCATAATTTTAGGTATCCCGCCATAAAGATGTTATAAAACTTGTAATTTTATCTTAAACATGAATATAATGAGTTGTATCTACTCAGCTATATAAAAGACTTACGTTTCTGCAATCGCTTTAGCGGACTGCCCGTGATGCATCACATTCTGGTTTAATGCTTACTCAATAACCAAATTTTTCTTTCTCTTCTATTTTTGTGGACAAGTTTTCTAGGTTTGGACCAGATTTCATTTTTAGTAACTTTTCCCCAACATCAGATAGAAGAATGTTCAGGTCCAGCAAGTCCCCAAAGACTGACACAGCTTTGAACCACTACAAGTTTGCTGGAAGTGACTCCTAAAATGATGAAGACAATCACAAGGTTCCTGATGTCCCCTCACCTGGTTGAACTCCTCGTCCGCGTATATATCAATCAAGTCTACTCCTTCTGACATGGCTCCGGAAGGAAGATCTCGAGCCCGGAGAATGGAGAAAGAAAGATGCCACTGCAGTATCCACAAAAAGGCAGAAGTTAGAAGGCATGGGGGTCCTGGGGTGGGAGGGCAATGGTTGCCAACCTCCCGTCTCCAGAGACGCAGCATCCCGACAGCCTGAGCTCGGCCCCACCCGCCCCGCCCCCGGCCTCGCGCCGCCCCCGCTCTCCCAGACCGTCGGGGCTCGCTGCCCATCACCCTCGGGCCCGACCCGGGTTAGGCCGCGCTGGCGCCCCAGCAACCTATGGCGCGACGAGAAAATCCAGGCCTCGGCTCCTTAGAGGCCCTTGGACAGTGCTGCGAAGAACGGCCGCGGCGAAGCCCACAGCCCCCGCCCGCCGCACCTGCCTAGGCCCCGAGGCGACCCCGGCGGGTCCAGCAACGCCACCCGGATCGGCACCGCCTCCAGCCTCTGGCTCCCCATCCGGGCCCGTCCTCGCCCTCCGGGTAGGCCCGCCCCACTCCCTCCCCACTGAGCCGGCCTGACGCCCGCGGCCTCCTCCCGCGGAGACCCGCGTCTTCCTCAGCCCGCGGCTAAGGCCGCCCCAGGCTCAACCGACCCCCATCCCGCCTCTGTGTTGGCCCCAACCCCTCTTCCGGCCCAGCCGGCCCCCAGCCGCGCGCCCCCGTTACCGGGAATATGGCGGCGGCGGCGGCGAGTCCGGAGTAGGCCCGAAGCGCGCGAACCTTTCTCGGCCTCAGGTCCCGCCCCCTCCCCCCCGCCGCCGTCGTCATCACACGCACCGCCACTTCCGCCATACGCAGGGACGTGTCTTCCGGTTCAGACGGAGCGCTGAAGTCCGCGGGTTCGGTAGCCTGGGGGTTCCCGGAAGTGACCCGGCCACAGGCTTCCGGTGCGGGCCAGGGGAAAAATGGCAGTGACCACCGTGTTCTCAGCTGTGGCGCGGGTGAGAAGAGCGGAGGTCCTAGGGTTCCGGGCGGGTGGCAGCAGTGGCTGAGTCTTGTCCTTCTTCGCGGTCACGGCGACCGCAGGAAGGGCCCAGCAGCCCGATAGGCCGACCCAAGGGGAGAACGATCCTGCAGCTTAGGAAATTCAGGTTACTTCCACCGTTTCGTGGGTCCCCTGTGTGCTTGTCCCGTACTATCGTCGACCGATTGGTCATCTTGCGAGACCCGGTTCAGATGTCATTCACCTCCCAATTAGAGACAGCCCGACCTCTTCGGGGCGCTCCTTCTCCCTGTTTTTAAGTCTTCTCTAATGTCTATTATGATTTCACATCGTATCTTGATAGTTTTGTGCCCATCTCTAGATTGGGAGCCTTTGGAGGATTAGATATCATGCCTTCTCTGGATCTCTGTGTCGTCAGGGTTTAACACAGGCAGATGGTTAGATACAAACCGTACAACCAAAAAACTCGTTGTGATCCAGTGGATTCCAACTCATAGTGATCCTACAGGACACAGTAGAACTGCTCCATAGGTTTCCAAGGCTGTAAATCTTTATGGAAGCAGACTGCCACATTTTTCTCCCAAGGAGTGGCTGGTGGGTTCAAACTAGACCATTCAGTTAGTGGCTGAGGGGTTAACCACTGCGCCACCAGGGCACTGGAATCTATTTGATGGCAATAGGTTTGGTTTGGAATGCCCTTAGAATGTAGTAAATTTTGAGTGAATAACAGTGATGGTAGCTCTTGTTTGTTTCAGGTGCTTGCTCTGTCAAGACGCAGCCTAGCATTTCCTTTGCTCAGCGTGACATCATTCAGACACTTTTACAGAGGTGACAGCCCAACAGATTCCCAAAAAGACTTGATTGAAATCCCTTTGCCTCCATGGCAGGAGCGAATTGATGAATCCATAGAAACCAAAAGAGCCCGCCTGCTCTACGAGAGCAGAAAGAGGGGAATGTTGGAGAATTGCATTCTCCTTAGGTAAGGGAGTAGGAGTCTTGGTGTCATTTCTCTTTGACTAGAGTCAGCCTTTTCAATGCTTTTGTTTTTCTTTCTCATTTTTAGCCTCTTTGCTAAAGAACATCTCCACCACATGACAGAGAAGCAGCTCAACCTCTATGATCGCCTGATTAATGAGCCCAGTAATGACTGGGATATTTACTACTGGGCCACAGGTACTGGGTATGATAAGCAGCATAATATAGAAATACGATGACTTGGAGTGTTTTGAGTCTGGAATTCTATCTGCGGAAATTTTTTCTTTCATTCATGCAATAGGCACTCAACTCAGACATTCTTCACATGTTCCCAAAGTGTGCACAATTTATCAGTTGAAGTTCTTTGTTTGCAAGTAACAAACCTAACAAGCAAAAAAGGGTTTTAGTGGAAGGGTATGGGAAGCTCTCAGTATAAACGGGAAGGCTGAAGAAGAACCAGCTGAGAATGTACTGGAACCAGACAGCTCTAAAGTCTGCATAGCAAGAACGCCACAGTATTCTTACTCAGGCACTGCTTTTGCAAAGAATGAATTCTGTGTATAGTTAAGATTAAGGAGCTCTGGTGTCACAGTGGTTAAGCGCTCAGGTGCTAACCAAAACGTTGGTGGTTCCAACCCACCACCCACTCGGCGGGAGAAAGATAGGGCAGTCTGCTTCTGTAAAGATTACAGCCTTGGAAACCGTATGGGGCAGTTCTGCTCTGTCCTATAGGGTCGTGATGAGTTGGAATCAACTCAACAGCAAAGGGGTCTTTATAGTTAAGATTAGCTTTGGCTATGAGTGAAAACGTTGGAAAGCATAATGGCTTAAACAAGATGAGATTACGTTTATCTTTCTCATAAATTCATTTCAAAGCTCAGAGAAGGGCTCAGCAAGTTGTGAGACCCAGGTTCCTCTTGATTTGCTGCTCATCCGTCCTCAGCATGTATCTTCTACCCGATGGTCCGAGATGGCTGCTGAAGCACTGTCATGTCCGTATTCATCTAGGAGAAAAGTGAAGAGAGCATGCCTCCTTCTTTAAGGCTACTTCTCAGAAAATTATACACTATACTCCCACTTATTTTACATTGGCCACAGTTTAGTCACATGACTACACCTAGCCATAAAGAAGAGATAAGACAGTCTATTCCAGGACAGTCTGCCCAACTAAGTTGAAGGCTTTATCATCAATGAAAAAGGGGAGAATGGATATTCGGGGATATCACATCCATTTCTGCCACACTCCGGGCCTCTTGTTTTTGTGTCAGAAAATAAGGCAGTCTATAGGTTCTGAATATGAAGGGTCATAATACAACGATTGGGGTGCTGGTAGTGCCGTGGTTAAGCGTTGGCTGCTAACCAAAAAGGTCAGCAGTTAGAATCTACCAGCCACTCCTTGGAAACCCCATGGGGCAGTTCTTCTCTGTCCTATAGGGTTGCTATGAGTCAGAATCGACTCGATGGCGGTAGGTTTGGTTTAATACAGCCATTAGAAGCCTGGGAGAGCGATGGTCACCTAACTGCTGGCAATTTCAGCCTACAGCAACAAAGTAGGTGGTTCTTAAGAGCTTACCTGGAAGCTGCTGTGAATCTCAAGACATGATGCATTTCAAGTTCCCATGTAGTAGAACTTTCTCAGTCTGCAGCATCAAAGTGCATGGGTCTCAAAGACCTCTCTGGAAGCTGCGTTGACCCTCATGTCTGCTCACTCACCTATCCGTAGCTGCTCCCAGAGAATACTGGCCTGTTTTCTTTCACATTGCAATTTCACATGAGTGTCTCTCATTGGCAGACTCTAACATGGAGTCAGATAGGAAGAGGATATGGTAAAAGATAGTCCCTGGTTTCCTTAGAAAAGGTGATGGGGATGTCAGCCTATGCCGTCGAGTCGATTCCGACTCATAGTGAGCAAATAGGACAGAGTAGAACTGCCCCACAGGGTTTCCAAGGCTGTAAATCTTTACGGAAGCAGACTGCCATATCTTTCTCCTGAGAGTGGCTGGTGGGTTTGAATCACCAACCTTTCGGTTAGCAGCCGAGTGTTTAACCACTATCCCACTGAGGGCCCCTTGATGAGGATATCAAGTTGACAATAAGTTATTTAGCCAAAGACAAAAATCCCGGAAGGGAAAGTGCAGTTGGCTGAATTTAATGCATATATTTGCTCCTTAGCCGTTCCACTGCAATAAGCGGAAGCATCTGGAGGAAGAACCTTCTAGGGACCCTTCAGTTTATGTAGTACAAAGACAGGCACACAGATTTACTTTCTTACCAAGCCTACACATTGAACCAAAAAGCAAACCCACTGCCATCGAGTCAATTCTGACAAATAGTGACCCTGTAGGACAAAGTAGAACTGCCCCGTAGGGTTTCCAAGGCTCTAAATCTTATGGAAGCAGAGTGCCACATCTTTCTCCCATGGAGCAGCTGGTGGGTTCAAACTGCCGACCTTTCAGTTAGCAGCTGAGAGCTTAACCACTGTGCCACCAGGGCTCCTTGTCTACACATTGGAAGGGTGGTTTCCCTGAAACAAAAGAAATCTGAATGCTGTGAAGAGGTGGTAATTTATAGCTGCCCAGAATATTAGTTAGCAGGTGTTTTTAGCTCTTATGAGAAACAGTGTCTTGAAAGGTAGGACTTCTGGAGGACCATTATAAAATTCAAGAAAATAAATTTGCATTTTGTAAGTGTGATCAGGCTGGGACCTGGTAGACCTTTCCTTTGCTATACTTGGTTGCCCAAGTACTAAGAGGAAATCACTTTCTTTTCCATCTCTCAAGAGTATTTTTGTGGAAGACCATAACGATACTCCTCGTACTAGGAGAGGTACTGCCAGTTCCTTAGGGCACCTGAAGGAAGGCGTTTCAGTATCTGGTGCTGCTATAACAGAAATTCCGCAAGTGGATGACTTCAGCAAACAAATTTATTCTGTCACAGTTCAGGAGGCTAGAAGTCCAAATTCAGAGCACTGGTTCTAGGGCAAGGCTTTCTGTCTGTCAGCTCTGGAGGAAGGCCCTTATCTCTTTGGATCTTCTTCTCCTGGACAGTCTTCATGTGCTTGGCATCTCTCTTCCCCCATCTCTGCTTCCTAGCTTGCTTTTAATCTCTTATATTTCAGAAGAGATTGGCTCAAAATACTCTCTATGCTAATATGCCTAATTAGCATAACCAATACAACTCATTCCCAAATGGGATTCTAACCACAGGCATAGAGGTTAGTATTTACAACATGTATTTTTGAGAGACACAATTCAATCCATAACATTAATGGAATCGGTTGGTAGCATTTGGCTAGCCCTTGCTGGTTATGACTCTTTGGGGCTGACAGCATCTATTCTGCCTCCAGTAATCTGTTCTTTTTTATTGTCATTAGTAATATATTATATTAGTGTACCACAGTTCGTTTATCCATTGTCCAGTTTAAGGATATTAGGGTTGTTTTTTGGTGATTATTAATAAAGCCACTGTAAGTGTTTATGTGGAGGTTCTTGTGAAGCTAGTTTTCATTTCTCTTGGGTAAATACCCAGGAGAAGGATTGCTGGGTCATATGGTAAGTGTAAGAAGCTACCAAACTGTTTTTCAAATTAACTGACAAGCTATGTCTAAGAGGTCTTGTTGTTCCACATCTTTGTCAGCACTTGGGATTATCAGGTTTTTTGTTGTTTAGCCATTCTGAGAAGTATGTAGTGATTTATTGCTATTGTTTTGACAGGCGTGTCCCTAATGACTAATATATTGAGCATCTTTTCAAGTCTTTATTTGTCATTCATGGTGGTGTGTCTCTCCAAACCCCCATTTTATTTAGTTGGGCTGTTTGTCCCCACTCTTCCCTCTTTTAAATTGAGTTGTTTCTTATTATTGAGTTTTAAGTGTTCTTACTATGTTTTAGAATCAAGTCTTTTATCAGATATGTGTTTTGCAAACGTTTTCTCCTAGTCTGGCATCTTTTCATTTTCTTAAGAATATGTTTCAAAGAGTAGTTTTTAATTTTAACGAAATGCAGTGTATCACTTTTGTTTAATAGATTGTGTGTTTGGTGTTGTGTCTAAGGGCTCTTTGCCTAATTCACAGTCACAAAGATTTTTCTTGAAATTTTATAGTTTTAGGTTTTACATTTAGGCCTATGATCCATTTTAAGTTAATTTTTTCATATATGGCACAAGGTATGGGTTGAGGTACCTTTTTTTGCATATGGGTATAAATTTTTCAACATCATTTATTGAAAAGACTATCCTTTCTCTATTGAATTGTCTTTGCACCTGTGTTGAAAATCAATTGACCATATATGTGCAGGTCTATTTCTAGACTCTGTTCTGTTCCATTGACCTATGTGTCTATCCTTTTGCCAATACCAAACTGTCTGCATTGCTGTAGCTTTATGGTAAGTCTTGAAATCAGGTAGTATGAGTCCTCCAACTTTGTTCTTTTTCAAAATTGTTTTGGCTGTTCGCCTTCCCTTATAAGCTTCAGAATCAGCTGCTTAATTTCTCCAAAAAAAGGAAAAGAAATTTCCTGCTTGGATTTTGATTGGAGTTGTGTTAAATCAATAGATCAAATCTGGAAGATTCTTAACAATTTAGAATCTTTCAGTCTATGAGTATATCTCTTCGCTTATTTAGATTTTGTTTGATATCAGTATTTTATGTATTGCTGCATAACAAATCTCCCCAAAATTTATCAGTTTACAACAATACACTTATCTCTGTTTCTGTGGGTCCAGAATCTAGGCGTGGCTTCACTGGGTCCTCTGCTTCATGATCTTTCATGAGATTGCAATCAAAGTTTCTGCCCAGGGCCGTAGTCTCATCTGAAAACTTCACTGGGGAAGCACTGACTGGAGGAAGAAGCTTCTAGGGACCCTTCTGTTTATGTAGTACAAAGACAGGCATACAGACTTATCTTCTTACCAAGTCTACACATTGGGAAGGGATATTTCCCTGAAAAAATAAGAAATCTGAATGACTCAGGATGGGAGCTGGCATAGCCTTCCCAGCTGTCTCTTTTGGCAGAATTCAGTTCTTCACAGCCTCTCAGACTAAGAGCCTCAGTTTTTTGCTGGGTGTTGCCTGGAGGCCACCCTCCATTCCTTGACATGGGCCTCCCACATGACAGCTTATGACATCAAAGCCTACAATCCAAGAAGGCAGTAGAGAGTCGGCTAGCACGTGTAAGTCATAGGGTTATAACCTAATCACAGAAGTGGTATTCCATTGTCTTCGTATATTCTAGTGGTTAGAATCAATCCAGTCCATGCTCAAGGGGAGGCGATTACACGTGGATGTGATACCAGGAGACGAGGATCATTGGGGGACCATTCTAGAGGTCTGCCTAGCACAATCAGTATTTTATAGTTTTCAGCATATTTTGCACATATTTTGCTAGGTTTTTACCTAAGTATTTCATTTATTTTGGTGCTATTATAAATGGTAGTTAAATTTTTTTTTCCCAATTCTCAGTTGTTCACGACTAGAATGCAGAAATGCAGTTAGTTTTTGGATATTGACCCTGACTCACTTAGTTCTAGAAGATTTTTTATAGATTATTCAGACTTTCAACATAGACAGTTGCATCATCTGTGAAGAGAGGTAGCTTGTTCCTTCCTTCCCAATCTGTATGCCTTTTCTATCTTTTACTTACCTGATTGCACTATCTAGAACCTCCAGTATAATGTTGAATAGCAATGATGAGAGCAGACATCCTTGCCTTGTCCCCAGCGTTAGGAGAAAGATATTCATTCTTTCACCATCAGGTGTAGTGTTAGCTCTTGGTTAGTTATAAACACGTTTTATCAGGTTGAGAAAATTTTCTTCTATTTCTAGTATATTGAAAGTTTTTATTTGAATAGACGTTGCATTTTGCCAAGTGCTTTCTATGCACCAGCAGCTCACAGCGCCAAAGTTGTGGTGATCATTTCTTTAGTGATAGGATTTTTTTTTTTTTAGTTTATTGATGTGGTGAATTATCAATTGATTGATTATTTTCAAATATTGAACCAACCTTGCATTCCCACAATAAACACCACATGGTCGTAATTGATACGTATTGCTAGATTTGATTTGCTGTATTTTGTAGATTTTTGTGTTTATATTCATGAGGGAATTGGTGTATAGTTTTGTAGTGTTATTATCTGGTTTTGATAAGGATAATGCTGGCCTCATAAAATAAGTTGTAAAATCCTCTCTCTTCTATTTTCTGGAAGAGCTGTGTAGAAAGGATACCATTTTTTCCTTAAATGTTTGATAGAATTTGCTAACAAAGGCATCTGTGCCTGGCGTTTTTCACGTTGGAAGTTACTAACTATAAGGTTACATAGTAAGGGATTTGGCCTAGCTTGAAGAGAGGTCTGGTCTTTGTCCTGGTAGGTAACCTCTAGGCCCTTGGAATTTGGAATGATAGGAGTGTCATGGTGGGCCCCTCAAACCACACATGATAGTTTATGTTAACAGGTGACTCATGAGGTGACTCACGGTGGGCTCCTCCATAGTTTATGCTAAACACATGACTAAGGATGGGAGCTGGCCAGGCCAGAAAAACCAACCAAGTGATTAGAGGGTTGGGGCTTTGAGCCACTTCTGACTTATAGGGAGGAGAAGGGGGCTAGAGATTAAACTCAACCATGTGGCCAATGATTCGATCAGTCTTGCCTACTAATTGAAGCCTACTTAATGAAAACCTCAAGCTTCAGTGAACTTCCCCGGTTGGCAGTACTTTTTGAGTATTGTCACACAAGTGGGTAACACATCCCTGAGGAGGGCAGAAGCATTTGGAACCCTTCCAGACCTCACCTGTGAGTCTCCTTTTGGCTGACTCTGATTTGTATTCGTTATGATAAAATTGTAATTTAAGTATAACACTTTCCTGAGTTCTCTGGATCATTCTAGCAAATTATGGAACGTGAAGATGGTCATGGGAACCCCTGAATTTTTAGCCAGCTGATCAGAAATGGGATGACTCTGGGGACTCCCCAGCTTAAGGGTGGTGTCTGAAGTGAGGGTGGTCTTGTGGAGGACTAAGTTTGGCAAACTCATTGGAAAAGTTAGGTGCTTTATAATAGATATCAGACGATTCAGGTTGTCTTTTTCTTCTGGGATGAGCTTTGGCAGTTTGTTTTCCGATAAATTTGCACATTTCACACAAGTTGTCGGTGTAAACATAAAATTGTTCATAGTGTTTCCTTATTGTTTTAATGCCTGAGAATCTGTTAATGGTGTCCCTCCTTTTTTTTTAGTTAATAACTTTATTTTTTAGAGCAGTTTCATGTTTACAGAAAAATTGAGCAGAAAGTATAGAGAGTTCCTGTGTACCCCCTCTCCTCCTGTACACAGTTTCCCCTGTTGTTAAGATCTTGCATTAGTGTGGTACATTTGTTTCAACTGCTGAAGGAATGAATATTGATACAGTATGAACTAACATTCATAGTTTACATTAGGGTTTACTTTTTGTTTTATACAGTCCTACGGGTTTTAGCAAATGTGTAATGTCATGTATAGGGACCCCTAATGGCACAACGGTTAAGCGCTTAACTGCTAACTGAAAAGTTGGCAGTTTGAACCCACCCACTGGCTCCATGGGAGAAAGACCTGGCGATCTGCTTCCATAAAGATTGCAGTCTAGAAAACCCTATGGGGCAGTTCTACTGTGTTACATGGGATTATTATAAGTCAAAAATCTACTTGAGGGCACCTAACAACAATGTCAAGTATCCATTATTACAGTATCATATAGAATAGTTCCACTGCCCTAAAAATCCCCTGTGCTCCACTCATTTATCCCTTCTGCTGTCCCTCCCCTGAGCCCCTGGCAACCTTCTTACTGCCTGGAGTTTTGCCGTTTTCAGAATGTCATATAGTTGGAATCATACAGGTTGTGATTTCATCAACTTTTCTCTGTTTTCAATTTCATTGATTTCTGTTAATTTCCTTATTGTTTTTTTTCTCTCTGCTTGCCTTCGGTTTAATTTGTACTTTTTCTAGTTTTTTAAGGTGGAAGCTTAAAGATTTGAGTGAGACCTTCTTTTCTACTATGAGCATTTAATGTTGTAAATTTCCCAGTAAGCAATGCTTTAGCTTCATGTTACAAATTTTAATGTGTTGTGTTTTCATTTTCATTCCATTTAAAATGTTTTCTAATTTCCCTTGTGCCGTCCTCTTTGACCCAGGAGTTTAGAAGCGTGTTGTTTAATTTTCAGATATTTGGGGATTTTCCAGATATTTTTCTGTTACTAGTTTTTTAGTTCTATTTCACTGTGATCGTAAAATGTATATTATATAATCTCAGTTCTTTTAAATTTGTTGAAGTTTGTTTTTCAGCCTGAAATGTGGGGTATCTTGATAAATGTTCCATGTGCACTTGGACATAATGTTTTCTGCACTGTGGGTAGTGAAATGTTCTATACATGTCAATTAAGTCAAATTGGTTGCTATTTTTCTTCATGTCTTCTATATTTTTATTTTCTGGGTACTTGTTCCATCGGTTTCTAAGAGAGAAGTATTGAAGTCTCCAACTGTAATTGTGGATTTGTCTATTATGCCTTTTAATTTTATCAGTTTTTGCTTCATGTAGTTAGAAGTCGTTGTTACGTGAATACATATTTAGGATTGTTATATGTTCTTGATGAGTTGATTCCTTTATTATATCATGACTGTCTTTATCGTTGATAATATTTGTTCTGAAGTGTCTCCAGCTTGCTTTTGATGAATGTTTACATGGTATGTGTTTTTCCATCTATACTAATTTTCTATTTTTATGTAACCAATTATTACAAACTTAGCAGCTTTAAGCAACCATGTCTTAGCTCATAGTTCTGTATGTCAGTAGCTATACCCAGATGTCACAGTCTGAAATCAGGATGTCAGCTGGGCTGCATTCCGATCTGGAGGCTCAAGGAAAGAATTCACTTCACTTCCAAGCTCATTTTTGTTGTTAGCAGAATTCATTTTCTTGAAGTTATAGGACTTAGATTCCCATTGTTTTGCTAGCCGTTAAATTTTCTCAGCTCCTAGAGGCCACTCTCAGATCCTTGCCACATGGTCCCCTCCATCTCAGCAACAGAGATCTTCTGTCATCTCGAATCCCTCTCATACTTCACATCTCTCTGATTTCCCCTTCTGCCACCAGCTGGAGAAACACTTTGCTTTTAAAGAGCCTGTATGATTAGGCTGGGACAACCTGGATAATTTCCCTGTCTTGAGGTCAACTGTGCTATATAACATAACCTAATCATGGGAGTAGAATTATCATATTCACAGTTCTGAGAATGATGCAAAGTGTGTACAACAGGGGAGTGGGAAATATTGTGGGCCATCAAGAATTCTGCATACCACACCATCCTTTTACTTTTAACCTATTAATGTCTTTATATTCAAAATAGGTTTCTTATAGGGAGCATGTAGTTATTTGGGTCTTGCTTTTTTATCCAATCTGATAGTCTGTCTTTTAATTGGTATGTTTAGACCATTTGATTTAATAAATGATTGATGTAATTGGACTAAAATCTACTGTGTTTTTAATTGTTTTCTTTTTTTTTTTTTTTCCTTTTTTCCTCTACTTCTATGTGTTTTCGGATTTAGTATTTTTTTGTTATTTTATTTTATTCCCACTATTGGTTTATTAGGAGCTGTGATGGCACAGTGGTTGAAATACTTGGCTGGTAACCAGAAGGTCAGCGGTTTGAACCTACCAACTGCTCCGAGGGAGAATGATGTGCCAGTCAGCTTCCATAAAGATTTACCACCTTGGAAACCCTGTGGGGCAGTTCTGTTCTGTCCTATAGGGTCACTGTGAGTCAGAATTGACTCGACGGCAGTGTTTTTTTTTTACTTGCTTATTATTTATACTTCTTTTTATAATATTTTTAGTGGTTGTCCTAGGGTTTAGAATATGCATCTTTAATTCGTCTCTGTGTACTTTCGGGTAGTATTATACTGCGGCATGTATACTGCAAGGACTTTACAACAGTATACTCCAGTCCTCCCTCCCATCTTTTGTGCTATTGTTGTCCTACTGTTTCCTTTCACCCATGCTGTAAAACCATAAAGCATTATGACTCTTTTTGCTCTGGACAGTCAGTTATTTTTAGAGCAATTTAAAATAAGGAAAATAATGGAAAATGTATTTTATATTTACCTTCATTGTAACTATTTCTGGAGATCCTCGTTTCTTTATTTAGATTCATGTTTCTTGTCGGTATCATTCCTTCTTCCTGAAGAACTTCCTTGAATGCTTCTTGTAGCTTCTGTTTTTTTATAAAAGTCTTTATTTCACCTATATTTTTGAAAGATAATTTCACTGGATGTAGGCCTTCCCTGTATCTCTGGGCCTCTGAGGGACTCTCTCGCCATGCCTTTGTCATTCCCCCAGTGGTAGATTCCTGTCCCTTCTCATTCAGTGCTGGTTCACCTGAGTTCAGGTTAGTCTGGATACAGGCTGGGAGGGCATTCTGTTATCCTGGTCTAGCCTCAGTCTTAGGCAGGCCCTGTGGCCCTGGGTCTATAGACATGGGGCTTTCTCAGCGTTCCAATTCAGACTCATAGTGACCCCATGTGACAAAGTAGAACTGCCCCAGAGGGTTTTCTAGGCTGTAATCTTTATGGGAAGCAGATTGCCAGGTCTTTTTTTTTTTTAATGATAACTTATTTTTTAATAGATTTGAAGACCCTCTAGTGTATTATTGACATGTATGTGGCTCTTTAAGGAAATTCTGTCAGGAACATTGGTCAAGTCATTGAGTGATGATGTTGAGAAATCCCTTAATCATAAAGAAGCGTTTTCAAAGGGTCTTTCTGAGGCAGATACCCCAGTGCTATGTTGCTTGCTAAGTGGAAAATAGGCTTAATTTGTTCCATTTCTTTCTTTCTTTTTTTTTTTTTAGGTGAAAGTTTACAGAGAAAATTAGGTTCCCATTTGATAGTTTGTACATAAAGTGTTTCATGGCTTTGGTTGCGTTCCCCCCAATGTGTTAGCACTCTCCCATTTCTGCCCTGGGGTCCGTTTTTGCTTTCATCCTGATTTTCTCCCCCTTCCTGCCTTCTTATGTTTGTTTTTGAGCAAATGTTGTCCTTTTGATCTCGTATAATTGATTGTTCTAAGGAACACGTTCCTCTCCAGTGTTATTGTTTATTTTATGGGCCTGTCTGTTGTTTGGCTGGAAGGTGGTCTTCCGGAGTGGCTTCAGTTCCAGGTCAGAAGGGTCTCTTAGAGCCATATTCTCAGGTGTTCCTCCAGTCTCTGTCAGACTAGTAACTCAGGTTTTTTTTGTGAATTTGATTTTTTGTTCTACATTTTTCTCCTGCTCTGTCCCGGACCCTCTGTTGTGATCCCAGTCAGAGCAGTCAGTCATGGTAGCCAGGAACCATCTAGTTCTTTGGTCTTGGGGTTGTTTAGGCTGTGGTTCATGTGGTCCATTAGTCTTTTGGACTGATTGCTCCTTTGAGTCTTTGGTTTCTTCACTCTCCTTTGCTCTGGACGGTAAGAGACAAATAGTTGTATCTTAGATGGCCGCTCGCAAGCTTTTAAGACCCCAGACAGTACTCACCAAAGTAGGATGCAGAACATTGTCTTTATGAACTATGTTGTCGCCAGTTGATGTTGATGTCTCCCAAGTCTCAGGTCCTTTGCCTTTGAGCTAAGGAACTTCATCCTGTGAGGTGTTCAGTTATGTCTAACAGGTTTCCCTGATTATGCCACTTGTGTGCTCTATTGTCTATGTTAACACATGAGAAGCACCTGTAAAAAACCAAATCTGTTGCCGGTCGAGTCGATTCTGACTCACAGTGACTTATTATAGGACAGAGTAAAAGTGCTGCCCCATAGTGTTTCCAAAGAGAGGCTGATGGATTTGAACTGCTGACCTTTTGGTTAGCAGCCAAGCTCTTTACCACTGTGCCACCAGGACTCCGAGGAGCACCTACAGTCATGTATTTAGAAATATCCACCACCTAACCTGTATCTGCTGGTGGATGTACTCCCTCACACCCTCCCACATCCCTTGGCATATCTATCTACCTATGTATCCATTCATAAATTATTGTTGGTTAATACTGTTGTTGCCAGATTATCTATGCTATAGTAGTTACTATACCAAAACCCCTTGCTGTGGTGTCGACTCCAACTCATAGTGATCCTATATAAAGAAAAAAAACCAAACCCATTGCTGTCGAGTTGATTCCGACTTATAGCGACCCTATAGGACAGAGTAGAACTGCCCCACAGAGTTTCCAAGGAGCACCTGGTGGATTCAGACTGCCAACCTTCTGGTTAGTGGCCATAGCTCTTAACCACTATGCCACCAGGGTTTCCATACACACAATGGAATACTGTATAGTTGCCCTTTATTCTTGCGTTCCTCTCAGTGTCCTCTCTTGCCTTGGTCATGTGCTGACTTATCACATATTGTGTATTGCTTTTCCCTTCACAATATTAACACGTCTTCTGTCTGTCTGGTGATTTTCCCTCCCGCCCCCTATAATCCCCTGGTAACCATCAAAGAGTGTTGTTGGGGGTTTTTTTCTTTTTCTGTGTGTAAACCTTTTGTTGTATCTTCACAATAGTGGTCTCATCTAATATTTGTCCTTTTGTGATCGACTTATTTCACTCAGTATAACATTCTCCAAATTCATCCATGTTGTGAGATGTTTCACGGATTCGTCGCTGTTCTTTATCATTGCATAGCATTCCACTGTGTGTGTACCACAGTTTGTTAATCCATTCATCTGTTGATGGGCACTTAGATTGTTTCCATCTTTTTACTATTGTGAATAATGCTGCAGTGAACACAGGTGTGCGTATGTCTGTTGTGTCATGGCTCTTATTTCTTTAGGGTGTATACCTAGGGGTGGGATTGGTGGATTATATGGTATTTCTATTTTTAGCTTTTTGAGGAAGCACCATATCGTTTATCATAGTGGTTGTGTTACCGCAGTAATGCGGGTTGGAGCCACCTGCTGCAGTAGCCAATTCTGAGACGGGTGAGGTGAGCTGCAAGAGGTTTATTATATATCGATGTATAGGAGACAGAGGGGAATAGATTCCTCCAAAAAACCCGTCTCCCCCACTGGAGATCAGCTGAAGGCTTATATAGGGGCAGGCTTATGGGTCTTAGAAGTTTGTGTTAGTTTCCCCTTGAGGTGGTCATGTTTCAGATGAGTTAAATCTTCTACTGGTATTCTTGGGGGTTATCTGGCGACGGTTTTGGGGATTATCTGGTGATATTCTTGGGGATTATCTGGCAACATCCTGGTTTTTCTTGTCCCAAGATGGGTGCTTTGTTCGGTTTTCATCCTTAGAATTATTATCACTTGTTTTCCACCCTCCAAGGAGGAATACCGGTTAATCTTAAACCTTTTGTAGAGACTGGAGAAACAAGATCATGAGACAATGTGGTGGTTAGCAATGGGGAGTAAGTAACAGTGAGCCAGGCCTGTGCAGCCTCTTCCAGTTGTACCATTTTATATTCCCACCGGCAGTGTATGATTTCCCTACAACTTATTTGTTATTTTCTGGGTTTTGTTTTGTTTTGTTTTTAATTAGTGCCAGTAACGTCGGGGTGAGATGGTATTTCATTCCAGTTCTCATTTGCATGTGTCTAATTGCTAATGATCATGAGCATTTCTTCATATGTTTGTTAGCTGCCCGAATGTCTTCTTTGGTGAAGTGTCTATTCATATCTTGCCCATTTTTTAATCGGATTGTTTGTCTTTTTATTGCTGAGGTGTTGAAGTTTTCTATAAATTTTAGAGATTAGACCCTCGTAGGATATATGTCGTAACCAAAATTTTTTTTCCCAATCTGTAGGTTCTCTCTTTATTCTTTTGGAGAAGGCTTTTGTTGAGCATAAATGTTTAATTTTTAGGAGGTCCCGTTTATCTAGTTCATCTTCTGTTGTGTGTGCATTTTTAGTTATGTTTGGTATTCTATTTATGCCATATATTAGGGCTCCTAGCATTGTCCCTATTTTTTCCTCCGTGATCTTTATAGTTTTAGGTTTTATATTTAGGTCTTTGATCCATTTTGAGTTAGTTTTTATGTATGTGTGAGGTATGGGTCCTGTTCATTTTTCTACAGATAGATATCCAGTTTTGCCTACACCATTTGTTAAAGAGACTGTCTCCCATTTAATGGACTTTGGCCATTTGTCGAAGATCAGTTGTCCGTAGGTGGATAGATTTACTTCTGGGTTCTCAATTCTGTTCCATTGGTCTATGTGTCTGTCATTGTACCAGTACCCAGATCACCAAGTCTTTCTGCCACAGGACTGCTAGGTGGGTTCGAACTGCCAACTTTTCAGTTAGCAGTCGAGTGCTTAACTACTGTGCCACCAGGGCTCCTCCCAGTGGTAGGAGACCTCTGAAGGTCTCAGCTAGGGATGGTTTCCTGCCCCTCTGTGGTGGATTAATTACTTTTGTGTGGTCTTTCTGGTCATGGTCTTGTAACTCCCACCCAGGTGATAGGGTAATTGTGGCCTACCAAGGGGATTGGTCAGTTGTACCTTAAAAGAGAGCCAATTCCAGAGCAGAGAGGAGGAGCCCACCACCAAGGATGGAGAGACCAGCAGCAGAGATCTGGCAGCAGGAAATGATGTGGTGGGCTTCCTGGCCATGGAGAGAGAAAGCTGAGTGCCTTTGGGCAGAGCCTGAGGGCCAGAGAGAGGCATGCCTGCAAGCATGGCTGGAGAGAGGCTGTCCTGATGGAAGAACTGTAGCTTGAGTGTTCCTGAGCCTGGATTATAGCTGTTATTTCCCTAATAAAACCCATAATTGTGAATATGGTCTTTGAGTTCTGTGTGGCCCCTGCAATGAATTATCGAACCCAGTAGAGAGTGCTGCGGGAGGGATGGTTGGTGTCAGAATTGGTAAAGATGGTGGAGAGAGGAGGCATGTCTGACCCCCGCCTCATAGGAATCAGCCTTGGGCCGTTGATCTTGATTCTCCTTCTGCCTAGTGAAGTTGGAGGAGGTCAGACACCCCCACCCCAAACCATTTTTATACCTTCCCACAGGGGGAGAGGATTTTACCCTCTCAACCAACCCAAATGGGTCCTCCCCTGTGCCCTGGGAGAGACAGGGATTGCTGACCTACCCCTAGTCATTGGAGGCTTTTGTTCTGTAGAGAAGGGTCTGGGCCGGGCTTTATGCTTCCATTGCAGCAGGGGCTGCTCGCTCCTGGCCTGCATCACCGAGGGAGGCTTTCTGCAGCCTCCTGCTCTGCACCCAGCTTTGTCGAGAGTGTGCCCGGTGCACGTTTGTGGAGAAGAATCTGTGAGTGGGGGCTAACTCCCCTTGTGTCTGTGGTTCCCAGGGCTTTTACACTCTCATGCTACCCCACACTTGGCTTTTAGCAGTTCTCTAAATGTTTTAGCTGAATTCTTCTTACCCATGTGTAGGGTGCCCAGTGGCTCTTCCTGCTGTAGCCTGTCACCAGTGAGCAAGAGCTCACATCTGGTCTCTCCTCTAGGGGCCTGTTTTCCTGGATTTCATTCTGCTCGGTTGCCTTGTGACCTCAGCTCTGATGAGTTCAAGAAAAGTAATGTTTGTAGTTTATCTGGCTTTTTCTTGTTAGGATGAATGTAATGCTCTCTACAACTTTCTACACCCTGGGAGAGGCCTAAACCTCCTTGATCTTATTTTGATCCTTACAAAAAAAGAATGTCCCACTAGATGCCAGGCCCTGTACTGAGTGACGGGGAGTCCAATTTTGTTCTGAGGAGTTCCTTCTCCTAGTATTGTATTTTGTCTTGATTGGAGGGTGATTCCAGAGCACATTACCTAAGCTTCCCCAATGGAAGGCTTTGCTTGGGATTTGAGTCTTTTTTTTTTTCAAATTATTTTTTGTTGTTGCTGAAAATATACACAGCAGAACATACACCAATTCAACAATTTATATATGTACGATTCAGTGAGACTGATTACATTCTTCAGGTTGTACAACCATTCTTGCCTTCCTTTTCCTAATTGTTCCCCCCATTAACATAATCTCACTGTCGTCTAAGCTTCCTAATTAACTTCTCAAGTTGCTGTTGTCAGTTTGATCCTATATAGATAGTTCTTTAAAAGAGCATACTGCTCAAGGCAGACATTCTTTACTAATTAAGTTAAACTATTGTTTGGTTTAAGGAAGACTTCAGGGGATATTTTTGGTTTAAGGTTTAAAGATTATCTCATAACAGTAGTTTTAGGGGCTCATACATCCTTAGTGACTCCAGAAAGTCTAGATTCCATGAGAATTTGAAATTCTGTTCCGCATTTTCCTCCCTTTTGATCAGAATTCTTCTATAGAATCTTTGATCAAAATGTTCAATAATGGTAGCTGGTCTCCATCCAGATCTGGTCTGATAGCAAAGGAAGCAAATTGTTCATGGAGGCAATTAGCCATGTCCTCCTCCTATCCTTATTCTCCTTCTTCCTCTTTTGCTCCAGGTGAATAGAGACCAATTATTGTACTTTGGATGGCTGCTTGCAAGCTTTTAAGACCCCAGGCACTACACAACAAACTAGGAGGTAGAACAGAAACACTAAATGTCATATTAGGCCAATTAACTGGGATGTTGGGATTTGAATCTTAAGTGAGTATCTCGGGGTGGAAAGAAAGGTTGGAGGTGAGTAGCATACTGCCCAGACTCTCTGCCCCTCGACTGAGACTGGTGTTCTCATTGTGTTGCTCTCTGGGGCCTTTGTTGCCTGTCCATTTCAAATCTGGTTCTCTAGGTTCATGTCAGTTTTGTGAGCCTTTAATATCCTTCCAATAAATTCTTTTTTGCTTAAGTTTACTAGAGTTAGTTTCTTTCATTTACAACCAAGGAACTCTAACTGATAAAAGAGGTAGAATTTTGCCTCTGGAAATTTATAGACCAAGTGGGGGAAACACAAAACATGGAAAGTAACTGAAATGCCAAATGCTGAGCAAAGTAGTACAGCCAAGATTGTACAGGCTACGGGTTGGGAAACTTGTCCATAAAGGGCCAGAGAGTAAGTATTTTAGACCTGCTGCCACATGGTCTCTAGCGACTACTCAGCTCTGCAGCTGTAGCACAAAAACAGCTTTGGACAATATGTAAACGAACGGGAACAACTGTGTTCGGTGAAACTATTTTCAAATACAAGCTGCTGTAGTTAGCCGACTCCTGGTGTAGTAATTTAAGTGTAGAGGAAGAATGGAGAAGGTCTGTATATTCGTGTGTAGTTCTTGGCCAAGGCCAGAGTTGCACATTCAAGGTTCAGGATCCTTGTGACTGAGCAGTGACTGACTGTGATGTAATTCTTTCTGCCTATTCGTCTCTTGCAGAAGCAAAACCAGCCCCAGAAATATTTGAAAATGAAGTCCTGGCACTGCTGAGAGACTTTGCGAAAAACAGAAACAAAGAGCAGAGACTGCGTGCCCCAGATCTCGAGTACCTCTTTGAAAAGCCTCGTTGAGCTGTGAACCACAGCCCGGCATGGGGCTTAGTCCCTGGACCCTCCCTGCTTGTGATGGATCCTGGCCTTGGCTTCCTGCTGCTTTTTAGATACGCAACCCACCCAGGACATGTAAATGTTCAGTGCGACTCATTCTAAAACTTTCCTTGTTCAGCTCTGAGCCTCAAAGGTGGTTTATTGATGTTACCCCCGCACTCGGCCTGGCTACTCTTATCTGGCTCCGGTCTCCGAAGGCCTCTGCCCCAGGAGGGCACTATTCGGAAAGTGATAGTGCTAGCTCCTTACTTCAGGGAAACGACGCAGCCCGCTGCTGTGCTGTGTGGATAGCGTGGAAAGCATCCCTGAGCAGCCCAGAGCTGTGCCCAAATGAATTTCCCCCACTTTATCCCTGTGTGGTCCTCTCTGCCAAGGAGGCTGATCCAACCCCCCTGAGCTGAATCCCTCAAAGGCACAGCAGACAGAATGAGGGCAACAAGCAGGAACAGTGTGGGCATGCTGCTTACAAGTCAGCATCCTTACGATCAGATTTTCTTAGAATGCTCACTGTGCAGACTGAAAGATAATAATGTTAAAGAATATTGAAAAAAGGAAATTCACAATTCCCCAACCCTCACACATAATTATTTTAATATTTTCTGTCCTTGTAGACTCATAATCACATGTTTATAAAGTTCTGCAAGGTCACAGTCATAGGCTTTATTTCCACATAGCACTGTAGCAAACTTTTCCCATATTTCTATAGCCTTCACAATTATTTGGAGCCCTGGTGGCGCAGTAGTTAAGAGCTCAGCTGCTAACCAAAAGGTCAGCAGTTCGAATTCACCAGCTACTCCTTGGAAACCCTATGGGGCAGTTCTGCTGTGTCCTGTAGGGTTGCTATGAGTTGGAATTGACTCGATGGCAGTGGGTTTGGGTTTGGCCACCATTATTTAAGTTGACAAACTAATAGCACATAAGAAATGATATGTCAGAATGAATTAGTTAGAAGTGTTTAGCCCTAGCACTAGAAGACTTCTGTGCGGCTAGTGGTGGTCTCGTTGGAGACCTCGAAGCTGTAATCCAGTCTAGTCAGAACATTGGGGCACCAGGCTGGGCCAGGAGCATCTAACAGTGTTGACCCGAAGAAGGAAGGCCAGATTGATGAACACGTGGTTGGAGATCACAAGAGGAGCTGCACGCATGGTGAAGTGCACGTTGCCAGCGTTGTTGAGCTATAGGTTTCCCACCGAGCTTCCTCCTGGGTCCTGGCTAAGGAGGGAAGGAAAAAAAACCAACCTCTACTTATATTATCTCATTATAGCCTCACAGCACTCCCGCAGAGAGGTGGTGTTACGCCTACTTTATAGATGAGAAAGTGGGCTCAGAGAGATTAATTTATCCTGGGTCATGCAGCTATTTAGTCAAAAAGCCAGAATCTAGCTCTGTCTGCCTCCAGTGGTCATGAACTTTCTACTGGAACACACTACCTTTACTGTTGGACATTTAGTGGAAATCTATGCTGAAAAAAGTTACGGCAAAGAAATCTGACAGTTGTGAGACATGACCTCTGTATCAAATAGGGGGTAAGAAGCTGCCAGATGCTTCCTGAAGTGAGCGGATGTGAACTTGGCCACTCAGGGTGGCTTTCATAAGCGGAGAAGCAGGGCAGGGCACCCGTTAAAAGAGTTCAGATCTGGCTCTGCTGGATAAATGAGTTGACCTGAGCCTCTGTTCCCTCATCTATAAAATGGAGGTACGAATGCTCCCCTCTCTCAAGCAGTTGAGAAGATCAGATGAAATAAAAGCACACAGAGCTCTCCCATGGCACCTAGTACATAGTAAGCACTCAGTAACGTTAAATGTCAGCATTTGGTCATGGCCTTGGCCTGAGGCTTAATGCACATCTCCTAACACAAATTGCCCGGCATGTGAGTTAAGTCACGCTAGCCATGCAGGGTAGTCACATCTGCAGATAGGAAAACGGAGCCTATTAAAGTAACCAACAGAGTGTCTTACTGGCCAGTGAAGATTAGAGAGAACATGCTGGTGACAAGACCTTTGATGGAGAACTCCATAGCACCCTCACCTAAGCCAAGGAATGGGCGTGAGAATTGGAAGGCAGAAGCAGGGAAGATGAGAAGATGTCACCCTGGCCATTGTCTCGGGCCTCCTTTGATGTACTGTGGGAAGAATGTTAAACGGGCAGAGGGTTTATATATAGAAGTCTATCTGGGCTGTACAACATGCACGTGAATTGGGCCGTGGCTTACGTATCCATCCTCAGCACGTTACACAGCAAGCCCCCGTAGCCAAGTATGTGGTTTGGGCCTATTTTTTTGGATCTGGAGTTTGATTCCTTCTTATCCTGATTTTGTCTTTAACATAATGTTCAACTGCTGCCACTTTCACCTGGGAATGGCATGCTTCTAAAGGAAATGTTTTCCGCCCAGGCTGCTGGCTTGTGTCATCCTTGAAAGTGAAAGATCTTGCTAACTTCAGCTGCTCAGTGTCAGGCCCAGGGGTACGATGTAAACAGTTTTTCCCTTTATTAGGCCTTAAATAAAACTAGGCCGGCCATAGTGTATTTTTTTTAAATTAAGGTGGCAAGAGCCAGCTGCCCCCCAAGGATCCATGATGAGCAGAAACTAGACTCATTCCTTTCACCCTGACGCCTCACTGCTCACTGACCTTGTTCCCAGCCTGTGCCAGGCAGATGAGCGTCTGGTTCTGCCCTGCCCCATCCGAAGTGGTCTCGTGAGCCCCATTGCACAGGCACCCGAGTGACACAGCAAACTGGGTCAGTCACGGCTCTTCTCTTCCCATTACTTCCTCTCTTGATCATCATAAATCTAACCGTGTGCCCAAGCTCTCTGCACCTTAGGTGGAGCATCTCGGGGGGGTCGTCCAGAAGTCACCTGGCCTGTCTGGCTCCAGCCCAGGGTGGCACCAGTGCACACCTGGTTCATATTTTCAAACGTCACCAGGGAAAGAGATTCCACTGGGATAGTTGAGATTCTTGCATTTATCCTTCAGTTCATCTGCTATTGTGGCTAGATGTGGAGAGCAGGATTTGGTGATAAGGAAGCTGGAACCAGCTTATATGGCAAGGCAGGTCTGTGAGCCTTTTGAGCAGACAAAACCAAAATCAAACCCATTGCCCTCAAGTTGATTCTGACTCATAGCGACCCTGTAGGTCAGAGTAGAACTGCCCTATAGGGTTTCCAAGAAGCAGCTAGTGGATTTGAACTGCTGACCTTTTGGTTAGCAGCTGAGCTGTTAACCACAACGCCACCAGGGCTCCTCAGATACTACAAGGATGTAGTAACAAGGAGGGCTTTGAGCAGACAGCCCCCCTTATTAGCACATCCTTGTAGTATCTGAGGATGGTGGACTCACCGTCCAGCAATGTCAAGTTGATAACGCTGATCAACTCTGTGTCAAGCCACCTCAGATTCCCAGTGAGTTCTCTGGGAATGAGGAACAGTGTTAGAATCTGCCCAGGTAAAATGGCACTGGTAGGCCAGGTGGCTTAAGGCGGGGAGTAGTCTTTGCAGCTCTAAGAAACAGATACTTGTTAGCAGTCCCTTAGGGCGGATTGTAGAAAAGTTTTAAGTTATCCAAGACAATGTCAGGCTTCAGAGAAGACACTAGAGAAGTCTAATAACTCACTACTGGTTATCACAAAAGAAGAGCCAGAGTCTTTTGTTGGCTCCCAGGTCTTGTCTGAACCCAGGAACTGCCAAAGAGAAAAATGTTTTCTTTTCAAAAGGGCAGTGCGGACACATCGTTTTATCTAATGGTGCATTACAGTGTGGCACAGTGGTTAAGAGCTACGGCGAGCTATGGCTGTTAACCAAAAAAGGTGGGCAGTTTGAATCCGCCACCTGCTCCTTGGAAGCCCTACGGGGCAGTTCTACCCTGTCCTGTAGGGTCACCATGAGTCGGAATCGACGGCAACGGGTTTGGTGTTTTTTTTTAAATATATTACAACCTGTAGTTTTTGTAAAGCAAATTATGACGTTAAGGTGCGTGTTTTGTTTTCCAGTGTATTTTAGGGTATTTGTTAGTTTGTTGTTAGATGCCGTCAAGTCAGTTCCAACTCATAGCGACCCCACGTACAACAGACCGAAACACTGCCAGATCCTGCAGTCGTTGCTATGTTTGAGCCTATCATTGGCAGCTACTGTGTCAGGTTATTTAATTAGTACTTAATGTTCACATGGGGATACCCTGGAACACACGTCTAGGGGAAATGGAGTGGAATCAAGCCTAAGTTAGAATCCTGGATCTACCATTGATCCGCTGGGTGATCTTGGGCAAGTTATTTAACGTCTCTGTGCTTGTGTTTCTCATCTATAGAAAGAAAAGAAACCTAACTTTCTATGTGGATGAAGGATTCAACTAAGTAATGCATATAAAGTGCTTAGCACGGTACTTGGTGCCATAATAACCCTTCATGGGAATAAGAGCTAACATTTATTGTTTGCTTACCAGGTGCCCAGCATTTTAAGAGTTTTACATGTGTTATATTGTTTAATCCAAGGAGTCCTTAGGTCTCAGATGAAAGATTAGTGGTTCAAATCCACCCGGAGGAACCTGGGGAGAAAAGCCTGGCAGTCTACTTCTGAAAGATAACAGCCACTGAAAACCCTGGTAGAACCCAGAGCAGTTCTATTCTGAAACACACGGAGTCACCATGAGTTGGAATCAACTCTGTTGGCAACTGGTTTGTCATTTAATCCTCGCACAACACTATGAGATCGGTACAATTATTATTCCCATTTTACAGATGAGGAAAGTGAGGCTTGGTGAAATTAAGTTACTTGCTCAAAGTGACAGGTAGGAAATGGTGGAACTAGAATTTGAAGCCAGGTAGTGGCAGGCCTCTAGGGCCCATGCCCTTAGGCACCATGTGCCACACTGTCTCCAAACATGAAAACCATCATCATTATTCTTCCTCTGCTGATGGCTTCTCATCATGGATCTGGTCTTGATCCATGGAGGACAACGGCTGGTGCGAGTGCCCAGTCCCGGCAACCACCAGTCCGCTGTCTGTCCCGTGGATTTGCCTATTCTCGGTATTTCATATAAATGGAATCATACAATGTTTGACCTTTTGTGTCTGGCTTCTTTCAACATAATGTTTTTGAGGTTCACGTCTTGGTACTTCATTCCTTTTTATGGCTTAGTTAATAGTTCATTGTATGTATGTACCACAGTTTGTTTATCCATTCATCTGTTGGTGGATGCAT
The DNA here is from genome assembly GCF_000243295.1 of Trichechus manatus latirostris. Classification (NCBI taxonomy): domain Eukaryota; kingdom Metazoa; phylum Chordata; class Mammalia; order Sirenia; family Trichechidae; genus Trichechus; species Trichechus manatus. The sequence continues at coordinate 9,510,573 of NW_004444049.1, read as the reverse complement.
GGTGGATTTGTAACCTCTCCTTGTATCCGCGCTCTTTGCCATTAACTTTGCTGGACCTTTACCCTGACTTTGTGGTTGGCCATGGGCCTTGCTTTGGCCAATGGGATGTCAGTCATCATAATACAAGCAGAGTCTGCACAATGGGGCTTGCCCTTGCTCTTCAAACTCAGCATATCCAAAACCGAACCAGGCTATTCCCCTTTCCATCCCACCCACCAAAAATGCCCCAGTCCTCCTCTAAAGCCAGTCTGAGTGAATGGCACCAGCATCCATTCGGTTGCTCAAGCTGGAAACCTAGAAGTGTCCTAAACCCTCCCTGTCTTTCCATGTGCATTGGCAAGGCTTGTTGACTTACCGCCAAGATGGCTATTGAATCCATCCACTTCCTTCAGTCTCCAGCACCAACTCCATGGTCAAAGCTACTTTCATCTCTCCGCTGGACAACTGCTACAGCCATCTGACCTGCCATCATCTGGCATCTTTTGAATCTGTTCTCTACCTGCAGCCCTGAAATCATCACATTTCAATACACTGGTCTGACCATGTCTCCCACCTCTTTAAAACCCTTTAATGGCTGACCATTGCTCTCAAGAAGAAAATGCAAATCCTTAACATTACCTACAAGGATTCTGCATGGTCTGCCCACATCTTAAACCTCATCTTGGCCAGGCTGTCTCTCAGGTTTTCTGCTCCAGCCTCTAAGATGTTCCTACAACCTCTCATCCTCTCTGCAGTCACTCCTACCACAGGGCGTTTGCACATGCTGTTCTCTCTGCCCAGAATGTTCTTCCTTCCTGTCCTGTTTTTACATGGTAAACCTTCACATCTCCGCTCAGGTGCCACTTCCTCTGAGAAGTCTTCCCTAACCTCTCAATTTTAAATCCATGCGATGATTCTCTGATTAATGCCTGTCTTCCCACTGGACTTGAAGCTCCGAGAGGACAAGGACTAGATTGATTTTTGTTCACCCTTATATCCCTAGTGCCTGGCACATCTCTTGGCACAGTGAAGGTGTTCCTAATGATTTGAGAAATTAGTGAAAAAAAGATCAGTCAGTTGATGGCTCAGTCTGATTTCAGAACTCAAAGCAAACCTTACCAGCAGTGAGAGCGAGCGCTGGGTCTGCAGGAGCTAGAGGCTCTTGGGCCTACCAGATGTGATGAGGTTTCCCTCTCAGATTCTGATGATTCGGTGTGCAGGAGGGGCTGGTCCCAGCTTCCCAGGTGGCTGGATGCCATTGGGCTGGGAAGAAGGGCTTTAAGAAATTAGATCTGTCTCTCGCGCTGTGGAAAGTGGAGAGTTCTTGGTTCTCTGCCCAGGCCTCTGGAAAGCTGGAGATGTTAAAAGAAGTAAACTCCCAGGAAATAGATGGTAGACATGCTACATACATCACAGGGTTCTGAAGCTTGGGGCAGGAGGAGGAAGGCTGGGGAAGCAGGAATAGCTGGGAATCCTAAGTGTCTTTGGGAGACGCTCCCCCACTGCCTCTGCCTTCGCACTCCGCATGCAGTCTGGTGGCCTTCCTGGACTCTTTCCCCACCGCTGAGCCTCAATACATCTACATGTTCTTTCTACCTAGTTGCAACCTTCCTACTGTTTTCCCAGACTGGAATGTTCTCTGCCTTTCTCACAGGCAGGGAGGGAGGTTACCTTTACTGAGGCCTACCAAGGAGGGGGGTGAGGGCAGTGTTGGTTCAGTGGTAGAATTCTTGCCTTCCGTGTGAGAGACCCGGGTTCGTTCCTTGCCAATGCACCTCATGTACAGCCACCACCCATCTGTCAGTAGAGGCTTGCATGTTGCTGTGATGCTGAACAGGTTTCAGCAGCGTTTCTAGATTAAGACAGACTAGGAAGAAAGGCCTGGCATTCTACTTCTGAAAACTAGCCAGTGAAAACTATACATCACAATGGTCCGATCTGCAGCCAGTCATGGGGATGGCGAGAGACCAGGAAGGTTTCACTCTGTTGTGCCCATGGTGACCATGAGTTGGTGAACAGCAACTAACAAGAAGAAGTAGGGGCCCTATGCTTTCCCTGTGTTATCTCATTCATGCAACAAGCCTCCCTTCAGGGGAAACCAAAACTCAGGGAGGCTTGCCCAGGGTCACACAGCTAAGAAGCAGCAGGATCAGGATTTAAATCCAGGTTTCCTAACCCTAGGACTTGGGTACTTCCCACCACCCCACTGTGTCCCAGACTTACCCAGTTCACACATGGCTTTCATGAGCTTTGCAATATCTTTAGGAGCCCTGGTGGTGCAGTGGTTAAGTGCTTGGCTGCTAACCTAAAGGTCAGTGGTTTGAACCCACCAGCTGCTCTGTGGGAGAAATGTGTGGCAGTCTGCTTCCATAAAGATTTACATCCTTAGAAAATCTATGGGGCAGTTCTACTCTGTCTTATAGGATCACTATGAATCAATTGACTCAATAGGAATGAGCAATATCCTTGTACCATCTATACTAATATTTACTTACTATCTGTTAAATTGAGTCCCTTTTTATTTAAATGAATTTTAAAAGGAAACTTTTCATAGTAACTGTAAATAGAAAAACAATAGCAAAAATGTCACTTGCCAAAATTGTTAGATGCCGTTGAGTTGGTTCGGATTCTTAGCAATGGTATACGTGCAACAGAACGAAACAGTGCCCGGTCCTGCGCCACCCTCACAATCATTCTTCTGCTTGAGCTCATTATTGCAGCCACTGTGTTAATCCATCTCTTTGAGGCTCTTCCTCTTTTTTGCTGATTGTCTGCTTTACCAAGCATGATGTCCTTCTTCAGGGACTGGTCCCTCCTGATAATGCCCAAAGTATGTGAGGCAAAGTCTTGCCATCCTCGCTTCTAAGGGGCATTCTTGCTGTACTTCCAAGACGGATTTGTTTGTTCTTCTGGAAGTCCATGGTGTATTCAATATTCTTCACCAACACCATAATTCAAGGGCATTGATTCTTCTTCGGCCTTCCTTATTACTTGTCCATCTTTCACATGCATACGAGGCAATTGAAAACACCAGGGTCACCTTAGTCCTTAAAGTGACATCTTTGTTTTTTAACACTTTAAAGAGATCTTTCGCAGTAGATTTGCCCAATGCAATGCATCATTTGATTTCTTGACTGCTGCTTCCATGTGCGTTGATTGTGGATCCAAGTAAAATGAAATCCTTTACAACTTCAATCTTTTCTCCGTTTATCATGATGTTGCTTATTGGTCCATTTGTGAGGATTGTTGTTTTCTTTATGTTGAGGTGTAATCCATACCAAAGCCTATGGACTTTGATCTTCATCAGTAAGTGCTTCAAGTCCTCTTCACTTTCAGCAAGCAAGGTTATGTGATCTGCACATCACAGGTTGTTAAAGAGTCTTCCTCTAATCCTAACGCCTCGTTCTTCATACAGTCCAGCTTCTCGGATTATTTGCTCAGCATACAGACTGAATAGGCATGGTTAAAGGATAAACCCTGACGCACACCTTTCTTGACTTTAAACCATGCTGCTATCCCCTTGTTCCGTTCGAACCACTGGCTGTTAGACTAAGTTCAGGTTCGTCATGAGCACAGTTAAGTGTTCTGGAATTTCCGTTCTTCATAATGTTATCCATAATTTGTTATGATCCACACAGTCAAATGCCTTTGCATAGTCAATAAAACACAGGTAAACATCTTTCAGGTATTCTCTGTGTCTTAGTCATCTAGTGCTGCTATAACAGAAATACCACAAGTAGACGGCTTTAACAAAGAGAAGTTCATTCTCTCTCAGTGCAGTAGGCTAGAAGTCCAAATTCAGGGCATCACCTCCAGGGGAAGGCTTTCTCTCTCTGTTGGCTCTGGAGGAATGTCCTTGTCATCAATCTTCCCCTGGACTAGGAGCTTCTCCGCACAGAAACCCCGGGTCCAAAGGATGTGCTCTGCTCCCAGCACTGCTTTCTTGGTGGTATGAGGTCCCCCGCTCTCTGCTCACTTCCCTTTCCTTTTTATCTCTTGAGAGAGAAAAGGTGGTGCAGCCCACACCCCAGGAAAACTCCCTTTACATTGGATCAGGGATGTAACCTTAGTAAGGGTGTTACAATCCCAGCCTAATCGTCTTTAACATAAAATTACAATCACAGAATGGAGGACAACCACACAATACTGGGAATCATGGCCTAATCAAGTTGACACATATTTTTGGGGGACACAATTTAATCCATGACACTCTGCTTTCAGCCAGGATCCATCTGACATCAGTAATGATATCCCTTGTTCCACGTCCTTTTCTGAATCCAGCTTGAATTTCTGGCAGTTCCCTGTTGATGTACTGCTGCAACCACTTTTGAATGCTCTTCAGTAAAATTTTACTTGTGTGTGATATCAATGATATTGTTTGATAATTTCCACATTCTGTTGTATCATCTTTCTTTGGAATGGGTACAAATATGGATCTCTTCCAGTCGGTTGGCCAGGTAGCTGTCTTCCAAATTTCTTGGCATAGACGAGTGAGCACTTCTAGTGCTGCATCCATTTGTTGAAACATCTCGTTTGGTATTCTGTGAATTCCTGGAGCCTTGTTTTTCACCAATGCCTTCAGTGCAGCTTAGATCTCTTCCTTCAGTACCATCGGTTCTTGATCATATACTACCTCCTGAAATGATTCAATGTTGACCAGTTCTTTTTGGTACAGTGACTCTGGGTATTCCTTCCAACTTCTCTTGATGCTTCATGCATTGTTTAATATTTTCCCCATGGAATTCTTCAGTATTTCAACTTGAGGCTTAAAGTTTTTCTTCAGTTCTTTCAGCTTGAGACATGCCTTTTGGTTTTCTATCTCCAGGTCTTTGCACATTTCTTTATAATACTTTACTTTGCTTTCTTGAGCAGCCCTTTGAAATCTTCTGTTCGGCATTTTTACTTCATCGTTTCTTCCTTTTGCTTTAGCTACTCTATGTTCAAGAGCAACTTTCAGAATCTCTTCTGACAGCTCTTTTGGTCTTTTCTTTCTTTCCTGTCTTTTTAATGGTCTCTTGCTTTCTTCATATATAATGTCCTTGATGTCATTCCACAAGTCATCTGGTCTTCGGTCATTAGTGTTCAGTGTGTCAAATCTATTCTTGAGATGGTCTGTAAATTCAAGTGGGATAGTCAGGGTTGTCCTTTGACTTTCATGGATTTGTTCTAATTTTCTTCAACTTCAGCTTGAACTTGTATATGAGCAATTGATGGTCTGTTCCACAGTCAGCCCCTGGCCTTGTTCTGACTGATGATATTGAGCTTTTTCATTGTCTCTTTCCACAGATGTAGTCGATTTGATTCCTGTGTATTCCATCTGGTGAGGTCCACCTGTATAGTTATCGTTTATGTTATTGAAAGAAGGTATTTACAATGAAGAAGTCATTGGTCTTGCAAAATTCTGTCATGGGATCTCTGGCATCACTTCTGTCACCAAGGCCATATTCTCTAACTACTGATCCTTCTTTTGTTTCCAAATTTTGCATTCCAACTGCCAGTAATTATCAGTGCATCTTGATTGCATGTTTGATCAATTTCAGACTGCAGAAGTTGGTAAAAATCTTGTTTCTTCATCTTTGGCCTTAGTTGTTGGTTCGTAAATTTGAGTAATAGTTGTATTAACTGGACTTCCTGGTAGGCATATGGATATTATCGTATCACTGACAGCATTGTACTTCACAATAGATCTTGAAATGTTCTTTTTGACTATGAACGCAGTGCCATTCTTCTTCAATTTGTCATTCCCGGCATAGTAGACCATATGATTGTCTGATTCAAAATGATCAATACCAGTCCATTTCAGCTCACTAATGCCTAGGATATCAATGTTTGTGCGTTTCATTTCATTTTTGACAGCTTCCAGTTTTCCTAGATTCATCCTTTGTAAATTCCTCGTTCCGATTATTAATGGATATTCACATCTGTTTCTTCTCATTTTGAGTCGTGCCACATCAGCAAATGAAGGTCGGGAAGCTTGACTCCATCCACATCATTAAGGTCGACTCTACGTCGAGGAGGCAGCTCTTCCCCAGTCGTCTTTGAGTGCCTTCCAACCTGGAGGGCTCATCTTCCGGCACTATGTCAGACAATATTCTGCTGCTATTCATAAGGTTTTTACCAGCCAGTTTTTCAGAAGTAGACTGCCAGGTCCTTCTTCCTAGTCTGTCTTAGTCTGGAAGCACAGCTGAAACCTGTCCACCAAGGGTGACCCTACTGGTATTTGAAATACTGGTGGCAAAGCTTCCAGTGTCCCAGCAACATGCAAGCCACCACAGTACAACAAACTGACAGACACATGGTGGTTGCCAAAATTAAAAAGGTAAATATAAAACAAATAGATAAAATATTACTGAATTTTTCCTAATGTTTTATTATGAAGATTTTCAAACGTGCAAAAGTCGAAAAACTTTTACAGTGAACACACCCATGTATCCACCACCTACATTCTACCATTAACTTTTTATTCTGTTTGTATCACTTGATTTATTGCGTAGCTGTTCATCTTTCCATCCCTCTATCCATCCATTAAGGAGCCCTGGTGGTGCAATGGTTAAGCACTCAGCTGCCAACCGAAAGGTCAGCGGTTTGAACCCATCAGCTGCTTTGTGGGAGAAAGATGTGGCAGTCTGCATCTCTAAAGATTTGGGAACCGTATGGGGCAGTTCTACTCTGTTCTATAGGGCTGCTATGAGTAGGAAATGACTGGATAGCAATTTTTTTTAAATTCATCCATTAATCCATCTATCTTCTCATGCATTTCAAAGCAAATTACAGACATCAGAAAGTGTCCCCTAAACACTTCTTGAATGCATATCATTAGCTAGAGTTTAAATATTTACTTAAGGTTATTTTTCTTTTGCTTAAAATTTACACACAATGAAATGCACAAATCTTAAGAGTGTACTTGCTGAGTTTTTACAAATGGTTATGCTAAACTCCTATCAAGACACACAAATTACCATCACCCCAGAAAATTCCCTCATGCTCCATCTCAGTCAATCCCCAGACCACTACCTCCCCTGAGCCGCAGGCAACCATGTCTCTGATTTTTTTCCACCACAGATTAGTTTAGTCTGTTCTAGACTGTCACATAATGGAATAACATAGTTTGTATTCTTTTGTGTGTGCCTGCTTTTATTCAGCATGATGTTTCGGAGATCCATCCATGTTATTGCATGCGTTAGTTATTTGTCCCTTTATATTGTTGACTCGTATTCCATTGTATGAATTTACCACAATTAGCTTATCTATTATCCTTTCAGTGTACACCTGAGCTGTTTCTAGTTTTGGGCTATTGTGAATAAAGATGCTATAAACAAGTCTTTTGTGAATAGATGTTTTTATTTCTCTTGGGTAAATATCTAGGAGTAGAATTCTTGGGTCATAGGGTAGATGTATATTTAGTTTAAAAGAAACTGCCAGAACTTTTTACAAAGCAGATGTACCACTTTACACTCCTGTCAACAATATATGAGAGTTCCAGTTGCTCCACAACCTCGTCCACATTCAGTATTGTCAGTCTTTAATTTTAGCCATCTCAATGGTATGTAGTATTGCCACATTGTGATTTTAATTTGCATTTCCTTGATAACTAATGCTGTTGAATATTTTCTCATGTGCTTATTGGCCATTCACATATCTTCTTTTGTGAAGTCTCTGTCCAAGTTTTTGCCCATTTTCAAATTTGGTGGTTGTCCCTTTTTTTTTATTGAGTTTTGGGAGTTCTTTATCTATTCTGGATGCCATTCCTTTGGCAGATATATGTTTGCAAATATTTCTCCCTGTCTGTGGCTTGTCTATTCATTTTCTTAACAGTGCATTTTGAAGAACAGAAGTTTAAAATTTTGATGAAGTCTTTTCCCATTGGATTGCTTTGGCATCTTTGTAAAAAAAAAAAAAAGTATCTTAACTGTAAAAACAAAACAACAACGTTATTAAATAATTTTAAAAATAAAACATTTAAATAAAATAAAATGTAAGTAACAGCAGTCTAGCTGTGTTACACAAATTCATATTTAAAAATAAGTTCCTTGATGAGAAGAATAGAACTGGTTATGACCAACCTATAATAAAAGGATACTAGTTTAACATTTATGTCTAAAATGAAGATATAGTTCTCCATCAAAAGGGATTCTCTTTTCAAACTTTGATATTAACCAGCACTAAGAATGCCAACAGCCATATGCTTGTAGATGGAAAGAACAAAAGATACTGCCTACTCTGATACAGTTATGGATATTTATCAGTTTGTCACATAGAAAATGGTTGTCAATGTTCAGAAGTAATGTTGTGTCACAGGGATGTGTATGTAAATTCAGTACTCAAAAATCCACACCCATGATCCCCATCACCTACATTGCCCATATTTCTGACAGTGTGGCAGGAGGTTCAGGTAGCTGAAGGCCTCTGAGTCATGTGAGTGTCCCGGCCGATCCCAGGAGGATGGCTGGGACAATACTTCCTTTGGTCCCATGTTGACAAGGTCCTGTCTCCTTTGGCCAAGATAATAAATACCTCCTTTAGCCTTATCCTAAGTCTAATAACAGTGAGACGTGCTTATCATATGTGAAGCATTGCTTCTATTTATCTCGTTTCTTTCTTAGAAAGACTCTGAGGTAGGGGAAGAGTAGAACTGCTTCATAGGATTTTCCAGGCCTGAGCCTTGGTAGCACAATGGTTAAGCACTCAGCTGCTAACTGAAGGTTGGCAGTTAGAACCCACCCAGCGGCTCTGCAGGAGAAAGACCTGGTGATCTGCTCCTGTAATGATTACAGCCACGAAAACCCTATGGGGCAGCTCTCCTTTGTCACATGGGGTCGCTATGAGTCGGAATCGCCTTGACGATACACAACAACAATCTTTATGGGAGCAGATCACCAGGTCTTTCTCCTGCAACCACTGGTGGGTTATAACCACCAACCTTTCAGTTAGAAGCCAAGGGCTTAACCGTTGTACCACACGGGCTCCTTGCTAAGCACTTAAGAATTGTTTTATTGTGTCCTCACCCTAACTCTATGAACTTGGTTCTACCGTGGCCCCATTATGCAGCTAAGAAAACAGGCTTAGAAAGATTATGTTGTCCGATGGCACATGCTCATAAAGGTAGGCTTGAGACATGAACCCAAAGCTCTGTGCAGCTACAACCCATCCTCTTGCCCCTTGCACTGGGTTTCTTGCTGACCCACTGCCAAGAATCTCTCCATTCCATTTGAGGACTGGGGTTGAGTTCTTATTTTCTATTCCACCTCCTATTATCTTCCCCAGCAGTCATGAATTTTTAAACCTGTGTGAGATCAACCAGTTCACTCAGAAGAGACAGTAAAAGAAGAGAACAGGCAGGAACAAAACAGCCATCAGTAAGCACTATAGAGTTCTTCCAGGAAACATCCAATGCGGGAGGAGACGGATAAACCATGCAAAGTTACACTAGGTTGGTGAGAGGTGGAGTGATAGATCAGACCATCACAGGAATGGCTTCCTTTTAGGAAAGAGAAAGAGAAAGAGATTGGACCTACACCATAAGACTGAGGTGATTGCAGGTCCTGGTCATGATGTAGAGCAGTGGACACAGTTCCAAAGCACTTGTTTTTTAAATATAATTTCCATTTCATTTTCTTTCAGGTCAGTGTTTCTTCAGTCTTTGAGGATTCAGATCCTTCCATGGGCTTTGGTGGAGGTCTGAATCGGGGTGGGGGTGTTGGCTCCTTTCAGGCTTCGTCAGAAGGTCTCCTGACCACCTTGCTGTGAATGGCGCCACTCACACAATACTGTAGTTTCACTTTCGGCTTGGGAAGCACATCCGGCGCCTATGACACTTGCTTCCGAAATGTCCCTGGCAGCTGCGGGCTCTACTGTGTTTCAAATGATGAACCTCTTAATGGCCTTGTCTTTGGGCACAGAGCAGGTCCAGCTCATGGAGCAAATAGGCCGGACATGACTGGTCCTTTTGGCACAACCATTGTTCTTTCTTTTCTTCGTCATCTTGGAAGCAAGAAACTGAGAGCTCCAAAGCACTTTTTAAAGGAGTGAGTTTTAGGCCCAAGTCACAGTGCAGAGGAACTGGGAATGGGTAAAATCCTGACAGCGAAAGCTGCAGTCATCCTGGCCCTGTCTTCTGCCTACTCCCTGGACCCAATCTTTGCACCCATAGTAATCACATCAGCCATCACTGACAAGTGTCTGTGGTACAGGCCTCAGGCTGAGTAGCTTCCTTACAGTGCCTCCTTTAATTCTCACAACAAGCCAGAGAGCAGCTATCATCCTCATGTTAAACCACATGCCTTCGCGTCGATTCCGACTCATGGCGACCCCATGTGTGTCAGAGTAGAAGTGTGCTCCCTAGGATTTTCGATGGCTGATTTTTTGGAAGCAGGCTGCCAGGCCTTTCTTCTGAGATGCCACTGGGTAGATCTGAACAGCTGACCTTTTGGTTAGCAGCTGAATGCATTAACCATTTGCACAACCAGGGACTCCCCAAGTTACAGGCAAGGAGAGCGAGGCACAGAGACTGAGCGACTTCTCAGGTCTCCTGGTTAGTCCACAAGGGAGCTGGGGTCTGGACGCAGGTCTGCCAGGACCCAAAGCCAGGGCTCTCACAGCTGTCATTCAGATCCAGTGATCTCTGGATTCGCTTCTACCAACTCAGTTATGAGGACCCCCCCGCCAGGGCTAGATCAAGGGACCACACTGCCTCCCACATCCCAGGGGCTTGGCGTTCCTCAAGCAGCCCTGCTGTCTTAGTTACCTAGTGCTGCTATAACAAAAATACCACAAGTGGGTAGCTTTAACAAACAGAGGTTTATTTTCTCATGGTTTAGGAGGCTAGAAATCTGAATTCAGGGTGCCGGCTCTAGGGGAAGGCTCTCTCTCTCTCTCTCTCTGTCTGCTCTGGGGGAAGGTCCTTGTCTCTTTTCAGCTTCTATTCCTAGGTTACTTGGCAATCATGTGGCGTGTATCTTCTCCTCCATTTTTGCTTGTTTGCTTGCTTAATGCACCTCAGGGTCTGCCCTGTGAAAGACCCCCACTCGGGCCCAGCAGACCCCAGAGGGTCAGGCTGTGTGGGCTGGGGTGATGCAAACTCCCCTCTGCCCTCCCCTGCAGTAAGGCGGAGGGAGCTATCATTTCAGTATTGTCTTGAAGAAAGAGTTCCATGGCCAAACAAGCAATACATCCCAAACTGAAAACAAACAAGCTAAACCTCCTGGTCTGGCTCAACCCCCTCATCTCACAGGCACAAAATCAAGGATCAGAGAGGGGTGGTTATTTAAGGGAGGCCACACAGCACTATTTGTGCCTGAGCCAGACCTCAAACCCATGTTCTAGAAGAGGCCCAGAAAGGAGCAGGGGTGGGATCTCGGTTAGCCCAAGACATCAGCATCCCTGCCTCTTGCTCTCCTGTCTCAAGGGGCTCAGCCCAGGCCCTCCCTGGAGGTAACACTTGATCCACCCCCCATCACCCCTTGCCTCAGCATCCACCTGAAGCCGGGAAGCTTTATCCTTTGTGCCTGCCCTAGCCTCCAGCACAGGGACTTCACCGGTCGGTCAGTATGCGTGTAGTCCCCTCTGCCTGTCACCCTAGCCTCCTGGCCCGTGCATTTCCCTCAGCTGTGCCCCAGGGGTATGCTCCCCACTTCCTAATGGTTTTGGACAATTTCAAACTTTATTCTGTGTATTCTCACTGAACAACCCTCGGCCAGGCCGGGGAGCTGGGGCACAGAGGAGAGCCTGGGAGGAATGATTTTTTTTTTAAGAGTTTTTAAAAAAACTGTCATGGAAGGTCAGATTTTGGAAAGTGCTTGGAGAACCTCTAGCTCAACCCATGAGGCAGTGCCAAAGTGGTCACCAGCACGACCTTGGGAGCCAGCGTACCTGGGCTCAAATCCTAACCTTTCCCCTTACTAGCTGTGTGACCCTGGACATGTTATTCAGCCTCTCTGTGTCTCAGTTTCTTCATCTGTAAAATGGAGGTGTTGATACTACCTACCACGTAGGAATGTGGTGAGGTTTAAATTTGCTAATACAGTGAAACCTGTGAGAGCCGGAACTTGAGGGGACTGCATTGTTTTTCCTGGTCTTGAAAGTTTTCCGCCTTTGACAGGGTCAAGTCTTACCACTTTTCTATTGCTCATTTTAGTGAAAAATATTTGAGTTTTCGTTTTCTGACAGGTTTCCACCTTACACAAGTTCCGATTCTCACAGGTTTTACTGTACACGTGAAGTACTTGGAACAGTGCTTGGTACCTGCTAAACCCCAAGCGAGAGTGGAGTCCCTGGGAGATGTAAACTGTTAATGCACTTGGCTGCTCACCTTCCACTCTACACAGAGGCACCTCTGAAGAAAAGCCTGGCAATATACTTACGAAAAGGCAGTCATTGAAAACCCTGTGGAGTACTGTTCTATTCTGACACACATAGGGTCAACATGAGTTGGAACTGACTTGATGGAGACTGGTTTTTTGGAGAGTTTATTATTATTGTCATCCTATCAAGCCTCTGCTTGAACGCCTCCCGGGATGGGGCACTCACTGCCCCCAAGGCAGCCGTTCCCCTGTCAGATGGTTCGGTGTGTTAGGAAGGTCTCCCTCCATTAAGCTGAAGTCTGCCAACCTGTCTCTTCCTGACAAGAGCCCTGGACCTGCCCTTGGAGGCCAGCCACAAAAACACGTGTCAACCGAAGCAAAATGACACACACTTGGTGTTGTGCCGTCTCATTTGCTTAAGTTAATTCTCCTTTGGGGACCTGAAGCCCACACAACCCAGAGCAGAGAGTACAGCTGTCTGTTCAGAACTCAGCAGTCACAGGACAGTGCCCTCTGGCCTCGGTGCCTGTCTTAGTCATCTAGTGCTGCTATAACAGAAATACCACAAGTGGATGATGTTAACAAAGAGAGGTTTATTCTCTCACAGTCTAGTAGGCTACAAGTCCAAATTCAGGGCATCAGCTCCAGGCGGATGCTTTCTCCTTCCTCTCTGGAGGAAGGTCTATGTCGTCAATCTTCCCTTGGTCTGGGAGAATCTCAGCACAGGAACCTCAGGTCCAAAGGATGCGCTCTGCTCCCCGCACTGCTTTCTTGGTGATTTAAGGTTCCCGTGTGTCTCTGCTTACTTCTGTCTTTTATGTCTCAAAAGAGATTGGCTTAAGACACTATCCAATCTTGTAGACCTCATCAGTATAACTTCTGCTAATCCATCTTATTCGATCATAATGACAGAGTTTACAACACATAAGGAAATCACATCAGATTACAAAATGGTACACAATTATACAATACTGGGAATCATGACCCAGCCAAGTTGACAGATATTTTTGAAGGACACAATTCAGTCCATGACAGTGCCTCATAGGGTTATGTCCCCATTGGTTACTGGGGTAGCTGAGGAAGTCCATGGGCCAGGGCCCCAAGATGTCCTCTCTTGCTGGGTCCCTGAACCTCAACCTTCCAGGCCTCAAAGAGGAGGCAGCTGCTGGTGTCCAGGGCTAGACCCAGTGTATCTGGAGCCCTCCTGTTCTTACAGGAGGGCAACAAGAACATCTTACTGCTCAGGACCAGGCATCTCTACAAAGGGGAAGGAGGTGACCCAACTGGCCAGTAGTCTGTCCCTTTGGAAAATTACTGAGCTTGACCAAGTGGTGCTATAGCCCACTGCTACAGCCCCAGCACTTGAAGGTGATTTTGCAAATGAGGTTCAGCATTACAGGGACAGGCTTTGGGTCAAAACTAGGTTTGAATCTGTCTCCATCTCTTACTGCCCGTAAGGCCACAGGCAGTTTCCCCATATATAAAATGGGGATGGTAATAACAGTTCCTTCCTTGTAGGGCTGGGTGAAATATGGTGAAATGATTCGTGTGAAACCCTTAGCTCAGCAACTGGCACATAGTAGGTGCTTAATGGGAACAGTGACGGGAAGAAAGTGGGGGTGAGGCGGGCCAGAATTCCAACTTCGACGCAAATCTGAAAGGACTGCTTAGTCCGTTGCTTCATTTTACAGGAAGGGAAACTGAAGTCCAGAGATGAGGCGTTCAAAAGTCATATGACAATTCGATTATCCAGGTGAGCTGTCCCTTTGTCTCCTGCTCCTCATGGGCCCCAGGGCCTTTCCCTCCCAGAACACTCCTCGCCCAGGCCTCTGCCTTCTGGGAGCCCCCGGGGTTGGGTGAGACTGGGTGCCTCCCAGTGCCCACAGCCTTATTAGGGCAGCACCTGTAGCATTGCCTGCAGTTACAAAGCACACCACTGGGTGTCGCTGCACAGCAAAAAAACCACAGGCCAGGGGGAGGACTGCAGCTGGGGAGCTGATAGCAGCCACCTCCCGGAATTCCTGAACAATCTTTTGTGAGCTCTGGCCAAGGTGGGTCTCACAGTCCAAGAGCTTCTCACAGCCCTAAGGGACAATTTCAAACTTTTCTACTGCCCGAGCTCCCAACTGCTAAAAGGAAAACCCAGCCACAACCTCCCCAGAGGCTTCTCCCAGCTGAACCCCTTTCTCGACACCCAGTTCCTAGCTATAGCTCGCGAGGTGCCCGTGCTTCCCTGCCTTTGCCCTGGCTGGACCTTCCGTGTGTCTGAAGGAGGGAGTCCCCTCCCTCGCTGCTGCCGTCTGCAGCGCCTACTGCCTGCTAGGCACTTGGCTTAGGGCATTTCAAATCCACCCTGCAGACCTGCAAGGTAGGTGTTTGTTCCTTGCTTCTTCTTGTTAGCTGCTGTTGAGCAGCCCCCAGCTCATGGTGACCCCATGCATAACGGAACAAAATGCTGTTCAGTGTTGTGCCATTTCCTGGATGGGTTGAGGATCTTACCACTGTGATCCATAGTTTTCCACTGGCTGATTTTCAGAAGTAGATCGCCAGGCCTTTCTTCCTAGTCCATTTTAATTTGGAAGCTCTGCTGAAACCTGTTCAGCATCATAGCAACACACAAGCCTCTATTGACGGATGGTGACTGCTCGTGAAGTGCGCTGGCCAGGAATCAAACCCAGGGCTCCCGCATGGAAGGCGAGAGATCTACCAGTGAACCACCACAAACTCTGTTCCTTACCTATAGGTGCATAAACAGGCTCAGCTAGGTAAAGCCCAGAGTCACACAGCTGGCAAGAAGCAGAAGCAGTTTTTGAGCTCAGACCTCTCTGGCTCCCAAATTGAGCTTTCTTTCGCTACATCACACTGGCTGTGTCTAAGATTTCCCGTGGACTGTGTGTCTTAGTCATCTAGTGCTGCTGTAACAGAAATACCACAAGTGGATGGTTTTAACAAAGAGGAATTTATTCTGTTACAGTCTAGTAGGCTACAAGTCCAAATTCAGGGCATCAGCTCCAGGGAAAGCCTTCTCTGTCTGTCGGCTCCAGAGGAAGGTCCTTGTCGTCAGCCTTCCCTTGGTCTGGGAGCATCTCAACGCAGGACCCTCAGGTCCAAAGGACATGCTCTGCTCCCGGCGCTGCTTTCTTGGTAGTATGAGGTTCCCGTGTATCTCTGCTCGCTTCTCTTTTATACCTCAAAAGAGATTGGCTTAAGACACTATCTAATCTTGTAGACCTCATCAGTATAATTATCCCTAATCCATCTTATTGCATTATAGTGATTGAATTTACAACCCATAGGGAAATCACATCAGAATACAAAATGGTACACAATCATACAATATTGGTAATCATGACCCTGCCAAGTTGACAGATATTTTTTTGGTTCACAATTCAATCCATGATACTGTGTGCTCCCGGAGGGGAGGGTTGTGTGGAATTCCTGTTTTTAACCCCTTGGGTTGTCCCTTTGCCTAGTGCGCTGTGAGCTCTTATAAAAATGACGTGAGGGTAGCATCTGACCTCCTCTCTCTTCACAAGGGGGAGAAGGAGAATCATGAGCAACAGTCCAAGGCTGATTCCTGTCAGGCGGAAGTCAGACACACTTCCTCTCTCTGCCATCTTTACCAATTCTGACACCCACTGTCCCTCTCACAGCACTCTCTACTTCTCTGCTGGGTTCGATAATTCATTGCAATGGCCACACAGAGCTCACAGACAATATTCACAATTATGGAGTTTATTAGGGAGGTGATAGGTTACAATTCAGGATCAGGAACAACTCAGAATACAGTTCCTCCAACAGGAGAGCCTCTTCTCAACCGTGCTGCAGGCAGGCCTCTCTGGCCCTCAGCCTCTGCCCTGCTTAGGCAAGCATTATAAAGTTCTTTTATCTCTGCCTATAAGTGCCCAAAGGCAGTAAGCCTTGGCCTGAAGGCACTCAGCTCTAGCTCTGTAGGTGGGCAAACCTAGCTCCACCAAGTGCCTGGAAGCATCCTAGTCCACCAGCAAGCCTCCCACCTGAAGGCACTCAGGTTTCTAGCTCCATGGGCCAGGAAGCCCACCATGCTGTCTCCTGCTGGTCTCTCCTGCCTCCATTTCTCTGCTGCTGCTTCTCACCGTCTTCAGTGTTAACAGCTCTCTCGCTGTCTCTCTCTCTGTCTTTTGTTCCAGGAGCTTCTCAACACAGAGATTCCAGGTCCAAAGGATGAGCTCTGCTCTTGGCTCTTCTTCCTTGGTTTTGGTGTGATACTCTCCTTCTCGCCTCTGGGATGTTTCATTTTAAGCCTAGCGGGATGGCAAAACTTGGTGGGCCACAATCCGCTTGGTGGGCCACAATTACCTTATTTGCACAGTCCTACTCAATCACTTGGGTGGGAGCTACAGGACCATGGTGAGAAAGGCCACATAAAAGTGATCCATTGCACTGTGGCACTCAAAGACACTGTCCCCAGGGCCTTTTCCTAACTCTTAGGAGGTAATTACCATGTGCCAGGTACTGGGCTAATAATGTTTTATGTGTACCACAACCCCACAAGTAGGTACTATTATTACCTTCATTTTCCAGAAGAGGAAATTGAAGCACAAGTCACATACACAAAGCTTTACAAAGCAGTAGAGCTAGGCCCATGCTGTCTGGCTTCAGAACTGGATTCTTGCTGTAAGCATTTTGAAAGGGGCTGCGTGGGAACTTCACATTTATTGTTCATTGTCAGCAGTGTAGGCCTAGCGTCTCGTATTGTGGTATTGTCAATGCATAGCTTGCATAGTTCACTCCTGCATGCTCCCATGATTCTGATTTATTTTCCTTCTCTCTTCCCTCCTGTTTTCCCATGATTTTATAAAAGTTTAAAATTAACCTAAGTTCCTCTTTGGGAGGTGGAACAACAGGTGATGAAATCTGGAAGTAAAATGCCTGAACAAGGAAAAATTATCTTGTGGCTGAAACCAGGATGGTGTCAAAAGGTCAACATATCTGGAATGTGGTTAATGTGGCCCGCCACCCCAGAGGAGAGTCAACATTCCGTAAATTCCCTGGACTTTGATTTCTTCCTATAAAACCCTCTGATCAATCAAACTGGGAGGCAGATTTTGGAGGAGCTCATTCCCCTCTGTCTCCTGTATATCCATATACAATGAAAACCCTCTTGCTACTCACCTCACACATCTCAGTATTGGCTTCTGCGGCAGGTGGCTCAGATGCACCATTGCAGTAACAATTTCTCCATGCACACCTTGGGGAGGGCCGCTCTCTCCCCTTGCCCTGGGTGAGTGCTCCCAAAATGGCGGTCTTACCCTGTGTTTTGGTTCATGAGTGACTCACTGAGCCTCCCTCACTTGACTCAGAGCTCCTCGCTGGAGGCCAGGGCTGTGTCCTTGCAGCCTCTGATCCCCCTGAGCAGAATTGATACTCTGGAAGGCAGATGCCTCTCTGCCTGTTCCACATCCCTTACGAAACTCTGGTCACCTCTGAGTCCAGCACCTCTCCATGGGGGTGGAGTGTGGCTATGAGCCTCCTCCCTGGCAGGCCCAGCCATGGACATCATTCTCTCCAGTAGCCTCCCCTTCAGCCACACCTCTGCTCTAAGAACAGGGGTGCCCTGGAGCCAGCTTTGCAAAAGTAAAATTTTCCAGAAATTTGTGAACTGGTTGTTAAACTCAGCCATAATTAAAAATTAAAATTATATAAACTTACACATTAAAAAAATTATATTAACAACAAAGATAATAAATAATCAAAACTCATCCAAAAACAAACAAACAAACAAAAAAACCCATTGCCATCTCAAAGCAACCCTATAGGACAGAGTAGAACTGCCCCATAGGGTTTCCAAACTTCTAAATCATTATGGAAGCAGGCTGCCACATCTTTCTCCCACAGAGTGGCACGGCTGGTGGGTTTGAACCACTGACCTTCCTGTTAGTAGCTGAGCACTTAACCACTATACCACCAGGGCTACATTCTACCATTATTTGTGCTCTTGAGGTTAATTATGTCTAGCATAGCTATAGATGGAAATACTATATATGGTGCTAATGAGCATCTCTGCCCAGCTGCCCCTTCAGTGACAGTGTGTTGGTAGCTTGAAATGGCCATGACAGGTGTATTTAAAGCACGGAAGCTAGCAAATGCTACAAATCAAGAGTTCTCCCTCCGTCCCTCCCCAGAAAGCCCACTGTTAAACATCTACAAGCCTGAAAGCCAACAGGAGGCAAACTGTAGAAGGAGTGTGGACTGTGGAGTTGTCTCACCGGGTCTGAGTCCAGGCTCTGCCTCCACCAGCCATGAGCCCTGGGCAATTTGAACCTCACCTTCTCCATCTGCAAAATAAGGCTAAGAATAGCAGCTTTAAAAGCTTGAGCATTTACTATCTGCCAGGTGCCGAATCCATGCTCTCATTAAATCTCCTGATGGCCCAGTGAGGTGGATACAGTTACGTGGTTCCGTTAAGAAGAGGAAATGGGGGAGTTAGGAGGCTAAGAAGCTCGTCAGAGGTGGCAGATCATGTTTCAGCCATGCTCGTAACAGCTGTGGTTTATTAGCCCTGTAATAATGGTACACAGTTCACAGAGTGGTTTTGAGGGTTATTTAAGGCAATGTGTGTGAAGGTGCTTTCCACAGATTTGGCTCTAGCCAAATATAAAACCAAGACCCAAACCAAACTCATTGCTGTTGATCTGATTCCGACTCATAGCGACCCTATAGGACAGAACATAACCAAAACCAAAACCAAACCCTTTGCTGTCAAGTCAGTTCCAACTCACAGTGACCCCATAGGGTTTCCAAGGCTGTAAATATCTACAGAAGCAGACTGCCACATCTTTCTCCCTAGGAACTGCTGGTGGTTTCGAACCACCAACCTTTCAGTTAACAGTCCATCGCTTTAACCACTGCACCACCCAGCCTCTTTAGCCAAAAATACCTGTTTCTGTGGAGTCAATTCCAACTCATAGCAACCCTATCGAACAGAGCAGAACTGCCTGGTAGGGTTTCCAAGGAGCAGCTGGTGGATTCGAACTGCCAACCTTATGGTTAGCAGCCAAGCTCTTAAACCCTGTGCCACCAGGGCTCCTAGTAAACACAGTAAATGTTAATTTACTGAAAGGCATGGAGTGGGGTCTGGACCCACTCACATTTGAATCCCAACTGTGCTGTTTTCTGAGTGTGCAATCACTGGCCAGTCGAGTCACTGCTTGTCTAAGCCTCGTTTCCCCCTGTGAAAACAGGGATAACAATTGCTACCTGGAAAAGCTGCTCAGAGGACTGGAGATAAAGGATGTAAAGTGTCTGGTGAGAAGTGAGGTCTCAATAAATGGGAGTGATTACTCAGGATTATAATTTATTTCATGTTACTCAGACAGCAACTCTTCCTGCCTCTTTCGAAGGAGACTGGGAACAGGCCAGAGCCACAGGAGGCAGAGTCCTGCCTGGGCAGTTCCTGCACACACCCTCCCTTGGCCAAGTCAGCCCCTGGGCCAGGCCTGGAAGGGCTTCGGAGGTCTAAGGACGCCGTTGCTAGGCGCTGGTTGCTAGGCAATGCACTGTTTCTCCAGGCTGGGCCACCTCCCGGAGGGAAGGCCTGGGCTTCTCTGGCTTGGCTCCTGCCTCCTACAGCCTCTCCCCCAGCCTCAGAGCTACCTCAGAGGGCAGGTGAGGGTGGGGCCAGCTGCTGTCGGGCCCTGGGAGAGCACATAGCCAACTTATAGTGGGAGGCAGCAGGCAAGGCAAGGCGGAGGAGCTGAGGGAGAGACCGGGCCCCGGGGCTGAGGGTAAGCGTCTGAGCTGGGGAGGCTAAGAGTTCCCCAGGCAGGAGGTTGCCCAGTCACTCCTTCCCTGAGAGGAGGGTGTGTATACGTTGAGATCAGGGGCTGAGGGGTCAAGTACCCTGGGTCTGAATCCAGCTCTGCTACCTCCCGTGAGAAAATCCTTAATCACATGTTGTGATTAAGAGTCAGGATGTTGTTGTCAGTTGCCCGTGGAGTCCATTCTGATACATGGCGGCCCCACGTGTTACAGAGCAGGATTTTCAAGGCTGTGAACTTTTGGAAGCAGATCGCCAGGCCTGTCTTCTGAGGCACCTCTTGGGTGGGTTTGAACTGCCAACTTTTTGGCTAATAGGCAAGCTCTTAACCGTCTGCACCCTGTAGGGACTCCTTACAAAATGGGATAACCAAAGAAAAAACCAAACCTGTTGCCATCGAGTCGATTCCGACTCATAGCGACCCAATAGGAAGAGTTAATAGTAAGATGTAGGGAAGATGCACTGAGACACAAGTAAATACAAGTTTTGATGGGTGTGAGTTCTTTCCTCAGTTTGGGGTGTAGATGCAGAAGAGCAGAGTGCCAGGGGAAGGGGCCAGCCATATGGGGGTCGGTTGTCGCCTCTGTGGTCACCCCATGGGGGTCTGGGACAGGTGCGGGGCCCTTTGCGCTACTGGGCTGACGAGCCCCTTGTGGTTTCTTCCCAGGCCCCCCTGGGGGCCCCCCACAGCAACATGATGGGGAAACTCCCCCTGGGGGTTGTCTCCCCTTATGTGAAGACGAGTTCGGGGGGCTGCTCGGACCCCCTGAAATTCTACGCCACCAGCTACTGCACAGCCTACGGTGAGGGCACCTTGAGGGAGGGACCACCTCTAGGACCCTGGATGGCAGGGCAGCCCCACCCTCTCAGTGACCCCATCACACTACCTCAATGGTCCCTGAGCCCCCCCAAGGACTTGTCCACACCTGTACCGTCAGTCTGGTCCCACTACACTGCCCCTTCCAAATTCTGTCACTGTGATTCTGACCCTGTCCCTGTCATCGACTCCATTTCCTGCTGTCATAATCCAGAAGGGCGGGGCTTTCACACACTCATCCCTTCTGTGGATCTGTGCCTTCCCCGTCACAGGTACCCCCAGGCCCCTTGGGGGGATGCTGGTCCTGTCTGGGGATTCCCACTCCTTTCCTGGCTCTGCTGATCCATGGTCCCCATGTCTTCCATTTCCCCTCTGGCAGGTCGGGAGGAGTTCAAGCCCCGAATGGGCAGCCACATAGGCACAGGCTACAAGTCCAATTACCTGCCCCTGGTCTCATACCAAGCCAATCTCGATGCCCTGGACAACCCATCCATGGGGTACAGTCTGTACAACTTCCTTCTCTTCAGCACCTGCCCTGCTGGGCCTTAGCTCTCAGGCATATCAGAGCTCCTCAGAACAAGCCCGGGCTCCATGGATGGGCCCCGAGACCTGGAGGCACAGAGCCTGGCCTGGCCTAGGTCTGGGACCCTGGGTGACTCAGGACATGGTACCTGGCCCGGGGCCCAAAGGCAGGCAGATTCCTGAGGTTTCTGTGGGAAGGGCTGTGGGAGAGGGGAAGTTCCTGGGGAGAGGCAATGCAGACCCCAAAGAATAAAGGCAGGTGGCCCTGGTGGTCCTAGATCCTGCTCTACCCACACCCCTCCAGGGAACAAGTCCGGAACAATTTCCAGACAGTGACCAATCAGAGTTACCGCCCGTTGGAGGTGCCTGATGGCAAGAACCCACTGCCCTGGAACATGCACCAGACCTGCTCTGGCTATGGGCGGGAGAAGCCCAACACAGGGCCCTCCACCAAGGAGGTCAGTGTTGGGCCAGGGCCGAAGAGATGGGGGAGAAGCACTAGGAGGTGGGAACAGCTGGGACTGCACTGCCAATAGTTGGTCAGGCTGAGATGACCAGGCATGGAGGGGAGGAGCCACAATGTGGGGATCCACTCACTTTTATCATCTGTGTCCTTATTGTCAGGACATGCAATTCTACCCTGAGTGCTCTGTGAGTGCTGTAGGGCTCTGAGCAGATGAGGACAGGATCTGACTTCATCGTAATGGGGATCCCTGTGGCTGTGATGGAGATACTCTGTAGGGGTCAAGAGCAGAATCAGGGTCAGGAAGTGACTGCCATCCCCTCACCTGCCCCTAGAGGGTAATTGACTGCTCCCTCCCTCCAGGTCAAGAAGGTCCATTTCGATACCCAGGAGCATGGGGCCCAGGCCATCACAGGGCTGGAGCCCAAGGAGGTGCCCCTGCTCTACCAGCAGCAGGGCAAAGGCACCATGGAGTGGGAGAATGCTCGACATGTGAGTGGGCAGCCCAGGCGTAGGGCTGCGGGCTGGGCAGAGGGACCTGTCTGCCTCCTTCTCCCTGCACCAGACAGGAACTGCACGTCTCACCCAAGGAGCCAACTCAGTGTGGACTCTGGACACCATGAAAAATGGGAGGGCAAAGGATTTGATATTTGACATTTCCATAAGAGCATCAAAGTGGTCATCACGAGCTTCCTTACACATATTTTATGGCTTAACACCCAAGCCTCCTTCTCTCTCCTGCCCCATCCAGACACCCCAAGCCCAGGGCAGTTGTGAAGTGAGTGTCCATTTTCTTCCATCAGCTTCTCCTTGTTTAGACCCTTCTGGTCTAGGTCCTGGGGGCTCTAGGTTCAGTTGTTCATTCCTAGGAGCCCAGTGTGGTACGTGACTTAGCATTCATTGCCATGGGAGAACTGCATTCTCGTGGTGCAATTTCTGGCTCTGTGATGCCAGTCAGAGAGGGATTCATGGTGGAGGTGCAAGGCAGCTCAGAGCACAGACAACCCAAGAGCTACCACCACCACCAAACCCACCCTGGGCCCTGGTCTCCCTTGTGTCCCCCATTACCCTGCCCCTCTCTGTTCCAGGGCCCTCGATTCATGACATCTGAGTACAACTCCAAGTATCTCAATGAGCCCTCCAACCAGCCAGGTAGGCCCATGTCTGAGCTCACATCTCCCTCCCGCTGCACCTCCCTGCTCCCTCCACCTCTAGGAGAGGCTCCCAGGGGGACCCGGAGCTGGTGTAGGACCAAGAAGATACCTGTGGAAGAAAGAAGGACATACAGGTGGCTTGGGAGAATGGCATTCCCCAGGCTGACCTCTGTGCCTTAGGGCTGCTGACCCCCAGAGGAAACTTCGTTGCTTAGGAGGGCTGCATGGGCCTGTCCATAGCCTTCTCCTGGCCTGTTGGCCCCCACCCTTTCTCTACCCTCCTCTCTTGTTCCCTGGCCTGGACTCTGGAGTCCTCTCCTGGGGCCCATGATCCTGGTGGGTCAGGTCTCCAGATGCTTGGATTCAGGTCACTTTCCACCTACCTGAAGTCCAGGAAGGTGGGGCAGGTGGCCTGGGGACAGCATGGGGGGCTGTCTCTTGCAGATCTCTTGCAGAAGAGATCGATTGGTGCCAAGGAGGAGACTGGCTTCACTGAAGAGTCCACCAAGAACCCCATTGTCTTCAAGCCGCCCTCCCAGGTCCTCCCTGGGGACCCCGTAAGTCAGGCTAGGCCCCGCCTAGAATCTCAGGGTACTGAAGGACCTCAAGTCTAGAGCCTTCTGGCTTTTTTTTCTTTTAAATAATTTATTTTATTTTTGTTGTTGTTGAGACTATAGACAGCAGAACATATACCAATTCAACAATTTCTACATGTACAATTCAGTGACATTGATTATTGCCCCTAAATTTCTTATCTAAGCTTTTGAATTTCTGTTGTCAATTTGATCCCATATAGTTTTTTAAAACAGCACAATGCTCAAGGCAGACATTCTTTACTAATTAAGCTAAACTATTGTTTGGTTTCAAGAAGACGTCAGGGAATATTTTTGGTTTAAGATTATCTTACGTCAATAGTTTTGGGGATGCATAAGCCTCCATGGCTCCAGAAAGTCTGGATTCCATCAGAATTTGAAATTTGAAAATTTCCCGCTTTTGATCAGGACTCTTCTACAAAATCTTTGATGACAATGTTCAGCAATGGAGGGCTAGTGGCTTTTAAAAAAATGTGAGCTGTAGACTTCTTAGTTCAAACCCAAGATGGAAGAGCAGTTGTCGTGGGTGGAAACCACTGTTTTGGTCCAACTCCCCCATTTAACAGATGAGAAGAATGAGGCCCAAAGAGGAGAAGTATAGCCAAGTTCACTCAAGAGTTCAGACAAGAACCCTGGCCTGTGGGTTCCATCATGTCTTTCCCTCCTTTCTTCCCAAATCCTTCCCTTTCCTCATTTACCCCAATTACATCCATTTGTACTGAGCTCTCCCTGGGTGGCACAGATAATTTGTGTTTGAACTAATTGAAAGGTTGGCAGTTCACACCCACCCAGAGGCGTCACAGAAGAAAGGCCTGGCAATCTACTTCTATAAAGATTACAGCCTTGGAAACCCTATGCAACTCAGTTCTACTCTGTAACACATCGGGTCGCCATGAGTCAGAATCGACTCAAGGGCAATGAGTTTGGTTTTTTTCTCTTCTGTGCCCAGCCGCAGTGGGGGCCTGGAAGCAGAGGAGGGTTGGGGGAAACCAGCTTCACTCAGAACAGGGAGGGCAAGAGGCCCATCAGCCAAACTGCTGGGCTGACACTCCTCTCTGGGCCTTTTTTCTAGACTCTTCTCCCGGGCAGGAGTGTTACTAAGTCAGACTTCCTTCCCATGACCCATGCTCATGTAAGTCAGAGCTGAGCTGGTGGATGGGGGCAGTGATCAGGGCCTGAGTGGCACCCATGGGCTGGAGGTCCTCCTGTGGGGGCAATTAGGGCATCACTCTGGGAACCTGCCTGGGCGGTGGGAGGGGCGGCCATATGCTTGTGCCAGCGGCCTCTTTGCCTCCTCCAGGGAGATGAGTTCCTACCTGGATTGGCCAGAGGCTCTGAGCGTGAGACTGGCTTCAGCCGAGTGAATGAAAAGATCCTGAACCCCAGAGTGAGTGACCCTGGAGGACTTCCTCAGAGAAGGGCGTAGTCAGAGTGGAGGAGTCAGGGAGGCTTCTTGGAAGATCTGGCATTTGGGCGGGACATTGAAGGATGGGAAGAATTAGGATATTTGGAGATGGGGAGGAAGATCCTCCCAGGAGGAGGGTTAAAGGCCTGGGGGCTGGAAAGTGAGAGATCTGTTCTGAAATAGTGAAGTAGGCTGCTAACCAAAAGGTTGGCATTTCAAGGCAACCCAGAGGCGCCTTGGAAGAAAGGCCTGGCACTCTACTTCCAAAAGATCAGCCATTAAAAACCCTACCCTATGGAGTGCAGTTCTGCTCTGACACGCATGGAGTCACCATGAGTTGGAATCAACTCAATGGCAACTGGTTTGGTTTGATTTTTTTGAGGAGGAGGACCAGGGAGAATGGGGCTGGGGTTCAGTTGGGGCTGTGTGTGTTTCTGCCTGCGCTCCCTCCATCCTTGCTGTCCCACCCTG
This sequence comes from Trichechus manatus latirostris, assembly GCF_000243295.1. Classification (NCBI taxonomy): domain Eukaryota; kingdom Metazoa; phylum Chordata; class Mammalia; order Sirenia; family Trichechidae; genus Trichechus; species Trichechus manatus. Next base: position 9,485,072 of record NW_004444049.1, on the reverse strand, counting down.
GCCACCTCAGCCACCTTCTTGTGGCTCTATCCCCTGCAGGTGCCCCCTCCTTGCCCGGAACCCAGCAGGATGAGCCACTGGCAATTCCAGCCACCCCAGCGGATGCAACAGACAAACGTTGCTATGCTTGGCCGGGAGACCGTGGGGAAGAAAGTAAGGCTTGGTACACCCAACCCCCATCCCGAAATCCTCACCCTCTCCTGGCCTGACAACCCCCTCTATCGTTCTTCTGCAGGAGCCCACTGGGTTCAGCCTAAACAACCCCAGCTATGTCCGGAGCTCCTATGACCCCGACATGGATAATCAGTACCTGACCACCTACAACCAAACGTGAGCCCCGTTCCCTGCCCAAACCTGGGGGTATGAGCCTGGCACCCATTTTACAGACAGGGAGGCTGAGGCTGGGGCAGGTAAAGTGATGAGCTCACAGCCTCTTGGAGAAGACCAAACTGTCTTAGTGTGGATTCCTCCAGAAGCCAACCCTGAGCCAAGGATTCACGTGCCAGCAGTTCAGTGGGGACAAGGGGGAGCCACGAAGCGGAGCAGGGAAGGGAAGGCAGCCAATTCCAGGGATGTTATTAAACCAGAGAGCCCACAAGGAGACTCTAGAAAACAGTGCAACACACACAACTGGGAATTACTGCAGTCAAGGGTGAGAGAGCTGGGGTAATTATACGCCACATCGACCTCATTAGTTAAGGGCTGTCCCCCGGCACAACATTAAATTCCAGGTACTTCCTTGCTCAGGCAACTCCTTGGTTTTTCAAGGTAGCCCTCCCCCTCTCTGACCGTTTCCTCACGCTCCTCTCTCCCCATCCCTGCTCCAGGGTGGTGGTGTTAACGTGTGCCATCAAGTTGATTCCAACTCATAGCGACCCTATAGGACAGAATAGGACAGACCCATTGGGTTTTTTTTTTTTTTTAAATAATACTTTATTGTGTTTTCAGTGAAGGTTTACACAGCAGCTTAGGTTCCCATTCAACCATTTCTACGCAAAGTTTTCAGTGACATTGGTTACATTCTTCACATTGCGTGAACATTTTCATTGTATTTCCATTCTGGTTGTTCAATTTCCATGAATCTAGTTTCTCTGCCCCCTTACCTTCTCATCCTTGTTTTAAAGTAAATGTTGATGGTTTGGTCTCATATAGATGAATTTTTAAAACAGCACAGTACTGACGGGTGATATTCTTTATTTTGTGAGCCAATCTGTTATTTAGCTAAAAGATGACCTCAAAGGTTAGTTTCGGTCCAAGGCTTAAGGAGTGTCTCAGGGCAATAGCCTTGGAGAGTCCTCCAATCTCAACTGGTCCAGTAAGTCTGGATTTTTTTAAGAATTTGAAGTTCTGTTCCACATTTTTCTCCCATTTGATCAGGATCCATCTATCTTGGCCCTAATCAGCAGTGGTAGCCAGGCATCATCTAGTTCTTCTGGTCTCAGGGTAGATGAGGCTGTGGTTCATGTAGACTAATAGTCCTGTAGACTAGTTTTTTCTTTGAGTCTTTGGTTTCCTTCTTTCTCTTTTGCTCTGGATGAGTAGAAACCAATAGTTGTATCTTAGGTGGCCGTCCCCATAGGGTTCCAGGCTGAAATCTTCACGGGAACAGATCGCCGAGTCTTTTCTCCTGGGGAGTGGCTGGTGGGTTCAAAGTGCAGACCTTTCGGTTAGCAGCTGACCACTTAACCATTGCATCACGAAGGCTCCTTCTGCTCCAGGGTACCTCATGGAATTCATTCTTTCAACGGATTTTAACTGAGTGCCAACTAGGTGGCAGGCACTGTTCCAGGCACTGGGAATAGAAAGAAAGTCTCTGCCCTTGCAGAGCTCACATTCAGGCAGAGGGAGGAGGCATACACAATAATCAGCCATTCAGTGACCCCTCACGTGGGTTAGGCAGTGGTAAGCTCTATGGAACAGGCTGAGCCAGTGAGGGGGACCCGGAGGGGTGGTGTGCGGCATGGGTTGAAATGTTCAGTTGGTGGTCAGTGTAGGCCACCTTGAGAAGGTGACACTGAGCAGAGGTGAGGGCGGCAGCCACAAGAACAGGTGAGGGAGGAGTGTTCTGGGCACAGGGAACAGCAGTGAATGGGCAATCACAGAGGCCCAGATGGAAGGCCTTGGTTGTCCTCTGAGATGAACCCCAGCTCTTTGGGATGGGGACCTGAGGCTCAGAGAGGAGAAGCGTGTGCCTGAGCTGCACAGAGACCCATGGCAAATGTGGGATTTGGACTCAGTGTCTTGACTTCCAGCTCTGTGGCTGCTTCTACTCCCATGGAGGGAAAGGGGCAGAGGCTGGCTCTGGACTTGGGGGGACAACTATGTCCCTGCCCGTCCTTGGGCAAATGCCCTCCTCCTGTAGCTCCAACAGACCCCCAACCCTGAGCCATCTCTGCTGGGTCCCTCCCCTGCCCTTCCGGAGTTTCCTGAGCCCCCACCAGGTGCTAGGAGCCCCCAGGGGCTGCCATCACTGACCTGCATTTATCTATCCACACCCCCCTTCATCAGCTCAAGGCAGGCCCGAGTCCCGCTCATCTCTGCATCATCAGAACCTGGCCCAGCGCTCAGTGAATCTTGGTAGAATGGAGGAGAGAAACAAATAAAACAGGGTCTCCTTTGCTCCCCCAAATGCTTACAGGCTGGGGAGGGAGGCACCACTAAGTACTTTATGATTGAAATTGCTGGGGTGGGGGCGAGGCACAAAGAAGGGGAACCTAGCTCAGGGGGAGGGCACGGGTGAGGCCAAGGACTAGGGCCAGGGTCAGAGGGAGGGCCAGGGCCAGGGCAAGGGCCAGGGTGAGGGCCAGTGCTAGGGTGAGAGCCAGGGTCAGGGTGAGGGCCAGGGCTAGGGTCAGAGGGAGGGCCAGGGCCAGAGTGAGGGCCAGGGCCAGGGCCAGGGTGAGAGCCAGGGTCAGGGTGAGGGCCAGGGCTAGGGTCAGAGGGAGGGCCAGGGCCAGAGGGAGGGCCAGGGCAGGGCCAGGGTGAGGGCCAGGGCCAGGGCCAGGGTGGGGGTGAGGGTGAGGGCCAGGGCCAGGGTGAGGGCTAGGGACAGGGTCAGAGGGAGGGTCAGGGCCAGGGTCAGGGTGAGGGCCAGTGCCAGGGCCAAGGCCAGGGTGAGGGCCAGGGCCAGGGCCAGGGCTAGGGTCAGAGGGAGGGCCAGGGCCAGGGCCAGGGTGAGCTTCCTGAGTGAGGTAGCCAAGTGGATGGGGCTTAGGGGGTGCTGGGCAGAGGGCAGAGCATGGACAAGGCAGGAAGGCTGGAGGGATGTGAGGGCAGTTTGGACCGCTGGAGCCAGGATTCCTGCTGTAGAGCCGCCAGCTGGAGAGGCTGCAGGGGCTGAAGAGGCTAGTGGCCGCCTTGGGGCCATGGCTGTGGACATTTCCTTGGTGGTGTGGTGGAGGGTCCCCTAAAGATTGCATGCCAGGGAATGGTCAGATGTGCACTTTTGAAATACCTCCTAGGGATAAGGACCGAGGCAGGGAGGCTGGTTAGGAGGCCGCAGCAGGTTCTACCAGACAGAGTAGCATGGCCTGGTCTGCTGCACCAGCTGTGGCTACCAGATGCGGGAGGAGGCTGGATGGAGAGTCTCAGGCTGGGGTGCTGGGGTGGTGGGTGGATGATGCGGGGGATGGATGACAGTGAGATTGAGCCTCCCCTCAATGGCAACCTCTGCCCACCCTCCCCCCCCCCCGCCCCGCCTTAGGTACTTCGAGAACATTCCCAAGGGTCTAGACCGGGAAGGCTGGACTCGAGGTGGCATCCAGCCCCAGAAGCCCGGAGGCTACGCCCTCAACCAGCCAGTCACTCGCATGGAGCCCATCCCCAACCCTACGGAGAGCCTGCAGCGCCTGCACCCACACGTGGGAAGGTAGCACCCCCCAGGCCTCTTCCTCAAGTTCCAGCCTCTCGGTCTTTACCGCCTCCAGATCTTTCTCCAGACGGTCCCCTGCCTTTCTTCCGTTCCCCCATCTGTCTGTCTGTCCGTCTGTCTGCCTGTCTCTTTCCTTCTCTCTGGCTTTGCTTCTTCCGATTCCATTCTTCTGCCGGCACAGACAGACTCCTCCCGCCTTCCTCCTGCCTCCCCACCTGCTCCTGGGCCCAGGCTTCTGGCAAACCTTCCCTGATTCCCTGCAAGCTCCCCGCCAGGCTCCGTGTGTGTGGAGGGGGGATCCAAAGATGAATGGACTGTGGTTCCGCCTCACTCGTGATTCGTCTCTGCTCAATTCCATTCCGCAAAGTTTATATTTATACAACGGCGCAGAGTTGGCAAGCAAGACTGTTTGTGGCTTGGCAGCCAGCCACGCAGGGAGGAGCAGCAGAGAGAAGGTGCAGGCCTCACGGCCCTTTGAGGCTGCACCCACCCCACCCTCATCCGTGCCTCCTTCTTGTCCCCGCAGAACCCTGACCTGCGTTGACCGCTTCTATCGAGACACACCTCACAGCAGTCGCTTCACCCCGCCCAGCTGAGCTGAGGACCGGGTAAGGGGCCTAGGGACCCTCACCAGCGGCTGCTCCCCCTGTGGGGGTGGTTATTGTGAGCCAGCCCCACCTTCCAAGTCCTGGGACCCACCCCCAGAGTGGGGGTGTGGGAGGTCGGGTGCACAGAACCACCCCGGAGCCCCTCAGGCCTCTTCTCTGCTCCCCACAGGTTTGCCACCCCGATGGGACAGGCTACTGTTCCCAGCCCCCAGCCCACCCCACATTTGGACTCCCCAGCTACTTTCCTAATGAAATACAGAGCAGCAAGCAGAGTGGTGCCAGACACTGTCGGCGTGAAGGGACGTTGAGGGTGGGGTGGTGGGACAGGGGTGGAGGGCTAGGGCCAGCACCTCGACTCACTGTGGGACGGTGGACAAGGCACTCAAGACTCAGTCTTCTCTTCTGTAAAGTGGTCCCTCTAAGCCTGTCCTGTCTGAGAACACACTCTGTCAGGGGCAGATGGGGAAACCCAGGGACAGAGGGCAGGCAGGTGGGCAGGCGATACAGGAGGAAGAGGGGAGGCAGAGGTAGGGGGGATGCTGGCTGAGGGTCAAGTCTCACACTTCTCTAGGACTCAGTGGCCTGGGTCTATGAAATGGAGGCAGGAGCAGGACGCCGGGGCCCTTCTGGCTCTCACACCGAATGGTGTAATTGAGAGGGAAAGACAGCAAGGCAGAGATCTGTCTCCAGAGAGGGACGGACAAGAGTCTGTGATGGACACCTGGACACAGGGAGGGGCAGGGGCTGGGCACAAAGGCTGGTGCTCCCTCCCTCCAGCCAAAGCCATCAGAGTGGGGCATGTCCTTCGTGAGCATTAGAACCAGGTGCCCCCGCACCAGGCGGACACCCTATGTGGGAATAGTCTAACGTGCTAACGTGTTGTGGGAGGTGCCCCGGGCTGCGAGGCAGAATCAGGGCAGGTTCTAGTGTCTTCTGTCCCCTCAGCCAGGTGCATTTGTGCAGTGCAGCAACGCAACTGTATGCGGTGGTCCCGCTAGCATCAGCCCCTTATTTTATTGAGGAAGATGGACCCCACAGAGGGTGCCCGAGCTGCCCCAGGTCCCACATGGCAGACAGGCAGCAGCAGCCCTGGGCTGGGGACACTTCCCTGGCACCTTGCAGCCCAGCCTGGCCTGAGGCGGCAGGCTCAGTGGGCCTCCATCCCAGCTCCTTAGTGGGTTCTGTGGAGCAGCTCTGCTGGCCCTGGGACCTGGCTGTTCCCGCAGTCTGGAGCGGCGGGCCCTGGGGCTGTCCGCAGGCTGGCTGGGCCTCCATGTGGAGTGTGGGTGACTCCAGCTGGTTCCAGCATTGGGGCGGGGGTGGGGGACACAGTGTTTCTCAGCTATAAACCCAGCCAGACTCAGGACCCAGTGACAGCCCCACCTCTAGAGCCGCACGGACTGCTGGCAGGGACTTGCTGGTCCATGGCCCTCAACATTAGGGTCGAGTCACCAAACCAGATGGGGCAACTGGGCTGGACCCTAACCATAGCCTGGCCATGGTGAGGTGGGGCACACACACACACATCCAAGCACACACTGTCAACACAAAAGACACATAAATGCAAATAAAAATACGCACAGACCCCCAAAGACACGAACGTATATACACACACAGGCACATAAATGCCAACAGACGAGCATACATAACACAGCCCCCTAACTCCGAAATGTGACAACACAATACAAACATGTCCACGACCACACAGATCTTCACACACAGCCGCACACACTCAGGCAGACCTACAGACACACCAACACGCAGACACACAAACACAGATGCTCAGAAACTTACGGAACAGATATGCAGGCGCACACCCTCGCCCCACCCACTTCACCCTCTCCATTTGCCTCTTCGGCTGTGAGGGTCCTTTTACAGCCTGCCCTACCTCTACCTGGCTCAGCAGGGGATCTGGTGTCGGGCCACCAGAGCCTGGTTACACCCTCTCTCCAGCTCCCCCACCCCCATGGTCCCGGACCTGGTTTCCAGGACACGTGAGCTGGACCCACCCAGGGGTGGACTCCTGAGATGGAGCTGTAGACTCCGCCCAGGGGATCTCCCCTTAGCCCCTGCCTTTTTCCCTGCTACACACGCAGCAGGGCGGAACGGGGTGGGGTGGGGGCCGGGGTGGGGGCTGCAGACAGGGTGACCCAGGGATAGGGTGGCAGAAGGAGGTATAGGAGGGCCGAGGCTGAGCCAAGGTGGTTCTGGAACCCCTGCCTGGTGCAGGCGCTGATTCTCCTCTCTCATAGGCAAGGAGACAGAAAGGGAGGTAGAAGGGCCTGCCCCAGGTCACACAACAAGTAAGGGTGGGGTGGGGACCCAGAGCGGCAGCAACCTGGGTTGGGGAGCTGACGCCAAGTCACCCCAACTTTCCAAACATTGCCCCCTGAGTTAGTCATGGCAGGCTGCCTGGAGGAGGTGTGAGCTGGCCCTTGGATTAAATAGGCTGTGTAGGCACTGAAAGAGGCAAGGCTGTGTGTGGGTGGGCACACATGGTGGGCAAGCCAAGGCTGGACGGGGGGCGGGGGGGGGGCGGGGAACAGTGCACGCAGTGGAGAAGGCGGCTGGCCAGATTACGTGGGCCTTGAGGGCCATGCTAAGGAGCCGTCCTCGACTATGAGGCTCAACAAGGGCAGAGGCCATGTTTGTCTTGTTCATGGCTGAAACTCCAAAGCCCACAATGGCGCCTGGTACAGTTGCAGGTGTTCGATGCATATTAGATCAATAAATGAATGAATACATGGAAAAATGAACCAGCTATGGGTGTCTAAATGTCACCCACCCAGACCCAACAATGCCTCTCACCCAGGTCCTGGCCTCTGTGCAGCCTGGCAGCTTAGACCCTGGTGTGGCTGTGTCCCCTCAGGGCCTCTGTGCTTTGCCCCACCTCTGCATCCCCAGGGCAGGAGGGGCGGGCACTGTCCACCCTGAGGCTGCTGGGGACACGGGAACCTGGTGGAAGGTTCTGTCTTGCTGTATGGCCTTTGCCAACTCACTCTCTTGCTTTGAACTGTCAAGTGAGTGTGAGGTGGCTCCTACCTCTCTGGGGCCTGGGGCCGATGAAGGTTTGGAAGAGAAATGGTGCAGGAAGCCCTGAGGACACCCCCAGACGAGAGGAGCAGGCAAGGCACGAGGACAGTGTGACTTCACGGTCAGTGGCCCTGGCCCCTGGCCCTGCCATGACTCCAGTCTCCTGCCTGACTTGAGCATCAGCCCAGGAATTTCCTCTTCTGACCCAGGCAGCCCTCAGAGTGTACCAGTTACAGGAGTCAGACTGCCTGGGTTCAAATCCCAGCTCAGCCACACACTGAGGCTGCTTCCTGCCACCAGCTGTGTGTCTTTGAGCAGGTCACGTAAGGATTATGAGCTTCAGCTAATAGCAGTATCTACCTTGTGGATTAAATGAGGGGATGCATGTGCCATGCTTAGCACACACAGTAGCTGCTCTGAGGGTGGAGCAGGGAAAACAGAGACCCAGAGAGGGGTTAGGATTCAACCAAGGCCACACAGGGGACAATCCCAGGGCTGGCCATTGCCTCCTCCTGCTTGGCCCTGACAGGCCCCCTCAAGACCCTTCTCTGGATGACGTCCTGATGCATGCCACAACATGGATGAACTTTGAAAATATTGTGCTGAGCAAAAGAAATGAGACGCAAAAAGACAAATACCGTGTGATCCCGCTTACATGAAATAAGCTAATATACAGAAACCAGATTATTAGTGGCTACTGAGGTGGGAAGGAAGGCGGAAGGGGAAGCTTTTGCTTAGGGGGCATTGAGTTTATGTTAATGGTGGTGGAATAATTTGGAAAAGGATAAGAGAGAATGGTTACACAACATGAAGAATGTAATCGATATCACTGAATTATACACGGAGAAATTGTTGAATGGGTGAATGTTTTGTTGTGTATATTTTCACCACAATTCAAAAAAAATTGGAAAAAAAAAAGAAACTCTGTTATCTGAGTCCATGTAAGCAATGGCCCTGCCCTCCAGCCTCTGGGTGTTGGCCACACTCTCCAGATTCTGAGTAGAGGCCCCTCGGCCCTGGGCTTCAGCTCTGCCTTCCAGGCCCACTGGAACGGCAACTCTGCTCCCTTGGCTTTGGGCGGCCCCATTCTCCTAGACCATCGGAGTGTGTTGACCCTACTCCCTCGGCCCCGGCAGGCCCTGTTCTTCTGCCCCTTGAGCATGGCAGCCCCACCCCCTCAGCTTTGGGCAGCGGATCCAGCACCATCCCCCTGGCACTCATGAACAGCAGCCCCATACTCCAGAATTGAGTTGGTGAAGATCTGACTCTTTGAAACCTAGGAGGCTATGGCCCCAGCCTTAAAAACTCCAGAGGCCATAGCTCCACCCTTTGAGATCCCAGAGGTCCTGCACCTACTCTTTGAGACGGAGGCAGCTCTGCTTCCTGTGTTCCTTGTCTCTTCAGCTTCTGCTTCTTGGTTCCGTGGCCTCTTGGCCCCTCTGACCTCAACACCTCTGTTTGCCCTGCTGGGGCAAGGGTTCCAAAGTTCTTTAGCTCCACCGATAACTGCCCAGAGGTACCGCACTCTGCCAGGAACCTCTTGTGAAAAAACACTCAACTCTCTCGATTGTGGGTCTACTCCAGTGCTGTCTCGCGCTGGTCTCCTGGTTCTGCTGCTGCTGTTTCTCTGCTGCTGCTTCTCGAAGTCTGCGCCATCTCCAGTGTAAGGCTCTCCTCACTTCCTCCTGAGTCCTCACCAGAACTGTCTTCCTTGTCCATAATTCCACCAACAGCCTCTTCAAGGCAATTTAGACTTTACTATTAGGCACTTTAAAACTCTTCCAGCCTCTACCCATTCACATTTTCAAAACTGCTTCCACATTTTAGGTATCTGTTAGAGCAGCACCCCACTCTTTCGGTACCAAATTCTGTCTTAGTTATCTAGTGCTGCGATAACAGCAATACCACAAGTGGATGGCTTTAACAAAGAGAAATTTATTCTCTCACTGGCTTGAAGTCCGAATTCAGGGTGCCAGTTCCAGGGGAAGGCTTTCTCTTTCTGTTGGCTCTGGAAGAAGATCCTTGTCAGCAATCTTCCCAGCTCAGGGACCCGGTCCAAAATACTCCCTATTGTCCTGGTTCTTGTTTCTTGATGGTTTGAAGTTCCCCTGCCCCTTGCTTCTCTCTTTTTATCTCAAAAGAGATTGACTCAAGATACAACTTAGTCTTGTAGATTGAATCCTGCCTCATTAACGTAACTGCCTCTAATCCTGCCACATTAACATTATAGAGGTAGGATTTACAACACAAAGGAAAATCACATCACATGACAAAATGGTGGACAATCATACAATACTGGGAATCATGGCCTAGCCAAGTTGATACACATTTTAGGGGGACACAATTCAATCCATAACAGACTCGTCTCTGGATGCAGGCCTGTCTTCTCTGGGAGAGCCTGGGTTGGTGATCAGCCCAAACAGCCTTACACAGAGGCCTTGGCTGTACCTCAAGGGGACCGGGTTCCCATCCTCCTCCAAGACCAGCTTCTACGAGACCCTTCTAGAAGCTTCTCTGCTTACCTGGTAATCGGGCTTTGGGCGTTTAGCCGAGTCACTCTTTCCAGCGGGTGGTGATTGTAACTGCCACCAAAAGCTTCTTTCTCCTCCCCATGGATATTTTAGAAAACTTTCTGAGGTGTAAAATGATGATGATTAACCTTTATTAAGCCCCCACAGCCTGCCAAGTGCTGAGAATAGTCCGTGGGCCTTCATCTTTTCAGTAAGAACATAGAGGGGCCTCCCTCCGGGGGAAGTTTGGGGATGCTGGTGGGACTGCGTTGACGCATTGGTGTGCGGGTGTAGTGCCCAGAGGCCTGAGGGGACAGCGGGGTGGAGACTGAGGCCGGGTGTCACGCGATCAGGCCCCCCTCCTGACGCACACAACCCGTGTGAGTTGGTATCTGTCACAGCACAATGGCAGCAGATGTAGTCAGGGGCCATCTGGCCTGGGTCACATGGTAACACGCAGAACCACCAGCCCATGAGCTTGACAGCTGGTCAGCTGGGAAAACAGAGCGCCCGAAGGGGAGTTGAAGGTATCTGTCTGTGGGACCTGGAGGCTGGGGGGGTGGGTCACAGGAAGGTCTGCATAGAGGCGGGCCTGTACATAGACAGATGGAGGATGTGACAGTCTGAACGGTTCCCCAGCTTCCTCTGACCATCTGGAGGATCACCCATTCTCACAGAACTGTTCCCCGAACCACTGAATGTTCCAGGGCTGAGAAGGAACCAGACACAGGAAACCCCACCGAGGGCCTCAAGGGCCAGAGAGGGCCTGGCCTCATGAGCCTCCTGGGGATGGCGTCATCTTGCTTTCTCAAGACATTGCTACAGACAGCCTCGTCCAAGAACATTCTTAGAGTCATAAAACTACTCCTGGAACAACCTTTGTAACAACCAAGTCCCCAGGGAGATGAAGCGCCTGCCCAAAGCCACATGGCTCAGTGAGGTCTATCTCTCAAGAGGGGGCTTTTCCCACCACCATACCGGTTACCTGGGGTTCCTGGGTGGGCAGGACTGAGGGCCTGGAAACCTTTGAGGAGAGCCAGTATCACATCTGCAGCCAGTGACAAGCATGGGGCCTTAGTTTTCTTTTGCTGAAGAAGGGGTGTGTGTGTGTGTGTGTGTGTGTGTGTGTGTTTGTGTGTGGTGTGTTTAATGTGTGTGGTGTGTGTGATGTGTATGTGCGTGTATGGTGTGGTGTGTGCAAGGTGTGTGTGTGTGTGTGATGTCTGTGGTGTATGTGGTGTGGGGTGGGGTGTGTGTGTGGCATGTGTGTTGTGTGTACATGTGATGTGTGTGGTGTGGTATGTGTGTGTGGTGTTTGTGTGCTATGTACATGTGTGTGTGGTGTGTTGCGTGCAATGTGTGTGCATGTGTGATGTCTGTGGGGTATGGTGTGCTGTGTGTGTGCAATGTGTGTGTGTGTGTGTACGTGTGATGTGTCTGGTGTGTATGTGCAATGTGTGTGTGTGTGGTGTGTGTGTGGTTTGTGGGTTTTCAGAGGTCCCAGGGAAGAGACAGGACAGAAGGCATCTGCTCGTCCACCCTATCCAGCAGAAAGATTGGGTGAGACATGGAGGAGCTGTGTTCAGCAAAGACTCGATGAGACTCTGGGTTCTCGCAGCCTTGCTAAGGGGCCCGATGACAAGATGTGGTCCCTGTGTGCAGTGGAGCAATGCTCTCCTGGTGGGCTCTGGCATCAGGGGCAGGAGGCTGGCGTTGAAGAACATGGGGAAACTGCTTCCCAAGCACACGCAAGGCATCTCCCAGTGTCGGGACTCCTGGAGACAACAGTGGAAGGTTCTGGGGTGAAGGACAGTGGTGTGCGATAACGTGACCCCTGTAGTAATCACAGGTTGATGAAGTCTGATCATGAGGGGATCAGTCAGAGCTCTTCACAAGTAACAGAAACCAGCTTTGGCTAATTAAAAGAGAAAAGGAATTTATCGGAAGGATTTGGGTGCCTGCAGACTCTTCAGATGAATGTTTGGAGGCTACCCAGCCAGGAACCACAGCCCAAACTTCCCCATGGACCTGAGCCAATGCAGACCTTCTGCCTCCCCCATTGTGGGCTCTGTCCCCAACTCCATCCTCAGAGGGGCTCTGCAAGGTCCCTTCTGCCCCGCATCTCATTTCAGATTCAAAGTCTGGGGTGAGTGCTTCTGGTGGGTGGTCACATGCCTGCACCTAACTTGCAAGGGAAGCTGGGAAGTGAGTTCCCAGCCTTCCAGCTTCCACAGTGTGAGGTGTGGGTTCTGCTTTATGAGGTGGATGTGTGAGGATTTTCCAACATAGAGAGGGGGTTCAGATGCCTGGAAGCCCAAAGAACTCAAGTGTCATTCATGTGTGGGTTACCCCCCGAGAAGGAGGGAGTGTTTGTAGAGAGCCTCCTAGAACCCAGGTGCTTTATACACCTGGCAGGGATGCAGCTGGCCCTTTGTGAGACATGGGACAAGGTGTCCTTTCTCAAGATGCTTAACTCCCATCTGTCGGAAAATTGTCACCAAAGTATGCAGATCTCCAAAGTCTCTGATGCAAACAGGGCCCTTTAGACATGCTTCTTTGTGCACTGTACCACCTGCACAACCGTGCACTTAGCAAGCACGGATTTCGCAGGCACACACCAGCTGCAAAGAAACGCACCTTAGTATGAGCTGAACTTCGCAAAGACATCCGTCTACTACTTCCAGTCCACCTCAGTCCTCTCTGAATGTAAATTATGTCCCCTCAGGACTCAAATTCAGTCGGCCCAGGCAGGCTGCCTCTCCTCTCTTCCATTTCCTTCTGTCTTGCTTGTTCCTGTTAGCTGGAGCCCTGGTGGTGCAGTGGGTAAGAGTTATGGCTGCTAACCAAAAGGTAGGCAGCTCAAATCCACCAGCTGCTCCTTGGAAGCCCTGTAGGGCAGTTCTGCTCTGTCCTATGGGGTCACTATGAGTTAGAATCAACTTGATGGCAATGGGTCTTTCGGTCTGATTTGTTGTTAGCTGCTGCAGAGTCAGCCCGCAACTCATGGAGACCCCATGCACAGTGCTGCCTGGTCCTGTGCTATCCCTACGATGGGTTGCGGATTGGAACACTGTGATCCATAGGGTTTTTACTGGCTGAAGGACTTCCTGGGTGGCACAAACTGTTAAGCGCTTGACAGCTAATCAAAAGATGGCTGCTCAAATCCAACCAGAGATGCCTCAAGCCCACCCAGAGGTGCCTCGAAAGAAAGGCCTGGCAATCTGCTTCACTCTGAAAACCCTATAGAGTGCAGTTCTCCTCTGCAGCACATAGGGTTGCCATGAGCTGGAATCAGCTCAGTGACAGCTGGTTTGGCTTGGTTTTTCACCAGCTGATTTTTGGAAGCAGATTGCCAGGCCTTTCTTCCTAGTCTGTCTTAGTCTGGAAATTCTGCTGAAACCTGTTCTGCATCATAGCAACACACCAGCCTCCACTGACAGATGGGTGGTGGCTGTGCATGAGGTGCATTGGCTGGGAATTGAACCCAGGCCTCCTACATGGAAGGGAGAATTCTGCTGAGTAACCACCAATGTGTATCTATTCCAGGGAGCTTACAAATCATCTCGCTGTTGGGGAGAGGCATCCATCCACGCTGTTTTCCCCAGAGATGTGTGATCTCCATGGCCTTTGATCATCCACACCTGTCCTCCCTGCACTTGCCCAGAAGCAACTATGACCTCTGACCTCTGGTTGCCAGGGTCACAACGTCACCCTGCAGCCACCTTACCTGGACTACGGGGCCCTTCCAGATCCATCAGCCTGCTCTCAGCCACACCCACATCCATCTTGGAGGTGCGAAACTTCTGAATGCTTCCCCTCATGACACAGGTGTATGTAGAAGATCCAAGGGAGGGGCTAGCTCACCTCCATTTCTACCCAACTGAGTCCTCACCATACAGGCAGGGGGGCTTGTGGGAGGTCTGCTGCATTCTCAGGCCACACCTGGTAAAGGAAGTGCAGGTTTCCTCTGCCTTGGTGTCCCCCAAACATACCTGGGACTTCTCTCACGCCACCCTGGGCTCATCCCAGGAAAGGTGGGGCTGAGGGCCCCTTTCGGGGGCCAGGATCGCTCCCACCTGCCAGTTGAGCATTCTCTCCTTTCTGGTGGGATCCGGGCTTCTGTGATGACGCATGCTTCCCTACTCCAGGGCTTACGGCATCAGCTCCCTGCTCTCCACGTTCAAAGCCAAGCTTCTGGACCTACAAAAAATATTTCTCTCATGGATCACAACTACCACGGCCTCCACCAGACTGAGTCCAGTCCAACTAGATGGTGCTCGGCTACCACCACTGACTGCTCTGACTGGGATCACAACAGAGGGTCCTGGACAGAGCTGGAGAAAATGTAGAACAAAATTCTGACTCACAAAAAAAGACCAGACTTACTGGCCTGACAGAGACTGGAGAAACCCTGAGAGTATGGCCCCCGGACACCTTTTTAGCTCAGTAACGAAGTCACTCCCGAGGTTCACGCTTCAGCCAAAGATTAGACAGGCTCATAAACAAAACAAGACTAATGGGGCACAACAGTCCAGGGACAAGGACTAGAAGGCAGAAGGGGACAGGAAAGTTGGTAATAGGGAACCCAAGGTTGAGAAGGGACAGTGTTGACATGTCATGGGGTTGTTAACCATTGTCATAAAACAATAGGTGTACTAACTGTTTAATGAGGAACTATTTGTTCTGTAAACCTTCATGTATAGTACAATTAAAAAAAAAAATTTCTCTCTCTCAAAACCTGGCTCTTGAAAGGCTATAGTCTCAGCTCTGGGTTTCAAAGCCTATTTCGCAACTCCAAGCCAAGGATTTGACTCTTTGTTCTGGGTTTTCCTTGGAGAGCAGAGGATATGGAAAGCCAACTTGGCATTGGAGTAGAGGGGAATGGATATAAAATGGAGAGTGTCGAAAGTGGAACATCATTAATATTTCAAAATCATAATAGCTACCTCTCATATTATGCTACTGATGCTTCATGATAATCCTTCAAAGAGAAGGAGATTATGCCCATTCCAAGGCCAGGACTAGGGTGAAGCGGGTGAAGCACCTGCCCCAGGCACAAAATTTAAGGAGAGCAGAAAAACTCAGTAATCAAGGTAAATAATATGCAACATATATATATATATATATTTTAATAAAAGCCTCCTTAGTTTCCTAGTGCTGCTGTAACAGAAATACCACAAGTGGGTGGCCTCAAAGAACAAAAATTTATTTTCTCACGGTTCCAGAGGCTAAAAGTCCAAATCAGGGTCTCAGGCGGGTAGATTCCTTCCTTCTAGATAGCTGGGCACTCCTTGCTCCCTTGGCTGGGATCCTCATTTGGCATCTGGCTTCCCCCATGTGGTCGTGTCTCTGTGTCTAACCTGCTCTTTTTATAACTCAGAAGTGATTAGATTCAGAACCCACCCTACTTGAGTATGATCTAATTTACAAAAAAAGACAACCCTATTTCCAAGCAGGATTACTTCCACAGGGATAGGAGTTAGGATTCCAACACATTTTTTTGGGGTGGGGTGGTGGGGGGGAGTGAGGCAATTCAATCCATAACAAAAGCTAATGCCAAAAATCCATGATGAACAAAATATCAAAATCTGAAATACAGACAACACCATATTACTGATTTTTCATTTTGCCTCCGTCTCCAATCTGGCTCAGCACAGCACTGGTACTGATCCTGTCTTTACTTAAAATCTTAATAGTTTTGCTCATCAGAGTTTTTTTTGCATTAATTTTGAATTTTTAAAAAATACTGCATTAAGCTATTATTTATCTTGATTACTGAGTTTTTTTGGTGCCCCCTTAAATTTGGTGCCCAGGCCAAGTGCCTCACTTGCCTCATACTAGTCCTGGCTCTGACCCGTTCTCCAGATGTGAGAATCAAGGCTCAGAGAGAATGAGTAGCTTAAGTGGAACAGATTCCCCCAGGGGCATATATGGGAGAGAGGGTACCCATTCATTCATTCAACACATATTCACTGAGCTGGCACGATACAGCAGACACTGGCCTGAGTACTGCGGAACATCAGTAAACAAGGGCCTTGCCCTCATGAAGCTTATATTCTAGTATAGCGGAAACAGTCTTCAATCAAAGACTTCACAGTCAATTCACTTTTATTTAATTATAATTGGAATAAGTGCTTTGATGGAGCAATGCTGGAGCTCAAGAATCTATAACATGGGGGGCTGACATGCTCTGGAGGATTCCAGAAGCATTCTCTGTGAGAGGGAGGCTTCAGCTGAAACCTTAAGGATGAGTAATGTGAGCCAGGCAGAGTGGGAGGGTTCCAAGCAGAGGGGCCAGCATGTGCAAAGGCTCTGGGGTGGAAAGACGGAAGCGTGTTAGGCAAGGAATGCTGATTCTGTAACAAACAGCACCAAGATCTAAGTGGCTAAACAGATTAGATTTTATTTCTCATTCACCTCACAATGTATGGGAGTCAATGGCTTGTCTCTAAGTATGTCTCAGGGACCCAAGCTTTGTTTCCATCTTAACCACTGTAGAAGATAAAAGAAGGTAGAAGACTGTGTGTGGATGTGGCACATGCTGCTTCTGCCCACATTCCTTGGCCCAGTGCTCATCCTGGGGCCCTGCCTACATGCAAGGGGACTGGGAACAGGAGTTTAGCTGAGTGCCTGGGAAGAAGAGGGGAAAACAGAAGTTGGTAAAACTCAATGGCTCCCACCACAGAGAGGGTCCAGGCCAGGCAAGTCCAAGGCCAAGAAGTCATGGTCGGATCCTGGGTCTGTATTCTCAGGGCAGAAGGGGACAATTCAGGGCAGAGGTATGGGAAAATCTGATTTGCACTTGGCCACAGGTCCAGGAAGGTATTAACATAAGGGCAACTGCCAGCTATGACCACTGGGGCCTCCTCCCAGGAGGAAGAAACCGTCATGCCCACAATCCATTTTGCAATATGGTGGCCTACCAGAACCCATTAGGTGGTCAGGTTCCTGTTCATGGCATGGAGGCGTGGCCCTGGGCACCAAGCCATCTTCTCCTCTTCCTCACACTCCCTTGGCCTCTGCTGCTCTAGCTCTCGTGTCCCTGGGAGGGGTGAGGTAGGACTCAGGTTTCAACAGACCCAGGCAGGCCTCTGAGAGGTAGAGTTCCAGGGGAATGTGATCTCCAGGGTGCGTCTAGGCTCCGGTTCTAGCAGCGTTTGGTAGCAGGTTGGCAATTGCTGAGCTGGCCTCATGAGTTAGGGGATTCAGTGAAGGGCCTTGGGCCACTGGTGGGCCAGGGACTGCCTGGAATTTGTTATCAGGAGAACCCTGAACCCAGATTACAGCCCTGGGGTGCCCATAGACTTGGGGGCCTCTTGGCCCTTGTCCTCTTGAACCTGTTTTGGCATACTAGGCTTGCCCCGAGGATTCCAAGATGCCCCTCAGTTAGGCAAATACACTGAGCCGTGGGTCCCGGGATGGGATATGCGGAGAGGAGTGCGATCTGGCAACCTCAAAATCTCCAATAAAGCCGTCCTGGGAATTGTTTGCAGCCCTGGTGGCACAGTGGTTAAGAGCTACGGCTGTTAACCCAAAGGTTGGCAGTTCGAATCCACCAGCTCCTCCTTGGAAACCCTATGGGTCAGTTCTACTCTGTCCCACAGGGTCGCTATAAGTCAGAATTGACTCGACGGCAAAGGGATTGGTTTGGATTTGGGAATTGTTCTGCTCATTTTCCCAGTCGAAAGAGGCATGAGGTAGAGTGGGGAAAGCTCAGATTTTGAAATAAGATGGTCCCCCAGGAGACCATGGGCCCCTGGGAATTGTGTACATCATTGGGCAAGTCCCTGCCTCCATCATGCATTTTTCTGGAATGAGGGTCCGTAGCTTCTTGCAGACATTTAACAGAGCCTGTTACCTCCCAGGAGTCCCTGGGTGGTGCAAATGGTTAACACGCTCTACTGCTAATGGAAAGTTTGGATGTTTGAGTCCACCTCAGAGGCCCCTGGTGATCTACTGCTGAAAAATCAGCCATTGAAAACCCTGTGGAGCACAGTACTACTCTGACACATATGAGGTTACCATGAGTCAGAGTTCACTTGATGGCAACTGGTTTTTACTGGTTATGCTCTCCTAGAGGAGCTAAGTGTCTCCCCTGCTCTGACATTTTGTGGTTGACTCTAATGGGTTCAAATCCTTGCTTTCTAAGAACTGTGTTGGTAGCATTCCATGCTCTTGTTCAGGTCTCAGCAGCCAAAGTGGTCCTGGCCCCAGGGAAGGGAGGGGGGCCAGAGGGGGGCCTTGGCAGGGTCAGCATGGACAGGTGGGTTCCCTCTAGGGACGTGGAGGGGAGACAGAGGAGACTTCTATAGCGCATGTGCTTTTTCCTTCCACTTATTTAAAAGGAAATAGACTTAAAGCAAGTATGACAATATGTGCAGAATTGTCAATTCTAGATGCTGGCACAGAGTGTTTATCGTAGAAAGCTTTGTACTTTTTCTGCATTTCAAAAAATTCTTTAAAAATTACACATTTGGGAGTGGGCAGGACAGTTACAGCTCACAGTTAGGAACAGAGAGGCAGTTTCTGGGGGCCTGTCCTTGGGGTATTTTTCCAGCGTGTGTGTGTGTGTGTGTGTGTGCATGCACGCGCATGCACGTGCAGAGGGGGTGGCCAGGCTCTGAGCCCATTTCTGGGGCTCTCAGAGCCCCCTCTCCTCCCCTGCTCCCTGCTCCAGGTCTCAGTTTCCTGCCTTCCTGGGAAGTGGGGAAAGGCTGAGAGGCCCCGTGCCGGGAGTGAGGCTAATTCATTAGTGACGCCTCAACAAGGACCGGGCACCCGCGGTGCCAGTGTGATTCATGATGATGATTGCCCCGCTGCCAGCCTGCGTGGGCCCAGAACGCCAGCACATTTTACCTTTACCCACTGAGCAGGGCCTGGTGGGAGGCGAAGGTACAAGATCTACTGACAGCAGAAGAAGAGAAAGGAGAGGCTGGTCCTCTGTGCCCTGGGCCCCAGGGAGCTCTGCCAGGCTGATGCTGGGGAGCAGGGGGCTCCTGTTCTTGCTCACAGAGCCCAAGAGGGCTGCCTGGTACTGGAGTGCCAGCTCCGAGCATGTGGTGAAGGTGGGTGGCTGAGCTCCCTCCTCCACAGTGAATGTTCCCTTGAGGAAACTTCTAGGGAATAGGGAAGACGGAGAAGGCTCATCCTCATCCCACCAACCTGGCTGTTCTTTCCACAGCTTTCTGGACTCTGAGGCGCCGCCTCTTCCGAGAAGTCCTCCCAAATGAGTAGAAGGGGGAGAGCTGGACTGGGGCTTAAGTGAGGTCTGGAAGGAGCTTGCAGTCCTTCAGCCTGGGGCTAAGAAACCTCCAAGACCCAGGACTAGTGTCTAGGCTCCACTTGGTCCCGGCCTGCATCCCCTACTTGGCCTGGAGTCCCATCTTCTTGTCAGTCTCCTTCTGAGGACAGGGGTCCATGGCTAATTCCTGGCTCCGAGCAATACCTCCCTCTGTGTCCTCACACGTTCACTCCAGGACTCCCCCTGCTGGATTGCAGCTGCTATTGCTCTGCCCTTACATTCTTTTGTTGTTGCTGTCAAGTTGGTTCCAACTCATGGCGACTCTATATGTGCAGAGCAGAGCTGCACTCCATAGGGTTTTCAAGACTGTGACCTTTTGGAAGCAGATCGCCAGGCTTGTCTTCCTAGGCACCTCTAGGTGGGTTTGAACTGTAAACCTTTTGGCTGGTAGTCAAATGCTTCACTCTTTGTGCCATCCAGGGACTCCTTTCGCTCCTTTATCCAACACATATTTACTGACGATCTGAACAAAAGAAGCCAGGAATAACAACAACAACAAAGCAGGTACTGCAAAGTTTCATTTATATGAAATTCAAAGGCAGGCAAGACTAATCCAGGAGGATGGAGGTCAGTATCGGAGTGGCCTCTGGGAGGTGGGTAGTGACTGGAAGGGCACAAGGGGACTCTCTGGGGTGATGGAAATGTTACATGGGTGTGCATATTTGTCAAAAGGCATCAAATCGTACACTTAAGATCTGTGCATTTCACTGTATGTAAAGTTTGCCTCCATTTTTAAAAATGTGCAACATTTGTATTGAGTACCTACTATGTGCCAGACCCTGTGCCTGCAGAGAAAGAGACAAACATGGCTGTCCTGTGGAGCTAATATTCCCATGGGTTCAGTTCTTGTCCTTATAGTGCACTGGCAGCTACCCCCTGCCCTTAGGCTGGCCTCCCTCTTCCCAAAGTGGGGATGGGCGTGGCATGGGTTGAACAGCAAGGTGCTGTCCAGTCAGCCAGTTAGATGAGCCACACCGGCTGGGTACGAGACAGGGCAGGGCCGAGGAGGCAGTGTGTTACTGGGGAGAGGGAACAGGCACCCTGGCGGTGACCTCTACTCTCTGTGTGACCTTAAGCAAGTGTCCTAATCCTTCTGAAGCCACTCTCCTCACCTTTCACATGGGATTAATAACACCCTCCATGTAGTTTTTTTTTTAAGTTTTTTTTTATTGTTGTACTTTAAGTGAAAGTTTACAATTCAAGTTAGTCTCTCATACAAAAATTTATACATGCATTGTTATATGACCCTATTGCTCTCCCTATACCATGACAGGACACTCCTCCTTTCCACCCCGGACTTCCCATGTCCATTCAACCAGCTCCTGGCCCTCTCTGCCTTCTCATCTCGCCTCTGGACAGGAGCTGCCCGTTTAGTCTCATGTATCTACTTGAGCTAAGAAGCACAATCTTCATGAGTATCATTTTATGTCCCATAGTCCAATCTAATCTTTGTCTGAAGAGTTGGCCTTGGGAATTGTTTTAGTTCTGGGCTGACAAGACAGTCTGGAGGCCATGGAGGCCATGCTTTCTGGGGTTCCTCCAGTCTCCATCAGATCATTAAGTCTGGTCTTTTTACTAGAATTTGAGTTCTGCATCCCATTTTTCTCCTGCTCCATCAGGGACTCTCTGTTGTGTTCCCTGTCAGGATAGTCATTGGTGGTAGCTGGGCACCATCTAGTTCTTCTGGTCTCAGGATGATGCAGTCTCTGGTTTATTTATTTATTTTTTGATTTTGTTGTTGCTGTTGTTGTTAAGAATATACACTGCAAAACATATACCAATTCAACAGTTTCCACATGTACAATTCAGTAACATTGATCACATTCTTCTAGCTGTGCGACCATTCTCATCCTCCTTTTCTGAGTTGTTCCTCCCCCATAAACATGAACTCATTGCTCCTGAAGTTTCCTATCTAATCTTTTGAGTTGCTGTTGTCAATTTGATCCCATATAAATAGTTCTTAAAAGAGCACAGTGCTCAAGGCAGACATTCTTTGTTAATTAAGCTAAGCTGTTATTTGGTTTAAAGAAGACTTCAGGGGATACATTTGGTTTAAGGTTTAAAGATTATCTCAGGGCAATAGTTTTGGGGTTTATCCAGCCTCCATGGCTCCAGACAGTCTGGATTCTATGAGAATTTGAAATTCTGTTCTTCATTTTCTTCCTTTTGATCAGGATTCTTCTACAGAATCTTTGATCAACTTCATGTAGTTTTGTCATGAGAGGTAGAAATCACACATAGTATCAGCTCCACTGCAGAAAATTCATTCCCACAGGTGGAGTAATCACCATGGTTCCATTTATTGGCTTCGAGTATGGTTAGGAGCACAGGCTCTGGAGTCAGACTGCCTGGCTTCAAATCCCAGTCACCCACCAGCTATGTGAACTTGGAAAGTTATTTAACCTCTCAGAGCCTCAGTTTCCCCATCTCTAAAATTGGGATAGTTAGGGGACCTCAAAGGCTGTTTCAAGGATTAAATGCAAGGCTCTTAGCATAGAGCTGGGCATATGGTACACCCGTGGCCATTGAGTCAATTCTGACTTATAGCGACCCCATGCGTTAGAGAACTGCCCCATGGAGTTTTCTTGGCTGCAGTAATCTTTACGGAAGCACGTGGTAAGCAGGGAGTGAATGGGATCGAGTGCTTCTACCAGAGGCCCAGGCAGAAGGGCTGATGGGAGGAGAGAAGACGGGACAAACGGCTGTGGGTGGGGTCTGCGCAAAAGGAGGAGCCACAGGGATGAGGGTGATCATCGTTGGTGGTGCTCAAAGGCGCTTTCATGTCCCAGTCTTCTGTCCACGCAGCCACACACAGACTTTGAGCACAGCTGGAGGGAACATGGCGGAAGAGAGGGGTGTGAGTGTACTGAGTAACCTGTCGGGGAGTGTTGTGTGGGGGTGGGGGAGCTGGAAAAAGACCAGGAAGTAGCACTACCCCAAGTTACTATCCTGAAGTGACCCCATGGGGTAGACTGGTCGCACTTGGCTGGAGGTGAATGGCCGGGAGCGACCGCGCCCCTTAGCGCCTTCTAGAGAGTCATTTGTCCAGGGTTCCGGGTCCCTCGCCGGCGCTGCCACTGGGAGCGACCCTGGCGCAGTCGCTTCACCGCCTCAACCCTTGGTGCCTTCCCCTTGGACCCGCCGGTGTGGGGCGCACGCATCCACTCCCGCACACAAACGGCGCGCTGTGGCTGGAGGTGCAGACAGCGTCGGACGTCGGGGATCAGCGTCCATACAGTGCCAAGCCTGGCGTAAAGCGACCTCGGACTCCCTTCTCGGCGCGCGGAACCCCGGGCAGCCAGGACCCAGCTCTGGAGGCGCCTTAGCCCCGCCCTCCCTCCGCCTCATTGGCAGCCGCGCGCGCGTCGAGGGTTGCCAGGGCGACGGGGAGCTAAGCCGCTAGTCAGTGCAAAGCCGAGCCAGACGGCCTCCGGCTGAGGGAGCGCGGGAGGCCGCGGGGCGAGCGGACCACCGAGCCCGGCTGGAGCGGGCGCCTCCTCCCAGCCCCGCGCGGCCCCCCTCCC
>NW_004444049.1:9414688-9462125 GCF_000243295.1 Trichechus manatus latirostris | reverse complement strand
GGAGCAGCTGCGCAGCGGCGAGCAGCAGCTGGAGCTGAGCGGGCGGCGGCTGCGGCGGCTGCCCAGCGCCGTGTGCGCGCTGAGCCGCCTGCAGAAGCTGTACGTGAGCGGCACGGGGCTGCGCGAGCTGCCGGAGGAGATCGAGGAGCTGCGCGAACTGCGCATCCTGGCGCTGGACTTCAACAAGCTAGAGCGCCTGCCCGACGGCCTGTGCCGCCTACCCCGCCTCACGCGCCTTTACCTGGGCAGCAACCGGCTGCTGGCACTGCCCGCCGACTTCGCGCAGCTGCAGAGCCTGCGCTGCCTCTGGATCGAGGGCAACTTCCTGCGGCGCTTCCCGCGGCCGCTGCTGCGCCTGGTGGCGCTGCAGTCGCTGCAGATGGGCGATAACCGGTTGCGCGCGCTGCCCGCCGAGCTGCCGCGCATGACGGGCCTGCGCGGCCTCTGGCTCTACGGCAACCGCTTCGAGGAGTTCCCGCCCGCGCTGCTGCGCATGGGCCGCCTGCACATCCTCGACCTCGACCGCAACCGCCTGGGCGGCTTCCCCGACCTGCACCCGCTGCGCGCGCTGCGCGTCTTCTCCTACGACCACAACCCAGTCACCGGGCCGCCACGCGTCGCCGACACCGTCTTCCTCGTGGGCGAGGGCGCCGTCGAGCGCATGGCGGAGCGCGACGAGCCCACGACCCGGCCGCAGCCGCGGCGCCCAGCGCGGGCCTTCGAGGACGAGGAGGAGGAGGACCTGCTCATTGGGGGCGGCGGTGCCGGGGCCCTGGAGCGCACGGGGAGCAGCCTCCGCAACCTGGAAGCCGCTCCGGATCTGGGCACCTGAGCCTGTGCTCCGGAGGGTGGGCTTTGGCCACCTGAGAGGAGGGGTTCGGGGAAGCCTTAGCTGCCCAGGTCTGTGGGACCTGTGGGACCTGTGGGCCCCTACTTGCGGCAGCGGAGGGGCCGCATTGGGTCAGCTGCTGGGCGCAGGCAGGCCTGGGGGCCATTTTCAGACGTTCCTGGGGAGTAAGAAGACCGTCTTCTGGCTGATCTCTGGGCAGTCGCCAGACCAAGAAGTCCCCGCTCCGTCCAATCCCTGATCGAGCCACTAACAGCACAACCGAGGTGCCAGCTCCTTCCTGGAGGCAGGGTCACCTCTGTCCACGGACTCCTTTCCTCTTGCTGAGTCTGGGGGCCCAGGGCGCCGCCACCCTCCCTGCTCCTGGGGTTTGGCTCTCCTGCGCCCACCCTTTCTGGTGCAGGAGCCGCTACCTCTGGGGTGGACTGTGTGCCTGTGTGAGGCAAAACTCCAGGCATGGGCTTGGTTGGGGCTGGTGCCCAGGACGGAGGGGGGAACCTGGGGTTGGGGACCTAACACGCTGCTGCCCTGCTCCTCTACTGGGGTTTATTGCACATACCTCCCTCCCCAGGACCCCTAGTCTTTGGGGGGAGGGGGGACATAGAAGGCAGGGTCCCCCCCCCCGTTTTTTTCTGTTCTCTTCTCCCACCTTGTGCCTGGAGTCTTGCTGGGAAAAGAGCTCTCTCTCCTTCCCCACAGCCTGAGCTTTCCAGCTGTCAAATTTGAAAAGAAGCCACTGTGCCTCTAGGGCCTCCTGCACCGAGGAGAAAGGCTCTCCACTCTGGGAGGCTGCTCCAGCGCCTCTCCCATTGCCTGCACTCTCCATTCCCTTAAATGGGCACAGCCAGGGCGGCTGGCACGGCGAGGGCACGGGACGGGCACTGTGTGCCTCCACTCTGTCACCAGGGACAGCCTAGAGGGGGTGAGGAGTGGGGACCTGCTCTGCCATTCCCAGGACCAGAGCTTTCCCATCCAAGCAATAAAGGGAGGAGGGGGGCCAGAGCTGGGGACACTCAGGGACACTGTTGGGGGCAGGGGCCCCACATCCTACTGTTTTTCTTTAGGAATAAAAAAACTGGCCATAAACATAAATTATGTTTCTTGGAGAAAGAATGTATGTTTCCCACATGCCTGTTTATTTATAAGCCCTGGGGGCATTGGATCCCATCGCTGTGGGGAACCCATCCGTGTGCCCCAGCTCTGAGTCAGGCTGACCCTGGCCAACTGCTGAGTCCTGTCTGTCTGGAGGGACAAGCGCTTGTCATCAGAAATGGCTTTGGTTACTCCAGCCTGTTCTTCTGTCTTGCCATATCTTGCTCCCTGCCTCCCAGCTCCCCAACTTCCTTGGTCCGGCTCTGTGTCTTCTCCAGCTTCACACTCAGGTTCCCCGACTCCCTGATGCTTTTGAATCTCCCTCAAGCTGGGCTGGCCTTTCTCTGTCCTTTTGCTGGTGCTGGCCCACTCCGTCCCCTCTGTGGCTCTCCCCTCCCTTCCTCTGTCTCTCACTCTGTTGTGCTTTCTCTCTCTCCCTCTTAGTCTCTTTTTGCCCAGTCTCAGCATTACTTTCTCTCCTCATTGGTAAGGGGGGAAAATTAAAGATTTAAAGAAAGAAAATGGTAAAACCTCGAGCCTGGAGACCTGAGGAGATGCTGCCAGGTCTCTGTCACCATGGCAATGGTGGCTGATGTCATACGGGGCCAAGAGGTTGAGCCCTGCCCAGCAGCTCAGCTGGCGCTGGGCTGGGTCCCAGTGAAGGAGGAGGCTGGGGGTGGATCTAGAGCATTCAGAACAGGAAGGAAGGTTGTGGGAACTGTAATGAGAAAGGAGCAGGGCCAGAAACAGATCCAGGAGGGGAGGCGACTTGCCCACATACATGGATCCTACTCCATGGAACAGGCAGCCTGTCCTTAGCTGGCCGTCAGGTCTGTGTGTGGAAGGGGCGAGAGTTGTAGCCTTTTCTTCCCCTTCTGGAGCCCCCAGCCAGCCAGATCTCCTGGCCAACAGAACAGCAGAGATCCAGGAGGGAGGGTCCTTTCCCAGCTTTGTTGTTCCCATCACCCACCTCTCTGCCCACCCTTAGCTTGGGAAAGCAGAACAGGGTGCTTGGAGCTGTGGGCCCTGCCCAGAAGCACCTCCCTGCCTCTGATTCCACCACGTGGCTTATCCAGCCATCTGTCCCACAGCATCCCCAAGGCACCTGGGCACTCGTTCTGAGGATGACCATTTATTAGCAAACCCAGGCGTGCCACACAGAACACGTATGCAGACAGGGATCCCTGCCCAAGTGAAGGGGCTCACAATCTAAACGAGACGTGACACATACACACAGGACACAGACACAGGGACATCGTCACGAGAAACAGATGGTCAGGGGAACCACGGGCTGGGGTGTACAGCGTGTTCAAACGTTGTCCTTCTGGTTGTCTTTGTGAGGGAGGGAGAAGAGAGCAGGACATGGCCCAGGACGGCTTCCAGGATGCAGTGGTATCCAGGAGGAACTTGCGGGAGAAAGAAACACCAGTCGTTCCAGGTGTAGGAGGGGTGGAAGGAGACCTCAAAGGAGGAGAGAATGAAGACAGACCCAAAGAAGTGAAGGTAGGGAAAGAGGCAAAAAGCCAAGGAAGAGGCCCTGAGCCGGTGACGAGGTTGCTGCCACCTTGCCGGGGCTGAGCTGTCCTTGCTTTCACGCTCAGCGTCTCAGAGCTGTTTTCATGGAGAAAGTTCTGGCAAGGCTGAGCCCCTGAGGCTACTTACCTGACCCTGGGGCTCCCGCCAGCCTCTGGGCAGAATTCAGAGCCAGAAGAAACAACTACCTTCTAATGGGACATTTAAACCAAGGGGTGAGAAATTCTGGGGCAGAAAGGGAAGGCAGGTGGCTTCAACTGGGGGTACAGCCGCTGGCCCCAGGTGCTGGGGAGCAGGAGGCATGCTGGCCCCTTTCACTCTGGAGGGGGGGCAGTGGGTGTGGCCACACGACAAGGGGGGCTCATTCTTTCGTGCCTGTGTCTGAAATAGATGTGGCACCTGCCTTCTGAAGTAGCCTGAGAGCTGCCAGGTCTGGATTGTGTCTGGGGAGAGGGAGGGGAGCGGCTGGGATGGTTATTGCTCTTTTGAGGACTGATGGGACTGAGACCTGGAGGAAGGGAATAGCTTCTTCCGGGCCACAGAGGCTTGAGAAGGAAGGGACTGCAGCCTAGCTTCCCGACGCCTCAGACCAGAGCGTGCCATGGGCTCTCTTGAGTTGGAGAGACTTTTCTAATCCTAAGGGATTAACAGGAGACTTGGACGCAATGGTTAAGCGTTCAGCTGCTAGCTGAAAGGGTGGTTCAAACCTACCCAGGCTGCTCTGAGGGAGAAAGACCTGGTGATCTGCTTGCATAAAGATTACCAACGAAAACCAAACCCATTGCCGTTGAGTCAATTCTGACTCATAGCTGTTCTATAAAGATTACAGCCTAGAAGACTCTATGGGGCAGTTCTACTGTGTCACATGGGGCCACTATGAGTCCAAATTGACTTGATGGTACCTAACAACAACAAGGGATTAAACTAGAAAAGGGTGGAGAGAATTCGTGGGTCCAGCCAACACACCTGGGGTTCTGAGTCTTTCCTTACTCCACTAGGACCAGTGAGGGGAGGAGACAAGAGCCTGAGGCCACAGTGGCCCCAGCCAGAGCCCAGGGCGTGGTAGTGGGGAAGGTGGAGGGTCCTTTGGTTTGTCCTGCTTCAGAGGGTGGTGAGAGTCACATGGAGACTAAAGGGGGGCTGCTGTGCCATTCGCGTGACCTTGCTGAGGTGAAGCTGCTCTCGTTGCTTCCTGGGCAGCTAGTGTTCATATTCTGGATCTGAGGATGGGATGCAAGCTCAGGAAGAGCCTTGTCACCAATGAAGCCAAATGGGACAAGTGGGGGACTCAGGCCCAAGCTTCCCATCCCCCTCACCCCACTGCCTCTTCCCCTGAGGAGGCGAGGGAGGACTGGGACCCACGGAGGAAACAGCCAAGGCCCTACTTTTTCACCATCCTTTATTAATTGAATGGGCCTTGCCACAAAAAGCGGGCCCATTCCCGCAAAAATATGATTTTGCAAAGAGGAAATCTTGCTGGCTTAAAGGGTGCGTGTAGTGGAACATTTTTGTATGGTTCTTTTTTCCCTTCAGTTTTTCCTTCATTTCTCTTCGCTGTAAATTTTTTTTTTTTTTTTTTTTTTGGTTTCAGTGGGTTTTTGTTGATTTTTTTTTTTTATAAAACACTTGCGCTCAAGGACTCAAACACAATACAAACAGCGGCCACCAATTCCCCACCCTTGGGGCCCCCTTGGCTTTTTGTATGTGTTGTGTGTGGCTGTTTTCCTGTCCCCTCCCTGGCGTCTGGTGCCGGCGGGCAGGTGCGGGGTCCTGGGGCAGGTGGAATCTGTACAGCAGTCATGTGGGGGGATGGTCAGAAGATACCTGAACAAGATAAGGACTACATCTAGGGCGCCACAAAAAACGACAGATGATGTTGATGAAGGGACCTGCGACACAGTGGAGAAGACAGGAAGGGCCCGGGCAGGCCTCGGCTATTCCTGGAGGCTCTGTGGGGGAGGGGCAGGTGGGCCTCACTCTCAGGCTGCAGTAATAATACATTGCTCCCGGGTAGCACCTTCAGAGCCCTCCTGCCTTGATCCCCAGGTCAGGTGACGGCGGCCTCACAACCTCCCCTATGAGGTAGGTGAAGTATTATTACCATCATTTTACAGATAGGGAAACTGAGGCCCAGGGGGTGTGGGTGACTTGCCCAATGTCCTGGGATGGCGGCAGGGCTCCAGTGCCCCCCCACCTCACGTTCCCCCATTTCCTGCTCTCTTATCGCTCTAGACCTTCCCCCGCCTCCATCCCACACCACCCACCTCCTCCCGTGCCAGCTGACCGGGCCCTCAGCCCACACTCGCCGCCTCTCCCCCAGGCCCCGAGTTCCAGCAGCGATTGTGGCCTGGGGAAGCCCAGGCTGAACTGCAAATGTGCCTAGGCGGGGTCTGATTGAGGACAGACTCCGCCCGGAGATGCTCGCTGCATATGATTGGCTAAGCGCTGCATGGGCGGGGCTCGCAAAAGAGGATGCTGTTGCCCTGCCCGCTCAGTACGATTCGTTTCGGTCCCCGAGGGCTCTCTAGCTCAGGGCAGGTGAGGGGGCCTGGGGTGGTCTCGCTCACTCGCCGGTCCCGGCGGGATGGAGGGGTGCAGGAAACTGAGGCAGATCCGAGGGAGGGGTAGAGAATGATAGCACCCTCTCCTCGCCTTACACAGCCTCTAGGGTCGCTGCCTTTCCATCCCCGCTGGGAGGTGGTGCCCAGCTCTCCTGCTAAGGAAGGCGCAATTGGGGCGGACCCCATTTTAAAGCTACAGTATAGAAAAGTCTTGATTTACAAGGAATGTGGGTGACTATTTGCTTTACATCAGCATTCTTCACTCTACAAAACGGTTCACCTACTATGTATGATATTCCTCCAGATCCCAGGGGATAGGGGGGTAAGGGCGGGGATGGGGAGTGGGGTGAGATATAATTTAAGAACATTTTGATATGGGCAAAAGGTGACCTGTCTACTGCATAGAGCAAAATGGTCAGCTCAAGAGGCAGCCTACTAAAGGAAAATGGTCCCAAAATGCCTATGTTTTCGGCGGTCTGTTGATATGGGGACAGAGGATTCCCTTCTTTCCTGGGGTTGGGGTGGGTGTCAGGCCCGGAGACAGACTGTAGTGTCCGGGCGCCACCTGGCGGTGTGTGCTTGGAATGGCAGCCAGGCTCGCGGACCCCCGGGGTTTGAGGCTCTGTCACCAGCTGGGTCCTGTATCAATACAGGACCAGTGTGCGGATCAGTGGGTCTTAAGCGGGGATCATCCTGAAATCTGCTATCTCCAGGGTTAAGCCAGTTCTAGCTTCAGCAGCAGCTGAGGTGGAGAAACCACAGCTTCTGTCCCCTGCACTGGAGTGGGAGGGCCAGAAGGAGCTGCTCTGAGGGACCAGGGGAGTGGGGAGGGTGAGAAGGCTCCTGGAGAAGGTCGGTGTTGGATGATGGGAAATCATGAAGGGGAGTGAAGAGGGAAGTTTGCAAGCATGGAGAATGGGGGGGTGGGGATGGGGTTAGGGTCTCCACAGACAATGAGGAACAGGAAGCTGGCAAGCTTGGGGAGTATTGCCAACTTGGCTGGGATATGAGATCTGGGGAGGCGGTGGGAAGGTCCTCGGATGGGGTGTTAGGGAAGATAGCTGGGGGTGTGGGTCCTCTGAGAAGGAAGAGAGCAGGTGAGTCCTGGTGGAATGCAATGCACACAGTTGGTGCCTAAAAGGTGTGAACAGATGCTCAAGAGATGAAATAGCTGGGGGAGGAGCTACCAGAGGATTCTGAGCAGAAGTGGGCTCTGAGGGGGTTGGGAGGGACAGAGGCAGCCCAGTTCTCAGCCCAGCTCCAGTGTCTGGCCCTCTTTTCCACCCCAGCCTCGTACACACCCTGCCCTTCTCACCCCTTACCTGCCTCTCTCCACCCCAGGCTTTATGGCCCTTCCCTCTCCCAGCTCTAGCCTCACCTGGCCTTCATGAAACCATGTCATGTCGGCATAGCCTTCAAGCACTGCCGGCCCCAGGAGGACAGGGAGCAAGTGGCCCCCCTGCACACACACGCACACACATGGATGGACACAAGTACACAGCGCCCTGGGTCCAGGACCTGGAGCGAGCTATTTATACTCTCCTCGGCATTCAGGGCCCAGCCGGCACCTGAAACTGCCCTGGGGCCAGGCCTCTGCTGGCCGGGGCCAAACGCCTCGACCTCCTCTCTCCTGGGCACGTATGGGGGTGGGGAGGGGGAGGCCTCTCTCCACTCCAGGCGCTGCCTCAAAGAAAACGGTGGGCCATGCCCACCTGGCGGGCCTCTGGAGGGATCTGCCAGTTTGGCTTTCGCGCTGCCCCCACTTCTTTAGTATCAGCAAGTCAGGAAGGAAAGGGGCAAAGCAGGAAAACGGCTCCCGGAGCCCTCCCCGCTGAGCTGGACTGGTGGGGGTGGGGCTGGTACTTCCTAGAAATGGGGCCGAGTCCTAGGACCCCCTCCCTGCCAGGCCGAGCCTCAGGGTCCTCCCCTCACCCACGGCAGGGGGGCCAGGCTGGGCGTTGTGCATAAAGTGGTGAGGGCATGATGGGGACCCGGGCCCTTGGCCCCCCCAGGCCTCTCCTGGCCCCACTCAGGCCTTCAGCTGGTGCCACTGGGCCACAGGCTGCCGCGGACGGGCAATCATGTCCTTCCAGTGTTTCACCTCTCCTGGCCCGCTCTTCCAGGACAGGTAGATCTGGGGAGAGAACGCAGAGGTAAGCATTAGCGGCCAACTCTGAGGCAGTGCTCCCTTACCACCACCAGGGGGCGACACTGTCTCCATGATGACACCAAACCAAAACCAAACCCGTTGGCTGGGAGTCAGTAGATTCCGACTCATAGCGACTCTACAGGACAAGGTAGAACTAACTGCCCCGTAGGGTTTCCAAGGTTGTGTAATCTTTACGGAAGCAGACTGCCACACCTTTCTCCCACAGAGCGGCTGGTGGGTTCAAGCCGCCCATCTTTAGGTTAGCAGCGGAGTGCTCAACCACTGGCCACCAGGGCTGCTTCACGATGACACGCTAGCCTGTGATCAACAACATCACAAGGGGACCTCTGGCCCTCTGCCTGCAGTGACAACATAGCCCAGGGACAGCCTTCCTCCAGTCCACTACACCCTGCCAGCCTGGCTGGTTTCCCGGTTGGACCTCCCCTTGGGAGCCTGGGCAAGCCTGGTCCTAGCCAATCACACTCCCGACCTACTTTGCAGTGGGGGTAGAAGGTGGGGTGGTGGCAGTTAGCTCCCATGGCCTTCCCTGTCCTACCTGTTGAACACTGTCTATTTCACCTTTGTTACAATCGCTTCCACCTCCTGGGCACACACTACATGCCAGGCACTGAGCTAGGGGCTTTACACAATGTATCACTGAACCCTTACCTGTGAGATGGGTATATTATAATCAGTCCCATTTTACAGATGGGGAAATTAAGGTGCAGAGAGTTAAGAGACTTGCCCACAGTCTGAGAATTTATAAGCGGTGCAGAGGATTGAAATCCGGGTTGTCTTGGCTGTACATGGCCAGCCAATCCTGCCGGGCCTCTGTGTTAGGGACTTTATAGCCTAGCTGGGCTGCTTTCATGGATCACCCAGAATCCCCAGGGTGGGCCTAGCTGACCTCAGCCTTGTGGCTTATTGTTAGGTGATGTTGAGTCGATTTCGACGTATAGGGACCCCATGTGACAGTAGAATTGCCCCATAGGGTTTCCTAGACTATAATCTTTACGAGGGCAGATTGCCAGTTCTCTCTCCCATGGAGCCACTGGGTGGGTTTGAACTGCCAACCTTTTAGTTAGCAGCTGAACACTTAACTGCTGCACCGCCAGGCCTCCTTGCCTTGTGGCTGCTAAGTGGTAATGTACCAACGTCAGGTTCTTAGTTGTGGCAAATGTTACCCCAGTAACGTAAGATGTTAATGATGGAGGAAGCTGGGTGAGGGTTATATGGGACCTCTGTGTACTATCTCTGCAACTTTTCTGCCCATCTAAAATTATCCCAAAATGAAAAGTGTATTAAAGATAGAAAGCAGATTAGCAGTTACCAGGGGGCGAGGGGGGATGCGGAGTGATTATTTAATGGGTACAGGGTGTTTTTCTGGGTGATGAAACTAGACAGAGGTGGTGGTTGTAGAACATTGCACATAGCCCTAAATGCCAATGAATTGTACGCTATGTGAATTTCACCTCAATTAAAAAAAAATAGATAAAAACAAAACAAAAAAAGTGTATAAAAAACTCATGGAGTGCAGACATTCTGCAGCCACTGAGGCTGGATGAACCCCCAAAACTATTGCCCTGAGACAATCTTTAAACCTTCAACCAAAAATATCCCCTGAAGTCTTCTTTAAATCAAAAAATAAACCCAAACCAAACCCACTGCCATCAAGTTGATTTCGACTCATAGCGACCCTATAGGACACAATAGAACTGTCCCATAGGGTTTCCAAGGAGTGGCTGCTGGATTCGAACTGCCGACCTTTTGGTTAGCAGCCAAGCTCTCAACCACTGCACCACCAGGGCTCCAGCTAAACAATAGTTTAGCTTAACTAGTAAAGAATGTCTGCCTTGAGCATTGTGCTCTTTTAAGAAATATCTATATGGGATCAAATTGACAACAGCAGCTCAAAAGGTTAGACAGGAAACTTAGGGGGCAGTGAGTTTATGTTAATGGAGGAGGAACAATTCAGAAAAGGAGGATGAGAATGGTTGCACGACTTGAAGAATGTAAACAATGTCACTGAATTATACATGTAGAAATTGCTGAGCTGGTGTATGTTTTGCTGTGTATATTCTCAAAAATAACAAGTTATTTAAAACAAAGAAAAGAGTGGGGGCATTCCCAGCTCTGCCACATCCCAGGGGAGTGACCCCTCTAGGCTTCAGGCCCTGCTCTGTGGAATGGGCTAATGGAGGTACCTCATGGAGTGTTGGGATGGTACATGTTGAGTGCTGAGCCTGGCACGGTGGGTGCCCTGCTGTGAGCTCTCTCAGCCAGTGGGCTCCATCCCTCTGAAGCTGGCTGACTGCACACACCCCCATCCGGGGCCATGGAGCCCTAGGGCCACTGTGTGCCCATCCAGCTCCAGGGCTGGTCCACATCTGCAGCCTCTGCCCTGGCATGATGCCCGCAGTGATGCCAGGCAGACGGGAGTGACAGCTTCCTGGCTTCCCAGGGCTGAACTGGGGCTGGGGATCGGGTAGGTTGGAGATTCTCTGGCTCCCTAAGCTACTCAGGGCAAAGTGGGAACAAATCCACTTTGCCTGGGCTCTGCCAACAGAAGACTGTTTCGAGGGGAGCTATAATTGGTATCTAAGGAAAACCCAACTCCAGAAGGCTAAGCTTCAAAAGCCTAGAAGTAGTTATAGTTATGTGGCCCTGGGCCTGAGCTGGTGAAGGGGGCTCAGCAGCCACGAGCCCTGCACAGCACACACTGCCATCCTGAGGGGCTGTCCCACCTGTGACCACAGGCTGCCCAGCCAGGCTGTCTGGGCCAGCTGTCCTCTTTGAGTCTACACTGCCTCTCTCATCCCCCACATCCTAGTTCTCCATTCCCATTTGTCCAAGGGATGCCTCTCCCTCAGCCCCCTTCCCTGTGGGTGCCCGGGGGTCACCTTTACCCATCTCCCCATAAAGGGCAACGCCCCAAGTGATCTGTGTTCTCTCCTCACTTGCTTCTGGCATCCACCTCCCTCCCTGTCCTGATGCACTGGCCTCCTGCCCCACTCCTGGTCAAACCACCATGCCCAGAATGGGGATGCACACACTTAGCCTGGCCAAGGCTAGTAGGAACATCTCAGAATTAACTTTTATTATAAATAGTAGCTAACACATACATTCTAGGTACTACGCTAAGCACCTCACCTGTGTTGCCTTATTGAGTTCTCCCAGCACATTGTGAAGTTAAAACCAAAAACTAGCTGCCTTCAAGTCGATTTCGACTCATAGTGACCCTATAGGACAGAGCAGAACTTCCCCATAGGGTTTCCAAGGAGTGGCTGGTGGATTCGAACAGCTGACCTTGTGGTTCATAGCCGAGCTCTTAACCACTGCGCCACCAGGGCTCTGCACTGTGAGGTTAGGGCTCACTCTCTTACTCTCATTTTGAGAGGAGGAAATGACGCTCAGAGAGGTGACAGCTGTTCACAGGTGGGGCTGGGATCTGGACTCTGGCAGTTTGACTCCCAAGCCCACACTCTTAACACTAAGTCATAAACAAACACAGGAAATAGACATTTCAAAGTAGAAAGATGGAAAGGTTTATGTCATAGAATCACATCCTGGAAAAACTCATGGCCAGGCATGGATTTTCTGGTTAATATGTATAAGGAGAGGTCATTTAAACAAGGAGAACTCCGGCAATTGTTACACCACCACGTGAAGTTCTGTAGGGTTGGTACTAGTATCTCCATTTTATAGCTGAGAAAACCGAAGCTCAGAGAGGCAAAGTGACTTGCCCAAGGTTATATAGCTGTTTAGAGACAGATGGAGTGGGAACTGAACCCAGGTCTTGGAGTCTGACTGCAGCTCTTGACGCTGCTCCACACAGCTCACCCTCCGCAGACAAGACCCCGGGCAACATGGCCCAGAGATCCTCACCGTATCTGAGGGTGCTGTCCAGAAAATCCTCTTTTTGGGATTCAGGGCACTTCTTTCTCCCATTTCCTTTTTTCCCTGACCTCCCAGTGATCTGTCCTGAGCTCACTGACCCATTGGACACTGATGAGAACCTTAGGGAGAATCTCATCTAATCTCCTCATTTTTCAGATGAGGAAACAAGCCCAGAGAGAAGCAGGGACTGGCCTGATCTCTCCTGGTGCCCAGCCCCTCACTCACCTACTGCCCTAACTGCATCTTTTAAGGAATAAGCCCTCTCTGGGCACCAGCTGTGTGCAGACTCCACCTGCATCGTCTCCTACCTTGCCGATGACATCATTGCGGCTGAGCTTGTCCTTGTCCATGACAGTGATGATGATGGTGGTCTCCCTCAGCTTCTCCGTGGGAATATCAAAGGCGAAGGACTCGTTGAAGATGGGGTTCAGGTTCCTCTTCATCGTCACCGTCTTCTTCTTCTCCACCCGTTTGTCTTTGTACATTAGCCACACCTTCACGTAGGGGTCTGGAGGGCAGGGGACGGGTCAGAAGGTCCACTCGCCCTGCCAGGTGTGGAAGCTGGGGCAGAGGGAGCTGTGTCCTTTCCCAAGGGGGTGAGGAATGACCCAAGCAACAATGAGAGGGATTTGCAGGAAAGAGCTGATGGTGGAGCTAGAAAGGAACTTTATCTAGTGCCTCCTGTTAACACTAACAAGGACATTGAGCTCCAGAGAGGCAAGGGCCTTGCCCGGGGTCATACGCAAGTTTGTGTCAGAGCTGGGGCTAGAACCCAGATCTCTCTACCACAACGTTCTCTTTCTTCCTGGTTCTTAGAAGGACAGGGTCCAAGATGATCTGACCCTAACGGTATTCTAAAGGTTGTCCACCAAAGCCTCTAGGGTAGAGGAGTTAGGACTGGAAGTGGGGTACAGAACATTGGGGGTGAGAGCCACAGGGAAGGCCTTGCTTCCCACATCCAGAGTGACATCATGTCACCAGAACCTCCCCAGCCTGCCCGCCCGTTGCCACGAGGTGCCCCAGCACCTGATGTCCCCCCGATGTCCATGGCTTTGAGGTTCCGGGCTTTGATGATGTTCACGATGATGGAGTTGGCAGAGGGGTTGTAGCAGAGAGACAAAAGCAGCTCCCCTCGGCTCCCCTGGAGGGAGAATAGGAGAGGTGAGCCTGGGCCACAGGGAAGGGTGTGGGGACTAGGTGGGGAGTGGCCCAACTGCCACCAGCCCCCTTGTACCCTGACCTGGTGCTTACCCGGCCCCTTTGTCACCTTCTGCATACCTGGAGGTCTGAGCTCTCCCCCAGTCCTCCACTCCCTGGCAGAACCCTGAGTTCTTCACCACAGCTCAGGTGTATCTCCCCATTGTAAGACCTGCAGGGAACCCTGCCCCCTGGGGGTCCACTCATGGCAACCCCTTCCCACATCCCTCCTGGCCAATCCTAGATCCACCAACCCTGACCTGCCAGCCCCCCCATGCCAGAGGTCCACAGTGAGGTCTTACGCTCCCATCGCTGCATGGCTTCAGATCCTTCCAGAAGGTCTGCATCTGGGTCAGGTCTATCTTGTTGAGGGGGATGGACACCTCCCCGATGGGGTCATTGCGGCTGAAGCGGTCGTAGTCCAGGACCTGGAGGTAGAGGACCCTCTGCACCACCTTCTCGTAGGGAAAACCTGGGGGACAGAGAAGCACAGATGAAGACAGGGCCCAGGAAGGGCTGAGCTCCTGGGCAGGAAGGCCCCGAGAGGAGGAGGTCTGGGCCTGTGCCTTCCTGCCACCACCCCATCCCGGCACAGCAGGGAACAACCAGCATTCAGACCTTACTGAAGAGCTAGCAAGAACTGTCACTGTCTCACTTGTCTCCTCCACAGTTTTCCAAGGTGGATGGCATCATGTCCATTTTTCAGATGAAGAAACTGAGGCTCAGATGCTTAAATTACTTGCCCAAAGTCCCACAGCTAATAAAGAGCAGGACTGGAACTCTCACTGTCTCATTCATTCATTCATTTGTCATGTGTCCATCTTGGGGGCTGGGCAGTGGCCCCCTTGCTCTCTGGGCAGTCCTGCTACTGCCAATTGTCCTGAAGCAAGTCTGGGTAAGTAGCTCTGCCCAAGATGGCCATGGCAAGCCCCAGGAGGCTTCAGGGCAGACAGTGGTGGGGAAGCAACCAGGAGAAATAGCAAAGGTATGGAAATAGAAGTACGCATGTCCTGTGACTCTTCCTGCCCCCTCTGCCTCCACCCAATGCATCAGCCGTCTTTCCGGTTCTTCCTCGTAATCAGGTCCTGCAACTGTCCCTTTCTCCACTGCCACGTCCCTTGCCCAAGCCCCCGCACCTCCTGCCTGGAGAGTTGCAATAGCCTCCCGAAGGCTCTCTTTTCTTCTCCTGCAGTCCACCCTGGACACAGCTACCAGAGTGAGATTTTAAAAATAGAAATCACATCATGATACTCTCCTGCCTAGAGCCTTTCAATGGTTTCCCAGGGCACTTAGAATAAAAGCCAGCCCCTGAACTTGGCTTTGAGTCCTTTCACAATTTGGCTGTCTTCTCCCCACTCATCTGTGACTGTGCTTCCACTCAATGACTGGGCTCCAGCCACCAGCCTCCTTGCCGGCCCTTCAACACTTGACTTTTCCTGCCTCCGGGCTTGGGACATGCTGGCCCCTCTCATCCTTTGGGCCTCAGCTTTCTTTCCTGCTATCCCAGATGGGGTCAGACCCCTCCATTACACAGTCTTAGCCCTCTCCTCTGGCAACGTGCATCCCACATGGTCATATGGATTATCTGTCTGTCTCCTTGATTGCTGTCTGTCTCTCCGCCTAGACTTCCAGGTGGGCATCTCTGTTGTGAGTCACTGATCCCAGCGTCTAACACTGGTTCTGGCACTTAGTCGGCACTGGATAAGTATTTGTGAATAAATAGTTGAATGAATGGATACATGCCAGTGAGATGGTCTGAAGGAGCAGCTGGAACATGTGGGCTGGAGTGGGAGCTAAGGCTGGGAGGGACAGCCCAGGGAAGGAGCTGGGAGGGGACGGAAAAGGTAACAGGGAGCAGGGTAAGGTCTGAAGCTGGGAGATATTTGAGCTTGGGAGGCTTAGTTGGGGTGGGAGGGATTGGCCAGGGAGGTATAGGGGCACAGGCCGGCCTGGAGGCCGAGGTGATAGGGGCCTGAACTGGGGTGGGAGTGGGAAGGAGAGCAGACACACCTCGGCCTGACTGGTGGAGAAGATGAAAGGAGGGGAAGAGCTCTGGAAGATTCCAGAGCCTTTAACAGAGACTCTGGGAGCACTGAGGAACCTCTGACAGGAGCAGGTGAATCCTACATTCTCCCAACCCCCTGGCCTCTGAATTCCTTCAGGGTTCCTTTCATCATATTAAGCGAGGAGGGTGGGATGAGGCTGTGTCTTGCACATCTGTGACCTTGCCCAGATGACCCTTGGCATTTATTTGGATGAAATGCATTAGGACATGTTGGAGGCTTCAAAAGGTTCCTGTGCCTGAGTCAGCTCTCTTCAACACCAGAGAAGGTAGCCTTCTATCTGGCAAACTCTTATTCATCCATCAGAACCCATCTTGAATGGCCCTTCTTTTGAGAAATGTTCTCCAGCACCACCAGGGGGAGCTCATATGGATTCCTGTCGTACCTGTCATGCTGTGCATGCTTTGTCTTCCATTATACCAGGCACACCTTGAGGGCCATAATGGTGCCTCATTCTTTTCTGTACCCCAGTGCCCAGGACAGTGCTCGGCCACAGCTGATTTTGGGTAAGTGCTTGTGAAAGGGACTGGCCCCCCACAGTGATCTAGGGAGGAGGGGGTCCAGAAACACACAAGCACCCTCCAGCTCATGCTCAATTTAGTGGGAGAGTTGGCCTGTCACCTTGCAGGGCAGGTGGGATACTGAGTGGCCAGGATGCCAGGTGGGGATGATTCCGTGGGTGTGCACTGAGGGTCCTGGAGAGCTAGGGCACCAGGAAGTCAGAGCCATAGGGATTTATTCTCACTGGTTGAATCGGCTTCTTAGTGTACAGAGATGCCATCTTGCTCATGCTGGGCGGGCTCGTACACCCTGCTTCCTAGTTACCTTGAATCCCCAGAGGAGAGATTAAAGGCAGGGCTTTTAACGAGGGGCTGCATGAGAGAGGAAGGACAAGGGCCTCAGCGGCCTCCACGAACCCGAGGGCGTAGTTCAGAGCCATTTCTGTGCATTTCGAAGGGCCTGACACAGGTAGGGAGCAGAGAATGGCCCCAGTTTAACAAATGGGTATGGAGTATTTTCCGGTGTCAGACGCTACTCTAACTGCACTTACAATGCCCTTATGTATTTCCAGTTCCTGTTGTTGTTGAGTCGTTTCCGACTCATGGTGATCCCATGTGTGTCAGAGCAGAACTGCATGTAGGGTTTTCAATTCTGGTTTTTCAGAAGTAGATTGCCAGGCTTTTCTTCTAAGACACCTCTGGGTGGACTTGAACCTCCAACCTTTCAGTTAGCAACTAAGTGCATCACCAACAACTGTTTGCATCACCAGGGAATCCGATAATGTGTTTAACCCTCACTTATTATCTCTGTTTTGCAGATAAGGAAACACAGAGGTTCAGGAACTTGCCTGAGGTCACACAGCCAGGAAATGGCAGAGCTGGGATTCAAACTGCGGCAGCCTGGGCCACAGCCTATACTCTTAGCTATTACACTATGGTTGCTTCATGGTGACCCACTTCTGGATCCTGTGGGTGTTTGCTCCCTTCCTGTCCTCCTCTCCCCAGGTTCTGAGAGAGGAGTTCTGTGTCTGGGCTGAAACCCCAGGCCATGGCCTGGCTTTCTTCCTGGGCCTCTGGCTGATATGCCGGCTCCACTCGGTCCCTGTGAGCCCAGCTAGATACCAAATGCATGGGGTAAACTGGGCCAAGACATGCGCCTGTGTCCTCGTGTATGTTTGCACATGTGCATGTGTGCATGACTGCGAAGATGCATACATGTGTGCGTTGGTGCATTTGTGTGCCTGCAGATGTGTGTATGTGTTTGTGCATGGGGTCACAAATGTTACAGTTGGGTGGGGGGATGGTGGCGGGGAAAAGGGGGCCCTGGGTGGTGAGGGTGGCACCTGCCTTACCTTCAAAGAGGAAGGTCTCATTCCAGTGGGGGTTCAGGTTCTTCCGCTTCACCTTGGTCTCCAGCTTGTGCTTCTTGTCTGGCAGCAGGTAGATCTTGACGAAGGGGTCACTGGTGCCGCTGAAGTCCTTGGCTGGCAGCTCCTGGGCCTTCATGATCTTTACAGTGAGTGTGGACTCCTGGAAGTTGTAGCCCACGCTGAACTGGATCCGGCCCAGGTTCTCTCGGCTGCAGCCCTCATGGGCCTCGTCCTCTTCGGAGCCTGGGGAGAGCTGGGTGTGGGGAGAGGCCAGTGTGGTTGAGGACTCTGCTTCCCTAAGGCCCCCCACCCCAGGCCAGCATGGCCAGGAGGCCTCCCTGTGCCCCAGGCCAGTCCAGCTGCCAAGAAGGACCCTTTCTCTCTGGTTCCAATGTGGAGCCAGTGGTAGTCGCCCATCCTGATTCACATCCAGGTGAAGACGCTCAGGCTCAAGGGCAAGTAAGTGCCTTGGCCAAGGTCATACAGGGAGGGAGGGGCAGACCAGACAGCCCCCATCTCCTGAACCCCAGGGCAGTGTGCACGACTCCCCAGCATCCCCTTGCTGCCTGGGCCTGCCCCCCTCCCAAAGCACAACCACAGGCTGCCTTCTCCTCCCTGGTGACAGCTGTCCTGACGCCGCCCTGGGGTCCTCGAGCTCCCCTCCCCACCTTCCCACCCTGCCATGTGGAACCCACTGTGAAATACAGCAACACATAAGCCTGGGTTATAAAACAGATGAGGGAGAGTTTTCGTATCTGAAAAGTCTTTACACACAATTCTTCTTCGGAAAGCGACTCTCTGGGGTACCGAGGGTGATGTGATTTACAAAATGCGAGAGGCGAGTCTTTGGGAGCAACGTCTATTTGTGTAAGGCAGAATGACCCGGGACACTTAAAAATACAGATCCCCAGGGCCCACCGGCAGAGTCTGATTTGCTTGGGCTGGGGTGGGGCCTGGGGATCTGTGTAGTCGTTACACGTGCATCGGGTCTGAGAACCACTGGCAGGGAGGGCGACACCTGCACTCAAGTCCCTATCCCTGAAGGGGGCACATGGGCTGGGACCCAGCCACGGGCAGTCACGTGGAGGGTGAGGTGAGTATAGAATTCCCAGCCTGACATTGAAAACATAGGAAGTAATAGGGGAAGGGGAGTCCCTCGGTAGTGCAAACAGTTAATATGCTGGGCTTCTAACCGAAAGGTTGGAGGTTCGAGTCTACCCAGAGGTGCCTCAGATGATCTCCTTCCGAAAAATCAGCCATTGAAAATTCCATGGAGCACAGTTCTACTCTGACACACATGGAGTCGCCATGAGTCGGAATTGACTGGATGGCAACTGGTTTTTGGCAAATGGGGGGAGAGTCACTCAGCCAAGTGTTCTCAACTGTGGCAGCTCATGGGGAACACTGGGGAAGTTTTCAAGCCAATCCTCACCCCTCGCTGCTGGGGCCCCACCCTAGACCCAGTCAGGGGGTCCACTTGGCTCAGGCAACCCTGTGTCTAAAAGCTCTTCATAGGGTTGGATGAGAGCTGGGGGGCGGGGTGGTGGGAGACCCAGGAGCCACAGTGAAGACGAAAGCTCTGGTGGCACCTGTCTTGTCCCTGCTCCTGCTGCAGAAGCCTGCTCTGTGCCCCCTCCTCCATCCTGGAGAGCCACCCCAGGCTCTGAAATAGTAAGAATAATGAGGACGGTAATAATGCATAGTGCACACCTACGGTGGATGAAGACTTTTACATCACCTTCTTAATGAATCCTGACAACAGCCGGCAAGGTGGTTATCGTCACCCTCTAACTGAGGAGACTGGCTCAGAGAGGTTAAGTCACCTGTCCAAGACTGCACAGCCAGCACGGACCCACCAAAGCAGTCCCACACCCGAGGACAAAGGGGAGACTTTCCCCCCAAGCTAGCCTAAACTCACCTGCCCCAGGTGAGAAGCAGCCAAACCACATTAATCATAGTAACTATCCCATGTCAGAGGGACCCTGGTGGTGCAGTTGTTAAGTGTGCGGTTGCTAACTGGAAGGTTGGCGCTTCGAGCCCACCAGCTGCTTGAGGCAGAAAGATGTAGCAGTCTGCTTCCATAAAGATTACAGCCTTGGAAACCCTATGGGGCAGTTCTACTCTGTCCTACAGGGTCGCTATGAGTTGGAATCGAGTTGATGGCAACGGGTATCCCATGTTACCATGTCAGCTGCCTGCCACGCCCAGGCCCTGCCCTGTGCCGTGGGCTTCACTGCCACTCCCTCGTTTACTCCTTATAACAAGCTGACGAGGCAGGCATGAGTGGATTCCAGTTTTGGTCTGGGGCACAGAGAGGTTGGCTGAGTCGGAACTCGAACCGAGGCCAGGGCCCAGAAATCGAGAGCACCCTTCCACCCGCACTGGCTCTCACACTCAGGCCCAGCGTCTGGGGCTTCACCAGCAACATCTGGTGGTGGGGGCTGAGCTGCTCCACTGTTCTTCCTCACAGTGGAAGAGGGGCCCTCCAGCCTCACCCCCTGGCTGGATCTAGAAACCTCGAAAGCCCTCCAAGGCCCACCGAGGCACAGCTTCCCTCCTGAGGCCTTTTCCCCTGGTGCTCCTAGCAGTCGCACCAGCCTCACTCCCTGGGAACCTGGTTTCTGCATCTGCTGACTGGGGACCATAGACCTGCCTGGTGGGGTTCCTGGAGGGCTAAAGGGTTCATGTCCTTTCTCGACCTCTCCACAGCCTGGCCCTGCGCTGCTGGCCCTGTGACCGAGACCCTGGGGCATGGCCTGTGTAGGCAGTGCTGGCATGGACCACTTGCCTCTCTCTGTTTCTTTAAAGTGCAGTGCCTGGTGAGTGCAGCCCAGGTAGCCCAGCCTCACCTGAGGGTCCCTCGTCCACCTGGCTGGCCCTTGGCTCTCAAAAAGGCCAGTCTGGGGCCAGGTGGGCTTCACCTCGGCAGGGGGCAGTGGCTTTATGAACACTCCAAGTCTTCCGCCGCATGGCCACAGCCCTGAGTCCTAATTAACCAGCTGGGGCAGCTCGTGGTGCCATCTCCCTGGCAACAGGGCTGGCCACCCCCACCACAGCCCCAGGGGAGATGCTGCCCCAGCCCCTCTTCCTGCAGAAAGCAGCATCAAAGAGCATCCTAGAGGCCTCTGTGCCAGGGCGGGAGCCTCCGTTCTATCACCCCTGCCCCTCAGTCCCTTCCTTTGGCAAGCTGTGGGCACCCTACTCATCTGCTGACCCCAGCTTCTGACGGCTGAAGGGCTGGGCACACAGTGGCTTTACTCCTGCCCTACTCATCTTTATCATCACTATCAGTGACAATACCCTGCACTGGCCTAGGGCTGGGCAGTTAGCCTCTGCCTCCCCGCTCCTCCACTGAGCACGTGAGGGAGGGAGGGAGTGCCTGCACTTCCTTCTTCGGGCTGCAGCTGTTGGCCTCTCCCTAGGGTGGCAAGGGGCAGGCAAGCTGGCTGGGAAGGGGCCGTCCCTTCTGGGAACCTGGCTACCGGGAAGCTGCAACCAATTTGGAGGCTGTGCAGAGCAGCCGGCTGGGCAGTGTTGTGTCCTTCTGTCCGGAGAAGGGGATGGCCCAGGCCAATCCACATGGGTCGGGGGAGATGGGTAGGAGGTGGTGGAGGGCCAGGGACACAGGAGCGTGAAGGGCGGGGACAGGGAGAGGTGGACAGGCCCCAGGGAGACCAGATCCGGGACAGGGACGTTCTGATGTTCTAATCTGGATTCAAAAGCCATGGAGACTCTGGGCCCCATCTGAGGCTGCTGACTCTGAATCTGCATTTTAACGAGCTAGCTGGACGATTCCAGTGCATGTCAAAATTTGAGAGGCTCTGGGCTAGAAGAGGGCAATGGGGATGGATGGTTAGAGCTGGCCAGAACCCTAGATGGCAAAAGAGTGGGGCCTGGATGCTCCGAGGCCTCAGGGAGGTGGAGGCTGTGGTACCAGGGCGGTGGTGGTTGGGGGGGACTGAGGCCCAGGGAGCGGAAGTGACTTGCCCCAGGTCAAGTCCTGTTGAGCAGAGCAGGCACCAGTTTCCCAGCCTCATGCCTTCTGGAAGCCTTCCTGGGGTTTCTGAGCCGCCAGACCTTTAACTGATTCCTGTCTGCAAATCTCTGGCTGCCCAATTGCTGGGCTGCCAGGGCTCCTTAGGAAGCACAGGCAGGTCAAATGGCTGTGACTCACCTCTGCCACTAGGGGGCACCATGTGACGCCACAATCTGTCCACTCAGGTCTAGGATCCCAAGGGGCAGGGGGCATCAGGTGGGGTGTGGGTATGGATCGGAGAACCCCAGCACAGCTGCCCCCTCGTAGGAATCGGGGCCAGTGGCTCCTGC
Source organism: Trichechus manatus latirostris (assembly GCF_000243295.1). Lineage (NCBI taxonomy): Eukaryota > Metazoa > Chordata > Mammalia > Sirenia > Trichechidae > Trichechus > Trichechus manatus. The sequence goes on along the minus strand of NW_004444049.1, from coordinate 9,440,590 downwards.
TCACCTGTTCTCTCTGGGCCTCAGCTGACCCCCAGCAATGGTGGTGCCAGGAGGTCCCTAGTCTGGGGATATGAGACCTGCTGTGCTGCGGACACTGCCCCAGACCTCCCTCCACTCAAGGAGATGCCACTCTGAGGGAGAGGACATCTTCTGCCTCAAGTCCTCTGCCCATCAGCCTTTCCTTCTAGGAGCATAAAAATATCTTCCATGAATAGGTTTTCTTAGGTCTCTTGGCAATCCAAAGGCTCCCTGGTGGGGCAGTGGTTAAGTGCTCAGCTGCTAACTGAAAGGTCAGGAGTTCAAACCCACCAGCCACTCCTCAGGAGAAAAGACCCAGCATCTGCTTCCGTAAAGATTACACCCTTGGAAATCCTACGGGGCAGTTCTACTCTGTCCTACAGGCTCGACTAGATGGCAATGGGTAACAGGTCCCCAGTCCAGAAAGGGGTTGAAGGAGGATGCGCATTCTTATTCTCCCTTGACAAATAAGGAAACTGAGGCACAGGGAGGTTATTTTAGTGAAAAAGCTGGGAAAAGAGCCCAAGTCACAAGCACTGAGTGGTCCTGATGCGGGGCCTGGCTCTCCAGGCTGCCTCTGACTCGGTCTCCCTTCCTGCGTGGACCGACTCTGTGCTGATAACACTTCTCACACGTTACCACCCCCACCCTGCCCGGCTCCTCCGCTGGGGCCCAGGCCTCCCGCCCTTCTCACCATGAGCATCTCGCTGGTGAGGGAGTTGACGAGGTCCGAGACAGAGGAGCGCGGCTCGGTGCGGTGGTCAGACTCATCGTGCGGTGTCTGGCCTGGCACTGGAGCTGTGTTCACTGCCTTCCCGCCTGTGGGCAACCTGGGGGTGGGGGAGTCCAGATAAGCAGGGGCTGACAGGTGGGTGTGGGCTGGGCACCGTGGGCCTGGGTGAGGCAGGCCCATCTCTGAGGACCTGGCTTCCACCTCCTGCAGGCAGGTAGGGTGGCGTGCTTGTCCACCGGGAGCCTGGTTTCCCCTGGAGACCAGTCCTCAGTCTCCATCCTCCTTTGCAGCTCGTATGATATCCTCACCTCTGCCCCAGGATCTCTGGCTTAACTGCCCCTGAGGGTGCTCCCCCTCTTCTTATCCAGAAACGCCCTCACCTTCTAGCCACTGTCTTAGCATCATGGTCTCTGAGCATGTCCCCTCCCCTCCAGGTCTGCTCCCCTTGCCCACTCCCCAGCCTGGGAGGAGAGGCTTATGGGGAGGCTCCATGGTGGCGTGTCCAGATCCTCCCTCTGCGTCATGACCCTCTGCAAACACACCCAGCGTCTGTCTCCCGGAGGCCCCCACCTGTGTTTGCTCAGGCTCAGTGAGAGCACAGGTGCCCTTCCCACCCGGCGGACATGAGGCTGACCGGGCGAAGTCAGGATCACTGTCTACACAGCTCTGTCCAGCAGAACTTGCCTGATGTCGGAAGCATTCATAGTTGTGTTGCCCAATCCTGTCACCCCTAGCCACATGTGGCTACTGAGCTCTTGAAATGTGGCTAGTGTAACTGAGAACTGACTTTTTACTTTATTTAAATGAATTTAAATCTAAACAGCCTTCTGGAGACTAGGGTGCGTCTGTACCCCTTGCCCCCAGCCCTCACCCTTCTCACACTCTGAGGACGGTACACTTGATAAGGTCTCTTCCGGGGATGGAGAAAAATGGGGCATACTGGGCGCCCTGGGGCTGATGGTCCCAACACCAGGCTCTGCCCACACCTTGACTTTGTGCTATTCCTGGGAAGCCGCTCTCTGGCCCAGAGGCTGCGTGGTGAGCCCGGGCTCCGCTCAGCATGGGCTCCAGAAGGGGGTCCCAAAGGCCTGCCCAGGACCAGGCTGGAACGTCCCATGAGGAGGAGGGGAGGTGAGGGCAGACAGCGAAGAGATGGGGAGACTGGCAGCATGAGGCTGGGACAGACTGGAATAGAACAGTTGTGGGACAGCCACTGACTCAGAAACACACACGGGCTGGACAGGAGCCATGGCCTCTGGGCCAGACCAGCCGCCAGCCCACAGCTGGCCATGACAGGCAGACAGACAGTCATGCATGGATATATGCCAGGGCCTGGAGTGCAGACACCAGATCCTGCAGCAGGCTGTGCACACACACACACACACACACACACACACACAAACATGGCACACACACAAGTGCACACAACACAAGACTCCCAGGGGACCAGGGAGAGAAGGCCACGAGCAGCCAGGTGGGGGACCAGAAAGCTGTGATGACACACACAGAGATGGCACCCTGAGATCCTGGGAGCAAACACATTTGGGGGAACCGAGGCATGCCAAGGTTTGCACGTGAATCGGGCAGACTGAAACAGAAAAAGCAGGGAGCGGTTTCGGGGGCAGACACCTCAAGCATCAGACCCAGGATACACCTGCTGTGGAGACCTGGCCTGGCCTTGACAACACAGAAAAGCCCCATCCCGCTCAGGGACGTACCGGGGCATCCCCTCCCAGACACACGGCTGCAGCAGTGCGTGCATGGGTGCACACGCACACACGGACACACACGTGGACATGTGCTCACGCAGACAGGCACGGGGAGGAAGAGGAGACTGAAATAGCTGGCGAGGTAAAGTCAGGTTAAAAATAGAGCAGGAGAGGAGGAGAGCGCGCGAGATTGACTGCTGAAGGTATGAGAAAGTCGGAGTTATTTTGGCCACACCACAGCATCAGCACAGCTGCAAAGCAGCCTGGGAAAGATGGTCAGCGCCACGGAAGCTGTCAGAGGTCACAGGACAGAGAGGGACAGAGAGACGAGAGGCACAGAGAGGCGGAGGGAGAGACCGAGGGGCCTGTCACTGGCCCAGGGACAACCCTGTGAGGAGCAGATGGAAGAAAGGAGAGAGAGAGAGAAGAGCCAAGAAAGGTTAGTAAGAGACGTGTGAAGAAGCCTGCCGGGTGGACAAGGGGGCAGGGAGGAGCGAGGCGGCCGGAAGGAGAGGCAGAGAGGAGGCGGGGGACACACACAGGGCAGAAGAAACATGGTGGCTTCAAAGCAAGGAGAGCAATGGGGTGGCCTGGTCCCCACCCCGCCCCCCACTTGGGGTGGGGGGTGGAACCATGGTGGAAACCATTTGGATCCCAAGGAGCAATGGTGAAGGGGATGGCTGAGAGGATGAGGTTGGGATGGGTACAGGGCAGAATGGGTGAGCATGGAATGGGCACAGCTGGGCATGGGAGCCAGGGCCTCCCTCCTGGGTCCATGAGTGTCCTGAAGTCTGATATGGAATCTGTGGGGCCCACTGTGGTGAGGCCCATGGGTGGTGGGTCCTGGATGGGGGACTTCAAGGTCACCAGGAAAGCTGATGACCCTCCATCTCCCTATTGACTTGCTGACACACCCCACCTCCCTTGGGACCTGCAGTGGCCGCTCCTCCTCACGGACCCTCCCATCTCCCAGGAGACCTTCCTGAGCCTGCTGCTAACAGACCATGTGGGGACTGAAGGTTCTCCCCAAAACAGCTAAGGGCTGTCCACCTCCTCACTCCAGAGACACCTGGCCAAGAGTGTGCACATCTGGCTGAGGTGGAAAACGGTGGTCCTGGGGGCAGAGGTAGACCCTGGGCTGAGTGGCAGAAGGGGGAGAGAAGGGACAGCTGACCCAGCCGACCACTCCCAGGACCACAGTCCCAGGGCCCTCGGGAGTGGAGTGAATGCCAAACCTTGGGATGGGAAAGAAGGAAGGACACACTGGATTCTGGACATCCCTGCGGCGGCCGGCCTCCTGGGAAGCACCTAGGGCCCGAAGGGTGAGTTTCCGGGATGGGGTGGGCATGACCAGGTGGGAATGGCAGGTGTCCACTCGGAAAGCCAGGCCAGGTGGGGTGGGCCACGACCTCCACCGCCACACCCACCTTTCCCAGGAAGGAAGGAAGGATGGGAACAAGCTGATGTCATGATCAGAAGGGAAGAGTGTGTTAAAATATGGAGTGAGACCTAAGTGGCAAGGAGGTAAAAATAGGTGGTGGGTGAAAATGGAGCTAGTCAATTAACAAATGGGTGATGTGAAATCTCGTTTCCAGCCTGCACCTGCTCCCTCACACTTCACACCGCTCCTCTCGAGGGGTTCGGGTTCCTAGCAGGCCTTCAGAGGCCCCAGGCCTCTCCTGCACCCTCCGCCTGTGGCCCTGTGGCCCACCTGCGGCCCAGAAAGCCATGGCTCCTGCAGTGCCCAGGTGGGCTGGAGTGGCAGGCCCCACCCCTCTCGCATGCCTGGACGTGGGCTCAGGGCTGGACACCATCCATGCCACAGAGGGAAAGAAGTGGCTGCTCTCTTGTTCCCCTCCCCAGCCTGGCCTGCCAGAGACATGCAACTGTGCACTCGGCATGGGAAGAAATGAGAGGCCACTGGAGAGACAGAGCAGTCAGCCTGTCCACCCCTCCCTAGCCCACAAGCACCCAGCAGCAGCCTCAGCCAGCCCCTTCCTGCCCTGATGGGGCTGTTCACCAGTGACAGGGTCACCCGTCCAAACACAGCCCATGCTCAGCTCACAGAGCCAAGTGTCCAGCTGCAGAGCCTGTCTTCCTCATTAGAAGTTTAGCCATGTCAGAGCTTGGGGGGGTTGGGAGGGACGACACTCTGCAGGGGTCACCCTGTGCAAAGCCTTCACTTGTCAGATGAGGAAGCAGAGGCCAACGAGGACTGGGACAGGCCCAAGGTCGCAGAGCCGGAGCTAGAAGGCGGACATCCTGGCTGCCGGGCCCCCTGCTTACCCAGAGGCCTCCTAGCAGGCCTGACCCAGGGGATGAAGCCTCCTCCCATTGCTGGGGGCTAACAGGTGTGTGGTCTCCCAGCTGAGGACTACCTTAGGCCAGGTATCCTGTCTTTGTGATGCCGCCTGAGCCCTGTCCCCCTCCCCAAGAGCACAGCTCCAGTCCCTCCCTGAATAGGGAAGTTGGGAAACACTTCCTGAATTCCTGATGGCTGAGGCTACAGAAGTAAATGTCCAGCCCTCTGCTGAGCTGTGGCTGTGACCACACGGGCTGCTCTTGGTCTCACCGGGCCCTGAGGGCCAGCAATGGGACTACCAGCGAAAGGGAGCCCACCAGGGCCAGCCTCACCCTCCTGTGCCCTCCTCTGCTCCCCCGGGCTCAGGGGCCACCTCTCTGGCCCTGTTGCCAGGCCTCTCCTGTGCCCCAGTATTCTCTGCCTTCAGATCTCCCCACCATGGGCTCCTCTCCCGCCCACCCTGCGCAGCGCAGTCACGCTCCTGCAATGGGGTGTGCAGCCACCACCCCAAAGGGATCTCTAGGCAAGAGGTAAGTTGAGGTGGTGGGGATGAGGGAGAACAGACTGTCGCCCCTCCCTGACATCCCCCCCACCCAGCAACCACCAGAGAAACAGGGATTTCCAGGTTGGGGGTGGGGGCAGATGAAAGATGGAGGGGGCAGCAGAGGGGAGCCAAGCAGGGAGATGGGGGCAGAAAAGGCTGGGCTTGCTCTGGGCGAGGGGCAAGCGTGCCCAGGGAGCAGGCTTGATCCAGAATGGTCCCAGGATGCCCCGTGGCCTCAGACCCAAGGGGCACCACCAAGGTGGACGTGTGTGAAGGCACCAACTGGGAGGGGGCTTCTTCTCCCGGCACCAGCATCCAATGAAGCCACTGCCACCTCGTCCAGCGCCAGGGCTGGTTGAGGCAGGCGGCCTCTCCACACCGCCTCCTCTGCCGCCGCCGCTGCAGACCCTCGCCTGTGCGCGTACCTCTTGTCCCCCTGAGCGTTCTGGTTCTGCTGGGTTCCTGGGTTTTGCAGGTCAGGGATATTGGCAAAGTCATCCTGTTCCGAAAGCCCTAAGACCAAGGATAGCACCACCATCCGGCCTTCCCTGCCCGGGGCGGGCGGCGGCCCACCAGCCGGGGTGAAGCGAGGAGGCCCCATGGGCGGGGGCGGGGGCAGGGGGAAGGAGAGACAGAGACAGAGACAGAGACAAAGAGAGAGAAGAAAAAAGCGTAAGAAACTGGCCCTGTGGGAGAGAAACCAAACCTCAGCACTGTCAACAGTTGTAGAACAGAGTGGGTGGAGGAGGGGAGGAGGGGTGGAGGGGAGAGGTCTAGTAGAGTCCAGGCCGCCTTGGGGTGAGAACAAGATTCTCTGGAGAGAAGTAGGGAAGAGTGGGGCAGAGGCCTGCTGAGACCGTGTCTGACGGGGGACTGCCCCAAAAGAGCACTGGTGTAGGGGAGGCTGAGGGAGGGAGCCCAGGCCCTGGCACACTGCAGATTTCCAAAGCCTGAACAAGGGCTAGCAGGAGCACACAGCTCTGCCCATCTGTGCCACTGGGAGAAGAGGTTGGGGCTCGGTCGCCATCTTGCACCAGGACTTGGCAAGCAGGTTGGGGATCCCAGGAGGGAGGCTCTTAGAAAGCTTTGAAATCCACTGGGCCCTGCACTCTATGCTTATGGAGGCCCTTCAGAAAGACACCTCTGGGTCAGGGGCAGCCAGACGTCCTAGATGCTGAGAGGGTCCTTGGGAGCACTCCCATAGGTCCTTGGCTACACAGCCCATCAGAAAACAGAAGCCTCTCTGGTAAACAGTCCTTGGGTGTCCCTGCCATCGTGGGCCTTCTCCGGTGTACCTCTTCCTGGAGATTTAAGGGATGACCATGCAGGTTTGGGGTCCCATTCAGAGGCCTTTTGCTGGAGACAGTCCAGAAGGCACCAACAGTAAACGTGGAGAGAGAGAAAGTGCAGGAACTTGGCATTTGGGCCATGCAGGTCTGAGGAAATCTTGGCAGGACAACAGGTAGCCTGTGTCTGCTGGGAGGGTGGTGTGGCAGAGGCTGGAGAGGTCCTGCTTTAAAGAAGGAACCGTCAAGGAGAAGGTGAGAGTGGCTTGGAGTCAACACATGGGCAGAAGTACGGGGTCAGAGGTCACAGTGTGGCATCTTTAGTATGAGGCACTCTCAGAGAAACTGCTGGGCAACTGCCCAGGAGCTTTGCAGGGTCACCTGCATTTTCCAGTGAGGGCAGGGAAGTGTCGGTGGCCTACTGACCCTCAAAGCCATCCAATGTCATTTGGGTATCTTCTGGGCGCCTTGCAGTGCTCACCCAGCGTTGGATCTCTCAGCAGAACCAAGGCAGAGGTATTCCCAGATGGGGCCGGCGTGGAAGCACGAAGGCCCGAGGGGGAGATGTGAGACTACCAGGATGTTCCTGAGGGGAGGGGATCCTGGGTCAGGAATTCCACCACTAAACCACCTTCAAGGAGGGCAACGTTTAGAGAGGACGAGCTTGCTGTAGTGACTTCCCGAAGAGGTTGTCAAAAAGGGGGCAAAAACGGGTAAGAAATGAATGGCATCTGAGATGAGGGGTGGGGACCGAGGGCTCTTGGGAACAGTAGGTGCCAGCGGGGTCAGAGCAAGGGGAGGAAGCTAAGTGGTTGCCCTTCTTTGTCTCTGTCAGCCGGGGCATGGTTACTCCAGGCTGACACTCGTACCGGCACCTGACTTTGGGGCAACAACTTCCCCCTTCCCTCAGGACAAACCCTCACATCTTTGCTCTCTGCCCACCAGGGCTCTGTTGGAGTTGGTAAAATTCTACTTGGCTGCTTGGGAACTAGTTGAGCTGGGGGAAGGCGAACCCAACAAAAACAACATGTTTTTCCCTGGTTAATGCACTTTTCAGACACTCCTTTTGCTCTTCTTAAAAAACAAAACGGCCCCTCTGCATAAATAGCCAATCTGTCATTCTCTCCAGCATCGCTGGGCCTCAAGGGCGAGCATGAGGGGCCAGAGGAGTGAGTTGGGGGGAAGCCGTCGGTGTTGGAGGGGGCCACCCCATTAAGCAGGAGGAATGCCACTCTCCCCATGTGGGGTGATCAGCATCTGGGAGGACCTGGAAGGCCCTCTCACCCTGACTTTCTACCTAGGCCACCGACGTTGGGGTAAGCAGGGCTCCGGAAGCCTGGAAGGCGGGGGTGCAAAAACAGCAGCCTGCCGCCTATTTTTTGGTATGGGCCCCAAGCTAAGAATGGTTTTAGATGTTTAAGAAAAAAAGAAGAAGAACGTGATGGAGCCACATGTGTCCCACAAAGCCTAGAATATTAATTACCTAGCCTTTTATAGAAAACCCCGGCCGACCCCTGCTGTAAGGGACTTGGGTGGAGGAGTGTGGCTGGGGGAGGGCCAGCAGGGAGCACGAGAGCTGCAGGTGGCAAGCAGAAGTGTGGACAGAGTGGGGGTGGGCTAGGGAGGATTCTGGCACCCGACTGACGCTCATCCAATCCTGGTTGACTGGGGGGCAGGGAAGAGTGGGTACCCTGGGGCTCCTTTGGGGGCTCCTTTCTTCCCTCAGAGCCTGTAAGACACAGCCCTGTCTAACGCTGCTAGGACATGCCCCAGGTGATGACTGTGGAAAGAGCAACCTGAGGCTGGCAGAGGAAAGGGGTGCAGGGGCCCCTGCCAGCTCTCGGTTCTGTTCAAGCAGCGGCAGAACCACTTCCTTCCACTCTCCTGCATCCACATCCACGGCATCCATCCTGAACAAACTGCCACCTGGAAACCAAGAGTCTCTGCTGGGTGTCTTGTCTCCTGCAGAGTTTGGCTACATTCCCGAGGGTTCTTGGGTACAGTAGGGTCCCATCGGGTATGCTGCCCAGATCTGCCGGGGAGAGTCACAGACAGCGTGTTCTTGCACAGGCGTGGGAAACTCCTCTTTTGTCCGGACCTCTCTCCCAGAGGCAGCCCTCCCCTCGGCCCTGGAAGCTCAGGCTGGGGTCTCAGTCAGAGGCAGGACACTCTGAGGGACACTCTTGTCTTGGGCATCCCCACATCTTATCAGAGAGTTGGCCCTGGCCTTAGGTTTCCCCTTCTTCCTCTATCTCTTCTCTCTGGGCTTATGTACTGGTCTCCTGCTCGGTGAAAAGTGCTCCAGGGAAGACCTGGGTGATGGGAAGAACCCCAAGCCTGGAAGGAAGCTCATGTTAGGCTGGAGGAGGCAGGTGACACTGGAGGACAGCCACTCAGGCTGCCCTTGACTTGGAGAGTGAGTGCAGATGCCCAGGGGTTCTGACAGGGAGGGGACTACATGGGGGGCCCTACGGTGACGGCAGGGGGGCAAGTGGCTGGGGGCGTGGTTATGTTTAGATGCTGGTGTCCGCTGTTACTTCTCAGACCTGTGCACACCGAAGAAGGCTCTGATTTAGAAACAACCTTTCCTAAAGCTTTGGGGACATCCCAGATTTGTCCTCGGTGGGGGGGGGGGTTATCATGGGGAGAAGTTGGAGGACAGGCAGATGCAGAAGGTCAGAGAGGCAGAGGACAGGCGGCTCACAGGAACACAGGATGTGGGGAAATGAGAGAGAGGAGGGACGGAGGAAACGTGGGGCAGGAAGGGGAGCAGAGTTGGGTTACAGGGGATGAGTAAGTCAAAGAGGGGAGAGCAGGCCCCAGACTGAGAGGGATGGAGTGAACGGCACTGGGTTTGGGATGGGAGTGGGGAGGAGAGAGGTCACAAGAGCAGAAGGCAAGGCTGGTGGGAGCAGCCTGGAGTGAGAAGGGGAGAGGGGACAGATCTCAGGGACCTCAGCAGCATCCTCTAGTGTCTCCACTTGCTTTTAGGGGGACCTTCTCTGAGCTCCAGAGGTACAGAGGGGGAGCTGGGATCCTCAGATACAAATCCTTCCACCGGGGGCCTCAAGCATGAGCCTCAAGGCTGTGGGCTGGGTGCCCCTGTAGGGGACTGGAGGGCTCCTAGGAGGAGATGTGGGAAGGAGGCTGGGTGGGGAGTGGGGCCGGCCGCTCCAGGGGAGGACTTACAGGAAGGACTTCATGTCCAAGCCTCGGTTTCGAATCTGCCCCACCATGTGGTCCCAGCTGCCCGGGTTGGAGCGGCTGCGGCCGCCGGCCGCCCGGTACTTGGAGCCGGCTGAGGCGCCCTGCCGGCCCTGGCCCCGGCCATAGGCCCGGGAGTTGGGGCCCGGTGCCGAGGCCGTGTGGGCCTGCAGCTGGCCCAGGCTCTGGCTGGTGGTGGGCTGGCTGGGCTGCCGGCCCCGCTGGTGCTGGCTCAGCGGCTGCTGCAGGCTCTGCTGCCGCATCAGGGTGCAGGGTCGCTGGCATTTCGGCTCTCCTGTGGAGCTGGGGATAGACTCAAGGGTAGTGGCCGTGGACAGAGTGGAGTCCTCGAAACTTGGGGCGGGTGGAGGAGAGGAGAGAAAGGAGAAGCTGGTGAAGGGACCACAGTGGAGGAGAAAGATGCTGAGGGCCAGGGCGAGGAGGCCCCCGTGCAGGGCGCGCTCAGCTTGGCCTCGCCAGGCCTCCATCGGGGTTGTCGCCGCTGCCGTTGCCGCCACTGCTTCTCCAAGGAGGTCACCAAGCCCACAAGCCCCCCACCCCCTGGCCCCAGGTCGGCCCGCCCATCCTCCCTCTGGCCCTGGCTCAGCTAGTCCCGAATACCTCCTGTTGGGCCGACCGATAGGCTGGTCTGAGCTGCGTGGTGAAGGCGGGTCCCCTGGGCCCTGCCGCTGCCTGTCATCTTGGAGTGGGAGGGGTGGAAAGAGCCTGCTGCCACCCCCTCCCGCTGCCTCGCTGGGGGACACCAGAAACGTCTGCCTCCATGTTCTTAGTGCTACTGCTCTCTAGAGACAGGAAGAAATCCAGGCCAGAGCAGAGCTGGCCTAGTAATGCGTGGTGGCGCTGGGGAAGCCAGTTTTTAGACTCTGTCCATGGAGATGCGGAGGCAGCCTTGCACTCGCAGACCTCAGCCCTGTGGCCAGGCTTGCCTCAGGACTCAGGCTGGGAGACGGATCTTTGCCCTCCTTCTAGGGGTCTTTGTCTCTGAGGCCCCAGCATCCTCTCCTAGTACGTTGGGAATGGCTCCCCATGAGAGGAGAGACAATTTCTGTCTTACTGAGATGGAGCAAGCAAAGAAAGCAGACGAGGTGGGAGCCCCAGAACCGTCATCTGGCCCCTATACCACAGTTCTGATGAAGAGTAGGGGGACTGTCCTGTCCTTTATACATTTGCAAGAGGCAGCTGTCTCATGGGCCCACCAGCATCTCTGAAAAATGCTGGAGGTGGCAAGGACAGACAGAAAATAGGACACAGCTGGCCAGACGCAGTAGGGGTCAGAGAGACCCAGCCTCAACCCCATCTCTGCCAGTTAGTAACTGTGGAGCTTTGGAAGTTACTCCACCTCTCTGGGCCTCCGTTTTCTTATCTGTAAAATGGGGAGAAACTAACTCCTGAGTCGCCTCCATCACAGGGTTGTCACGGGTACCTACTGAGATCAGCCCAGGAAAGTGCTGCATCAGTAAACGCTCCCCATGCCAGCAGGGGTTGCAAATGTCTCAGGAGACAGAGGCAGAAGGAGTCTGGGATCCCTGTCCTCCTCCTGGGTAACCCGCTTACTTTGTTCCCTGGCCAGAGATTTCTATGTGTCCCATAGGCAGGGCCCAAGCTGGGATGTCACCAAAGCGCCACAGAGCTGAGCCAGAGAGCAGTCTGAACGACTTTGGGGTAGCCACTTCTCCTCTCTGAGCCTTGGAGGTTCCAGCCTTCTTCTCCTTCTGTCCCTTCCCTTCATCTCCCCATCCAATGGTCTAGGGCAGGGGTTGGCAAACTACGCCTGTGGGCCAAATCTGGCCTGCTGCCTGCTTTTGTAAATAAAGTTTTATTGGAATATAGCCACCGTCATTAGCTTATATTCTGTCTATGGCTGCTTTTGTGCTACATTGGCAGGGCTGAATAGTTGTGAAAGAGACCATATGGCTTGCAAAGCCTAAATATGTACTATCTGGCCCTTTACAGAAAAAGTTTGCGGACCCCTGGTCTCAGGCCACAGGGCAGTCAAGTACCCCTAACCTGGCTGAGGGAGGAGGCCCCAGGGCCCTGGGAGCCGCTTTCACCACTGCAGCCAGCCCTTGGCTTTGCTGCCCTTGAGTCTACCCAGGGAACCAAAAGACAACAGTTAGGCTGCCCCTGCGGGCTGAAAGAGAGAAAGAGATAAAAGAGGAGTGAGAGTGAAAGAGGGAGAGAAAGTCAGAGAACAGCAAAGTGAGAGAAAAAGAAAGAGAGAAGAAAGCACGACATGGCTGTAGCTGGGGTCTTGGAGGGATAGCAGCCTTGTCCAGCTTGGGACTGGAATCAAGGCTACCACTGGGGGCAAGCCTCGGCCTGGCCGGCCAGGTAGGCCCAAAGCTCCCCAGGGGCAGGCCAAGGTGAAGGGAGGATGGCACTCCTGCCTCCACCTCTACCTCCTCCTTGCTGACCTCATTTTGGTTTCCTATCACATTCAAAATTAGTCCAATTTACAACGTCTCAGTCACAGGAAACTAAAACTGGTTCCTCCAGGCCTGGAGCCAGCAAATGGCATGGAGACCTCAGCCAGCCTGGAGACTGAGGCCGGAGCAGCCAGGAGAGAGCGGGGCACTGGATCTGGCTCTCTGAGGAGGTGTGGGGTTTCCCTGTGGGACCCTTCTGAGGCCAGATGTCAGGGGAAATTGACTTAGGCTCCCTCAGACCAACAAGAAAATGACTGTGGCCCTTAGTGGTCCCAGTGGTAGGAATCACAGGCCTTCTGAAGAGGACGGGGAGGGCCCTACATTGAGGCAACAGCTAAGAAGGGGTCAGGGGAGGTGGCCTTCTGAGTGAGAGGCTGCTCCACTAGCTGGGAATGAGGCAGTTCCAATAGCTGAAAATGGAACTTCCATTCCATCGGGTGAGATTGGTCATGGCTCAAAGGACTTAGGGCCTGGTAGGGCTCAGTGTGGGCAACTGGAGGTTCTAAAAGCCAAGATGAGAATAAGGTTGCCCCATTGATTGGCAGTGGGTGGGGGGGAGCATACCATCTGCTGAGAACAGGGCCAACCCTACGCCCATTGCCCATGAGTGGGACTGACTGTCCGTTTGACAATCTCAGACAACTATTAAAAAGGGGACAGCTCTTCCATCTGATGTCCAAGCCACCCTCTACCATTTGAAAAGAGAAGCTAACTGGGACTAAACAACCCAACCTCCAACAACACACAATCCCGACAGCTGAAAGTGGGGCAGGTTGCTGGCCAAGATGGGGACAGCCAGTGGGAATGGCTGAGATGAGGATGAACCAATGGGGACAGCCCAGTGGCTGTGGTGTTATGGCATAAGCAAGATTGGGACAAGCCAATGGAGTCACTGGATGGTCAACCGCTGGGTCTAGAGCCATCTGCTGGCCTTAAGATGGAAGGCCCGGTGGCTAGTGAGTGGCATAGAACACAGGCTGAGAATGGGCCAGCTCCCCAAGGATGGAATGGTCTAATGGCTGGACAACCACAGGCCAGATGCCCATGGAAGGATGACCTGACAGCTGTGATGGTCGATCAAAGAGAATGGGATGATCCAAGGATTGAAATGAAGCTGCCCGCTGGGCAGACTATGGAATGACCTGGTCACTGGCAAAGAGACTGCTGGGGGAGCAGCCAGAGGCTGGAATGCGACAGACTGGATGGCTGAGCTGGTCATGCCCAATGGCAAGGACAATGGAAGTCTCGTGAAGGGATGGAATGAGCCAGGGGCCACAGATGGCACCTCTGGGGGCAGCAGCGGGCATGCCAGGGGTCCCGCTGTCCACCCTGGCGGGGGCAGGCCTGAGCTCATCGCTCCGGCGGCCATGGGGCGCCATCACTCACTTGGACAAGTTGAGCTTCCCTGCGGCCAGGTGGCTCTGCACTGTCCGCCAGCGGCCTCTCCCCGCCTTGCCACCGCTGCCCGGCGCGCTGGGGGCAGAACCGCCGCTTCTCAAGGCGTCCTCTCCGGGTGGCGGCACCGGCGCCGGCTTCTCCCCCAGCCGGCCTTCCCGCTCCACCGCCAGCCCCGCCGCCGCAGCGGCCACTTTGGCGCCTGACAGGAGGGTGCCACTGGAGGCACGCGCGAGGCAGTCGAGGCAGCCGAGCCAGAGGGGCACCGGGGGTGGCGGTGGGGGAGAGAGGGCGGGCCACACGTGGGGGTGGGGGTGGGGTGGAAGAGGAGGAAAAACAATGACAGATAAAAGGAAGAAAGAGACAGTGAGAGAGGAAGAGAGAGACAGACGGACAAGAGACAGACAGAGAGAGAGAGAGAGACATCAGCACTGCAAATGGGTTCATAATGGAGCCTGCAGAGAGGAAAGAGGGGACCGGGCGGGCTCGGGTTTGGAGAACAACGCACCACGACAACGGAGGGGGGGCCCCTCTCCACCGCCTGGGGCAGGGGCGGCGGGAGTGGGGGGAGGGCAGCCACCTCCAACTCTATCCCACAGGACAACGAAGGGTTAACGACGGAGGAAGAGCGGGCTGTCCAGGCCAGGAGGCCCCCAGGCAGGGAGAGAGAGAAAGCTGTGTTAGTTAGAATTCATCACCACCACCACCACCATCACCGCCACCACCGCCACGAAACACCGACCACCGACCACCAACCACCGAGCAGCCAAGGCAGCAGCACACAGCAGGGAGGAGAGAGCGAGCCACAACCCAGAGGGAGGGACCAAAACGGGCAACCCGGGCCAGACAGCCGAGGGGGCGAGGCCAAAGGACCGGCGTGGGTGTGGCTTGGAGGGGCTCCTGCGGCTGGCCCTGGGGGCGGGGACAGGAGAGGGGAAGACAGGCGAGGGGGGCTGGAGGGGTTGCTCGTCTCCATGGTCAGCCTGCCCATGGGGGGAGGGGTGGGGAATGGGGGTAGAGGAGCAGGAGGAGCGGGAGAAGTGAGGAGCCGGAGAGGGGCCGGGGAGAGGGAGGGCGTGCGCGGAAACTCGGAACATATGATTAAACCAGGTAAAGTCACTCACTTGAGGGACAGTCGTGGGTCGCCATAAGGGGCGTAGGGTGAAATGTTTAGAATAAACTCCTTGGGAGGGTAGGAGCTCCATTTCTGCTGCACTGTGCTCTCATTGTTATTCCAAAAGTCTCTGTCTAGATCGCTGGAGGGGCAGAGAGAGAGGGGAGAAAACAGGGAGATACAAGAAGAAACAAGAACTGCAGTCCTGCAGGGCGGAGGGGACGCGGAGCCCGGGGCCGGGGCACTCAGAGGGCGGGAGGGCGAGGGTCTGCGCCTGCGGGAGGAAGAATGGCTGGGGCCACCGCAGCCTGCGCCCCGCACACGCACACACACGCACACGCAGGCACACACACACTCGAGGGCAGGGGAGAAGCCGCACAGAAAGGAGGCGAGCTGCAGGCGGGCAGATTGGAGCCTCACACCTCGGAGCTGGCAGAGGAGAGAGAGACGGTGAGAGAGGAAGGGCAGCAGGAAGAGGGTGCTGGGGACAAGGCCTGGAGTGGGATGGCGTGGGGGTGGGGGAGAAGGTGCTGGTTTCTGGCTAGAAAGAGCTGAAAGGTAGATCAGATTATGCTACTAACTTGCTGGGTGACTGTGAGGGCCCCTACCTCTCCAGGCCTCAGCTTCCCTGCCTGTCAAATGAGAAGATTGGCTGTAACTGCTAAGCCGTCAGCTTTCCCACCACCAGAGGGTAGAAGCCCTAGTTCTGGAAGGCCCAAGATTGTCCCCTCTCCCATCTTCTCTCCTGCCCATCCCTCTCCTCCTCCCATTGGCCTTCAGTCCCTGCTGACCTCCTCTGCCCCCCACCCCCCGGGGTGTGCAGGCTTCAAGTGAGACTGGGGGGACCTCAGCTGAGATGAAGCCCCTCTCCACTCATTCCAAATGTGCTGGCTGGGTCCTCACATCCCCCCAGAAAAGGGGATGCACCTCCAGGCCTCCTTCACTGGCCCCTTTGCTGAGGGCCTGTGCCTAGAAGGGCCTCAGGCTGACCAGTGGTCCCTCAGTCCTTTGTCCTGGGGCCTGTGGGGGGCACCTGCCCTTTTCTGGGTGGGGATGATGGGTAGACTCAGCTCAGGCCCTTGGCGTCAAGATGGAGCTGCCAACTCCTGGCCTGCCCAGTTCCCCTGTCTCCTCTCTGCATGTACCCAGTCTGGGGACACTAAGGACACCCCCATCCCCCCCATTCCCCAGGCTCCCCACTCCCTCCTGCTCCATGACTTGTGCTGAAGAAGCAGGCATGCTCGGATATGGGGACTTTCGCATGGGGTGGGGGGGCTGGGCAGAAGCCTCTGCTGGCAGAAAGCATGGCCTGGAAACTCAGGGAGTCCCCTTGCCCAGAGAAGGGCAGGACAAGGGGCTCCCCTAGCTTTCCAGGCCCCTGGAGCCCTGAGAAGCAGGGCTGGGAGTACAGGGATAGGATACAGAGGGGCAGTCCCCAGGCCAAGGGGCATCCAGAAGGGAGTCATGCCTGGGCCATAAGGAATGCTTCCAGGGGAAGGGCTCTGAGGAGGAGTGTTGGGGGGGGGGGGCTGGGTGTGTCCTGAGGCTACTCAAGGTCAAGGTGAGGGCACTGTAGGGAGGCACATCCTCTGAGAATCAAGCACACATGGTCTTGTGGGGGGCCAGCCTCTCTACCCCGAGAGATTGACCTTTCTCTTGGTTCTCAACCTTAGACTCAGAAGCCAAGGAAAGAAGCTGAGCTGCCACCATAGGCCCAGAGGAGACTGGTCCAGGCCCAAGTTTCTCTCTGGAGTGTACCTTGGAAATGTCTCACAGAGGACTCCGGGCACAAGCCATCTCAGAGGGCCAGTAGGGACCAGGGGTGGGAGAGGCAGGAAAAGCCCTCAGGAGCCAAAGCCCTTCCCTGGGGAGGCCCCAGGGGAACTTGCTCCCTCAACAGAAGACCCCATTTACCCCAGAGATGCCCTCTGCCCCCAAAGCAGGGCATCACACAAGGGCTGTGGATGGGTCCTCCGAGTCAGGTGTAACAGAGAGATGGAGCAGTTGGAATGCTTCCCTCCCAGATCTCCATAATCGAGGGCCATCCGACCCTAGATCCTGGAGAACGACATCCATCTTGTCATCACTGCCAGGCTGGTTTCCCACCCTGTGTTCTGAGGGGTTCAGTGTCCCTCAGGTTGTCCCCTGCCAGCGCTGGTAAAAAGAGGACCTTTAAGTCCAGGAAACACCACTTCCTTTACTGCAAGACTTCTCAGAGGCTTTAATGTGCCAATGATGATCCTGTATCTCCAAGAGGGAGAGATAGTGTGCAGTGTTTCCCAAACTTATTTGGCCATGGAACCCTTGATTCACAGGACACCTATTAATTAATCACGGGCACAAGTACTCTGAGGAACATAGTTTGGGAAGCAATGCTAGATCTTATAGGTTCCCAGAATATTTGATGAGATGACCCTTTGGAGGAGGCCCCAAGCCAATGCGGTAACTGGGCAGTAGGTTGGCCCTGCTCCCTGCCCCTCCAGTGGTCTGGGCCCTTTCTGCTTTTCCCTGGCATGAGGCAAAGGCCTGGGAACCCAGGGAAAGGTAGACATGAATGGTGGCTTCCTTCTCCAGAGGAAGAGGGTCTTATAACAGGAAGGCAGGGTAGGGAGCGGGCTAGGATTGTGGGAAGGGCAGGGTGGGGAGCAGGCTAGGAGTGTGGGAAGGGCAGGGTTGGGAGCAGGCTAGGATTGTGGGTGACAGGGCTGTAGGGCTGCAGGGATGGCCCTCACTTTGTTTCAGGGAGCCCTCATGGGCACCGGTCCCAGCTTGGCAGAACCTGATGCCCAATGCCCTCCTGCCTGTCCTCCTTGTTGGGAATCCTGTCTCTAGGGCTCCTGGCCCTGCCACACGCACCCCTACGCAGAAAGGCTATGGTGATCCTGCAGACACAAGCCCCCTGCCCTGCCCCGGGGCTGGAAACTCCGTTAAGGGTCCAGCCACATGTGCCCCCACGTGGTCCTCCCGCCTTCAGAAAGCCTGAGGCCCGTGCTTTGCACCAGCCCCAGAGACCTGCCAGTTCTCAGGCTTTGAAGACTGGAGAGTGTGCAACCAAGCCCAGCTTCAAAGGCTCCTCGCGGCCTCTCACAGAGTGCAGCTGCCTCCCAGCCTCCCCCTCACCCCCCAACTTCAACCTCAGCCCACCCACCCCTCCACTTACCCGCCCCCACCATGGACACACACCCGCAGCTTCTGTGAAGGCCCATCCAAAACAGGGTCAGAGCAAGAGATGAAAAAAGAGCAAGAGATGAAAAGAGAGGGGGCTGGGAGGGGGAGGGCTCCTCAGGAGCTGAGTGAGGAGGGAGGAAGGGAAGGCAGGAAGAGAGGAAGAGGAAAGAAGGGAGAAAGATGGACAAGGGGAAGGGAGGGGAGACCAGGCGGTGGGATGGGAGCAGAAGGAAAGGGGGTGCGGAGGGAGAATGGGGGCCTTGAGTTGAAGGAGGGGAGTGTGGAGAGAGAGGGCTAAGGGCTCCGCTTCTGGGCGGCAGCCCCTTGGCTGGCAGGCTTGACCCCAGTCTAAGATGGAGGGTCTCCCATCACAACCTGGGTTAGCCAGTCTCCCAGTGAAGGCCTGAGCTCAGTAGAGAGGAAGGGGCTGGGGCTGCTGCTCAGCGGGCATAGAGGCCTTGGGAGAGAAGTCGACACAGGACATTGGGGTCCCTTGTGCCCCAGCCAGGGAGAGCTTGTCTCCTGGTGTCCCCTAGTTACCCTCAGCAGTGGGCCGGCCAAGGTGGTCTACAGTGGGAAGGCAGGCCTGCCTCTTGAGGGAGGCTCTCAGGACAAAGTGGGGAAGCCTGGGCAAGTCAGGGGCAGCAAGACATGAGGTGGGGGCTGGGGTGACAGGGAGGAAGGAAAATCTCTCCATTGGCCCTTCCCCAGAGTGGCCCAGGGCCAGGCCTTCCGGGTCCCGGGTTTCTGTCTGCCCTCCCTTCCACATTGCCCTCAGAGTGTCGGTGGAGTCTGAGCAGAAAGCCTGGACCCACAGGGAGGAGGCATAGCCCAGGGGCAGGGGCCTGGGGGAGGAGTTTGTATCCCAGGGGAGCTGAGTTGGTGGCTGGGGACAGTGTGTGTGATGTCAGGGCCAGGTGCGGTGGGACCAGCAACCAGGGCTGAGGCAGGAGGCAGACCCTGCTGGGGGTGAGAGACAGCAGCCAGAAAGAGGAGCTGGGGGCTCCAGAACCTTCGGAGGGCCTGGGGCACAGGCAGAAAGGTGGAGCCCCGAGGCCGCCCTGAGGAGTTGTGTATGTGGGGAGGGTAGGCAGCATGGCACCTGGTGTGAGTGGACACTGAGTGTGAGTCTGGCTGGGTCTATGGGGGAGCCCCTCCCACCTGGGCTGCCTGCATGCCCCCACCCACACTCGCAGCCTGGCACCTACTTGATTGCCTTCTTCTCACTGCGCCCACGCCCCGAGTCTGGTGTGCCCACCGTCTCCAAGGAATTCTTGTAGCGTTTGCCCTGTGGAGACAACACCAGGGTCACTCCTAGGGCCAGGTTGTGCCTCCCTGCCTCCCAGGAAGGGGGCCTTGGAGGGAAGGGGAGGAGATTAGAGCCTACGAGGCGACAAGGTCCCAGGGCCCATGTGTAAGGATACCACCACCGTGGGGTACCAGCCCCATCAATACCTGCTCCCTATCTGGCAGCTCCTGGGCCCCATTAGGCTCAAGGACCTACCCTGCGCCCTTGACCTGCACCTCATCCCTGTCCCCCAGGATGGGCCCCTCCTGCCCGCCTGTCTCTGGGGCACTGGCCCAGCTCCCAGAAATACAGCTCCCTCTGCCATGGACAGACGGCTCTCAGGCGCCTGGCCACGTCACGCTGTCCACATCACCACCCCCAGATGGTGGGGGTGGCATCCTGCAGGGCAAGGTTGGCAGCAGCCGGTGACGTGAGCAGCGGGGGTGGGGAGAGGGCCCCATGCCCAGTCCCAGCCCAGGGCTATGTCCATCACTGGGGATCTCTGGGTCTCCGTGCCCTGGGGCTGTGAGGTAGGGCTGGGCCTGGGCAATTACCTTTTTAGGAAGGCAGCATCAGCAAGAAAGGCTGCCCACTGACTCTGAGGACAGGGTGCCTTGGGCCCCTCGGCAGCCCCCTAGGCTTCCTCATCCCAGCATGAGGAGGGGCAGGGGCAAGGCAGGCCGGGGTGGGGGCACACCAGGTCCTTGGCTAGAGAAGGGGACGAGGCTGCAGCGGCGACTGGGCCTGCTGCCGGGAAGGTGAGCACCATTCACCTTCTCGGTTTGGGTTTCTAAATTTAGCTCACGCGGAGCCTGGCACCATTAACATTCCTGGCCTCCACCAAGCGTCCTCACGTGCACCCATGGGCCACAGGCCTGGGCCAGAACCAGGGCTGATGGGGCAGTGGGGGGATGGGGCTGCACCTCTGATAGCCCATTCTTCTACCGGGCACTGGCCTGGCCCTGCCCAGCTGAGTGGGGATGGACACACACAGACACGAGCACACACGTGCACACGTTTCCCCAACATCCCGTCATGTGCACCAACACCACAGCCACAACAGTCAATTATTCCATCCTCTCTAAAGCAAAATAAAAGCCGCCACAGCCGCGTTCCCTGACGCTTCTGCCAGCTGCAGCCCCTTTCGGCCGGGGAGCCGCTTGTCTAGGGAGCACGGCAGTGGAACTCTCCGAAGGAAGGGTGTGTGTGAGTAGGGGAGGGCCCTCCGGTGCCCTCCGTCTCAGGGACACCTGGGTCCTCGTCCCAGCTCTGCCAATATTCCCTGTGTCCCCCTGGCCAAGTCCTGTTCCCTCTCTGGCCTCCCTTCCGTCTAGAATGGTACGGGGTTACCTGAGGAGCCAAGGAGCCCCTCATCCTCTGTCTCTCTCATCACAAGATACTGGTATTTCTCTCTTTACTTCTTCCAGCCCCCACCCCCAGAAAGGAGCTCCACAAAGGCAGGCCCCGCATGGTCTCCAAAGTCATCAACTGGGAGGGTCCCTTCTCTTGGCCCACACGCCTGGGGTCAGAGCCCCAGTATTGCCTCTGAGTCAGAACTTTAAAGAATTAAAATACAAAAAGGCTGAATCCTAGCTCTCTCTCTATGACCCCTCCCATCATTACTTAAGTTTACATCCCAAACAATTCCCAGTTCCCATTGGGAAGATCAGGGGCCGGAGCCCCTCTGTGGTAGCCAGCAGCCCTGTCTAGGACAGGATCCTCGGGCAGAAACCCAGTCCCACTACTCTCCAGCACTCCGGGCAACCCTCCACCCCACCCCTCACTCTTCTCTTTCTTCCTAGTCTCGGCAGAAGAACTCACCCCGGTTAGCACCCTCTTTTAAGGTTGGTCAGCTGCCCCTTCCCCAAGGCCAGGCAGGTCTGGGGTTGACCACCTGAGCTCACCCAGGGCATTGTGGAAACTTCTGCCTTCCTTCCTTCCTTCTAAAGCTCAGAGAACCTTCCCCTTCAGGCCACAACTATCAGTCTGCAGTGGAGCTAGGGTAGTATGGGGGACAGGAACCAGGCTGGACTCAATTTGGGGGTAGGGGGAAGTGAATGGGGCAATAATAGGAAACCCAGACTGGGTCCAGGGGATGCCAGGTGGCTCCAAAGGAGCCCAACACCTCCAGCCTTCCTATCAGGGAAGGGGTTGGCCAAGCTGATCCGGAAAAAGCCAGCTGGAGATTAAGGAAGTTATTAATGTTTGGAAATGGGATCTGGTCTGTCAGGGTATCACGTCACTGCTGCTGGGGGGACAGGCAGGCAAGGAGAGCCCAGCGACTTGCAGGGGCATTTTAAAGCCCTCCCACAGAACAAGGAGACAGCCTGGATATAAAGCTCCCAGCTTGAGACCCATGAGGGTAGGGGTGACAGAGGGTGGGGGCTGGGCAAAGTAACGTTCCTTCAGCAGCCCAGGGGAACAAATCTAGAGGCCTCTGGAAAGGACGGTGGCTGGAGGGGTGGGGGCTGGTTCTGCCCCTGTCAGCTGCCCAGGGTACTTCCTGCACTGACACAGCCCCCACCTGCTATAGAGCTGTCATCTTCGAGCTCCTGTCTCCAGGCCCTGGTCCTGAGTGGAGATGAGTTGGGGGGCAAGGGGGCAGACTGCCTCCAGTCTCTCTTCTGCTGTGCCCTGGTCCTGGAAGGCATCTCTCATCACACACACACACACACACACACACACACACACAGAGGGTGGGGCACACACACTGCAGCACACACACAGGGGAGGCCAGGACAGGACCAACCTCTGCATCAGCTCACGAGGGGATCTGATTTGATGATCCACATCCTCACCAGCAGGGTGAACACACACACACTGCACCAATACCCTCAAAGTCGACACACTCAGCACAAAGACCTCCTTCACACACTCACACACACAAAGGCTACCAGCAGTGCCTGCTCAGACAATCTTCTCCCCCTGCCCTCAAATACACACAGCCAGCCAGCCTCAACCGGCCTGCAACAAGCTGCACGGGCCGCAGTGCGCTCTCAGCCACGCCCACAGCCTCTGAGGACGTTCACACACAAAGGCACGTGGCCAAGCCCCGTCCACCACCTCCCCTGAAATTCTGAGACAGACGCAGACGCAGGGGATCCGGGAACAATGCAGGGCGGCCAGCCCCGCTCCACACCTGCGGGGAAGCGGTCACCCACACACGAGCACACGCTCACACGTGGACAGAGCTGGCCTTCTCCGAGGCCCCTCCCCAGAGGCAGGAGCTGCCTGAAGCCGGATACCAGGACGCAGAGTCCCGCTGCCGATTCCTCAGTTTGCCTTTCCTGAAGGAGGCACGCAAGATATGGTCCTTTTGGGTCCATCCCATAGCGCCACTAGCAAGACCCCAATGCCCTCTGCTAGGTGCATCTGCCCCTTCTATTCTTCCTTAGGAGTGGGGGCATGAAGCCACGGCCACAGCCCTCCTCCCTGGTCCTTAGGGCCCCTCTGTGATAGGGCAGATGGCACCTTGTCCCCTCCCACCATTCTCAACCCGGGGAGTGGAGAGGACCTGCCAGGGGCCGTCTCCACCTAGCCTGGAGGAGTAAGGTTTGGGCCTCACCGCCCGGGACGCCTCCCCCCAAGTCTCCGAAGTTCCCAGGGCACTTCTGGGCTGGGGGATGAGGGCGGGAGGCGGGGCTCGCGGCGCCCTCGGGGAGCTCAGCCCCGCTCCCGCTCCTGGCCGCCCTCGGGTGATTAATGCCTCTCCTGACGGTCTCGTTACTTATTGATGGCCTAATCCTGCTCGTTAATTCCCCAGCCCTCGTTAAAAATGAAAAGAAGCCGTTTGTGCTTGTACAAACCCCGAGACCAGGGATGGATGTGCAGGCGGCGGGGGCGGGGCGGGCAGCGGTGCCTCCTCATTGGCCGGAGACGCGGCTCGGCCACGCCCAGTCTCCCGCGGCCGGGAGGGGCGGGGAGGAAGCGCGGGCGTCCAGGTTGGGGGCTCGATTCTCAAGTCTGTGCGTGTGTGCCTGCAGGTCTTTATGCTCGAGGTGGGGCAGGTGTGTAGTTGCGCGTGTTCGAACGCCTTTGAGACTTGTGTCTGTCCACGAATATGTCCCAAGGTGAGTGGCTCCAGGTGGACACGTGGACGTAGGGGGCCAACCCTCAGGCAAACAAAGCGCGTGTACGGGTGGTGTGAATCTCTACGCAAATGTGCCTGACTTTGTGGGCAGGTGGGTCACCTGTGTGTGCGCTAGGTGGCGGGGTGCAGGGCCATGCCCCGCCCCCCAGGGGCCCAAGGGAGCCTCACCAGTTTGCGCTGACACCAGTGGCAGAGGCCGCAGAGGACGACAGTGACGCTAAGGCTGATGGTGATGATGGCAGAGACCAGCAGGACGTCACGGGTGGGCGCCCCTGGGGAGGACAGGCACAGGTCAGACCCTGACTGGCCAGGGCCAGCCACCCTCAGTCAACCCGGAACCACCCAGAATAGCCACCCTTACCCTCCATCAGGCCCCAGCACTGGGGATCAGCCAGTGTGCTGGGTCCAGCCCAGTGCAGCAAGGTAGAGGGCAGAACATGGCCTGGGAGCTGGAGTCCCAGGTTCTCCCAGCTCTGGCTTGCTAGGTGACCTTGGGAAGTCCCTTCCTTTTGGGGGAATTATTCTGGCTGATGTCTCTTTCTCTTGGTTCCTACCTGCACAGGCCCTGAGTCCATGTGATCGATGCCATCCCCCCAACCTGACACCCTAAAAATGAGCAGTCAAATGTGCCCTTCAGCCTAGCAGGGGCCTCCCCCGCCCTTCCAATCCCTCCAAAGGAGCCTGTCATGGATTGACTTATGTCCCCCCAAAAATGTGTGTATCATCTCGGCTGGGCCATGATTCCCACTATTGTGTGTGTGGTTGTTCTCCATTTTGTGATTGTAATTTTATGTTAAAGAGGATCAGGGTGGGATTGTAACACCCTTACCCAGGTCACATCCCTGATCCAATGTAAAGGGAGTTTCCCTGGGATGTGGTCTGCACCACCTTTTATCTCTCAAGAGATAAAAAGGAAAGGGAAGCCAGCAGAGGCGGGGGACCTCATACCACCAAGAAAGCAGTGCTAGGAGCAGAGTGAATCCTTTGGACCTGGGGTCCCTGCGTGGAGAAGCTCCTAGTCTGGGGGAAGATTGATGAGAAGGCCAACAGAGACAGAAAGCCTTCCCCTGGAGCTGACGCCCTGAATTTGGACTTTTAGCTACTTTACTGTGAAGAAATAACCTTCTCTTTGTTAAAGCCATCCACTTGTGGTATTTCTGTTATAGCAGCACTAGATGACTAAGACAGAGCCTTTGCTTCTTGTTCCCTTTAGCTCAGCCTTCCTTGGCCTGAAATCCCACCCACTGGCCTCGGCACCCCTGCCCTCCCATCCCATAGCCCTTCTGGGCTCCTCCCACCCATCAGCTCCAGCCCTGCCTGCATTGCTTGCATTGTCCTTACATGCCCACAGGGACCACCCGGCAGCTGCCATTCCATATCCTTCCAGAGTGGAAATCTCAATGCCCCTCACAAGATGAGCCCTGCCCTGGAAAGAAAGCTCCAGGTTTCTGTCCAAATCCTGCCTCCTCCTGGCTGCGTGGCTTTGGAAGAGTCGCAAAACCACTCAATTTTCTCCCCTGTAAAATGGGGATTGTACCTCCTCCCCTGCCCTCCTCACAGGTGGTTGTAAACATTAGCCCAAACCAAATGTAAAGAAGGCCCAAGAGTTATCACGTGGGGGAGTGAGCAGTGCGAGCCTGGTATAGATCACAGGAGCACTGTAAATATACGTGCGCTGGGTTGTAGCCTAAAGTCAAGGAGATGCTGTTTATTTACAGACAAGCCTGTGTGGGCCTTTTGGTGCCAGTGGTGGCAGTAATTAAGAATTGACGATAGCTGTCTGGTCCTGGATCCTGCGGTTTTAGTTCCTGCCGCCCTTCCTCTCCCCAGCCTCTCTAGCTTTGCCGGGGGGTGGGGGGGGGTGGGGGGGGGAGCTTATCTCTCAGGGCCTCTTGGCTCCCTCCCACCATCCCACCACTGCGCTGGCGCCCCAGGCAGCCAGACTTCTTCCTGCTCTCCCTAGAATCCTGCTTGGGATCCACCTCTCCCTTCCTGACTTCCTGAGCCTCCCAGCTGTGGGGAAGACCACCCTCGCCTGTCCCCACCTGTCTACCTTGGCCTCACCTGTACCAGGTCCACAGCCTCAGCCCCCAGGAAGCCCCTGAACCTAGTTCACTATCAACCTCAGGGCCCATAACACCCATGAGCTCCAACCTGGGCCACAGGCCGACATCCTACACCACTACCATCTCAGGTTGAGGAGCACAGATCGGCAAGGCTGGAGGGACATTTGCCAGAGGCCTCGGCCACATCGGAGGACTCCATCCTTAAAGTGCCGGCATCCCAGGAGAGTGGATGCAGGGCCCCGTGATGGCCATCATACTGCAGGCACCCTGGCAGGGCCCCAAGGAGCAGGCCTGGGGTGAAGAGACCGGCAAACGGGCCCTTCTGGCATGGTGCCTACACTTTTTCCAGAGACCCCCACAGGAAACTGCCCAGCCCCATGAGGAGAGCCTGGGGTCGCTGTGTGGGCTGGAGAAGCAGGCACCGCATACCTTTCTTCATTGAAATCACTTTAAAAATAAAGCAAACTCCATTCTTGTGCTGAGCTTTCTTTAACCGCTATCTATCAAGAATCTACTATGAAGCCCCGGGGCGGGGCGG
>NW_004444049.1:9390281-9414588 GCF_000243295.1 Trichechus manatus latirostris | reverse complement strand
AGTTCTTGCCCTCAAGGAGTTATCACTCAAATGAGAAAGACAGGCAGGAATTCAGCTAATTATCTCCTAGCTCACCAGCAGCCCCAGAACTTGTGAAT
Source organism: Trichechus manatus latirostris (assembly GCF_000243295.1). NCBI lineage: Eukaryota > Metazoa > Chordata > Mammalia > Sirenia > Trichechidae > Trichechus > Trichechus manatus. The sequence goes on along the minus strand of NW_004444049.1, from coordinate 9,414,490 downwards.
GGCAAGACCACCAGTCTGGGGTTTCAGACTCCAAAAGACCCAAGTAAGAGCTCAGACTCTGCCCCTTAACAGCTACGTGGCCTCGGACACGTGTCTTACTACTCAGTGTCTTTGTTTTCTCCTTTATAAAGTGAACATAATAATAATACCTGCCTCAGAGGGTTGTTGGACACTATTATCATAGTTGTTGGTGCTGGTTTTATCACAATTTGTAAACAAAGGGCTCTGAGACCATAAGTGAAGAAGTGATTGGGGCTAGGGGTGCTATCTGGAAGGCTTCCCTGAGGAAGTGGTGTTCCCCGTGGCTTGGGGGGTAGGGTCAGGGTAGGACCTTCTGGGCAGAGGGAACAGCAGGGAGCATAGGGGGCAGGAAGAAGGGGCACGTTGTTTGAGGTACTGGACTTGAGGGCATGGGTGTGAACCAGGCTAGGTAGCAAAGTGGGGCCTGATGGGGAAGGGGTGTGTCTCTCAGGCTGAGGGACTTATTTTGTGTTATAGGCCATGGGAGCCATGGAAGGTTTTTGAGCAGAGTAAGGACAGGATGAGAGGCTTGTTAACAAGCTCATGATCTAGCAGCTATGGTAGGAGCCAGTTGGAAGTCACTGCCAGGCTCCAGGTGAGTTGCTCTGGCATGGTGCCTTCTTCATAGACACGTCACACCCTCCACATACTTCTTGGCCATGGGGAAGTTCTCCAAGGGGACAAATCCCTGGAGCTCCACCCCCTCTCTCTTTGTCAAATAAGGCACCTATCCCCTAAACCCACCCCTCAACCCCTGCTGCAGCTGGAGAGCCCTCAGGGACAGAAGATTGTGCCCCAAGCCTGTCGAGCCCAAGGCCAGTGGGCACACTGTGAACTATCCCCAGAGGGCAGAGGGAACATTCATCTTAAGGAACCAGCATTCTGTGGACACAGTAGAATGGGCATTGGCTTGAAGTCTAGAACTAGGCTGATGCCCTGTGCTGGCCACTAACCAGCTGTGTGCCATGGGCAAGAAACGCAACCTCTCAGGATCTCCGTGCCCTCATTGGTGAAAGGACTGACCCTTGCTCACTCCGACATGCAGTAAAAGCTTAATCCTCACAACAACCCTCTGAGGTAGGCGTGATGATAGTCCTCATTTTACAGATGGGCAAACTGAGGCACAGAGGGGTCAAATACCTTGTCCAAGGTCATTCAACCAGTAAGTGGTGAAGCCAGGGTTTGAACCCAGGCAGTGTGGCTCAGAGACCACACTCTGCCACGACACCACAGCCAGGACAGAGGTGGGCAGTTGGTAGTTTTCCAAGCGTGCTCTTTGGAATCTTTAGGGTTCCCAGGAATCTCTCAGGGGCTCCGGAGGTGGGTGCTGAGCAGCTGAGGATGTATTTTCCCCCAAGTCCTCTTCAGCTGGAGTGGCATCATCTTCCTCTGTTTCCCATCTCAGACTTTTGCAGAAAATTCCATTTGAAAGGGATGCATTGCTAAGAAAAATCTGAACGCCCCCTTGGACTTGGTGACCCTAGGGCCCCCTGCAGCATGAGTGGATACTGTCATCAACCAGGCAGCTGATCCACCTCCCCCCTAGAGACCCTCAGGCCCCTCGGACAGCCCTTGGGGCCAGGGTGAAACCAACGGTTGCCATTGCAAATTGCACTGATGTGAATAAAAGTGACATGATGTCCTCAGCCAGCACGCCCTCAAGTGATGTTGCAATCAAGGGTCGCAAGCATGTGCTCGCCTGCCAGCCAGAGCAAAGCCATTCCCAGATTACGGAGTCACTGTGTCTCTGGCTGGAAGGGACCTTGGGAGTCATGGAGTCAACCCCACTGATGCACAAAGCCCCCTGGGCAGCCCTGTTGGTGACAAGAAGCTCCTTCTGCAGGAGGCGGACCCATGGACAGGCGTTGTTAGGGAGGGCTGCCATGCCTTGTGCCAAGCCAAATCTGTCTGCCTAGAAATTTCCCCTATGGTCCTAAGCCTGCCCTCTGGAACTGCCAGGAACAAGCCGGCTATCTCTGCCACAAGACAGGCCTCCAAATCCTTGCTGACAGTTCTCATGTCCCCTTCAAGTCTTCTCCAGGCAAAGCCGCCCCAGCCTTCCCAACCCTTCCTCAGATGTTGTACATGGTTTCACGTCCCCTTATCGTCAGCATATTAATATTTGGGGAAAGAAAATATCACAGCTCCAGTCAGCCTTTTGACAGGGTTGAGTTCCGCAACCCATCCTTGGGTGCCAGGGGGTGAGGCACAGACAAGGGCAGACAGCTGACATTGGGGGACCTGGGAGGCAGGTGGGCCAGGAGCTGGGCTGGGAGTGAGGTGTGAGCTCAGGCGAGTTGGCGCCCCTCTGCCTAGGTCTGCAGCAGGCATGTAGCTCATTAGAGGTCAGGATTAATGATGATCAGCTGAGCCCTGTGTGCTGTGCTGGAGCTCCTGATCATGCCACCCACCCCGAAGGAGATCTCAGGGTAAAGCCTGTATGTCCAAGGACGTGGTACCTTCCCACAGTCAGCCTCTGAGGGCGGACAAGATGTTCTTGCGGTCTTCTTTCTAGAATGTTGGCTCCATGGGGGCTTGGTCTCTTGTTCACCCCAGAACACTTAGGAAGTGTTCAGTAAATGCTTGTTGAAAGAATGAATGAGGAGGAATCCTAGGCCTCCGGGAATAATGATAATCACGCTGTTGTGAGCTGTCATCCAGTTGGCCCTCAACTCAGGGCAGCCCCACACACAATGAAACGAAACGCTGCCCATCCTATGCCATCCCCACTATCAGGTGCAGATCAGACCATGGTGATCCATAAGGTTTTCATTGGCTGATTTTCAGAAGTAGATTACCAGGTCTTTCTTCCTAGTCCACCTTAGTCTGGAAACTCTACTGAAACCTGCTTAGCATCATAGCAAGACGCAGGCCTCCACCGACAGATGGGCACTGAAGTGTACTGACTGGGAATCAAACCTGGGTCTCCTGCATGGAAGATGAGAATTCTACTACCGACCACTGGGATCTCAGTGATAATCACATAAGCTACCATTTATTAAGTGCCTACTGTGTAACAGGCTTCAGGCTCCATGAGGGCGGGGCTGTATCTACTTTGCTCACTCTGCTATCTCCCGTGACAAGCTGTGTGCCTGACACACAGGAGGTACTCAGTACATATTTGTTGAAAGATAAATGCTTGCATATGTTCTCGTTTGTCCCCCAAACAAGATGGAAGAGAAGCGATGGGAGAGGCTGTGGTGACAGAATTTGGGAGCATCTCTCTTTTACACACTTACTTACACACACACACACACACACACCCCAGGACCCCTTCCCTTCTTCCCTCATGTCCATCTTTGCCTGATGAACTCTTGATTTTTTCAGATCCAGCTCAAAAGCACCTACTCCATGAAGCCCTCCTGAATCTCCTCAGCAGGAATGAATTCTTCCTGTCTCCAAACTCCCACCGCCCTATGCCTGCACCTTTCCTTTGAAGTGTAGTGAATACATGCAGGGCTCTGGAGCCAGACAGCCTGGACTCAAATCCTGGCTCCAAGACTTCCAAACCAGGTGACCTAATGTCTGTGTGACTTGGTTTCCCCATCTGCAAACAGGGACTAACAATAGTACAGGCCTCACAGGACTACAGGCAGACCCTGGGTTATGAACAAGTTCCATTCTTAAGTCTATCTTTAAGTCGAATTTGTACGTAACTTGGGACAGTTAGGTACAGTTTGTATCTAACATCAGTTCAAAAGTTTGTCTTAGTAAATAGTATATAGTGTACTTTTCTATGCATAAGAAACATCAAAGAAACACTTCCAGATCGCTAAAATATATTCAACATAGTAATACAGCAATAATAATGTTATTACAAACCATTGTATGTACCTCAAATTTTTAATATAGTAGGTTTTACGGGGGTTAGTTCGTAACTATGGGCTGTACGTAAGTTGGACATTTGTAACCCAGGGACTGCCTGTATTGTGAGGTTTAAAGGAATTAGCGCATATAATGCGCCTAGCACAGTGCCTGACACAGAATAAGTAGGCAATAAATGCTAGCCATTATCATAGCGTTACCGCCTGTATTAGCGATATCTGGGACACAGAGTTAGCACCCAATGAGTGCTGAATGAAATACTACACTGTCTGCACATCAGGTTTTCCCCACTGAACAGAGGTCAGGGGTTATGTCTTACTCAGCTCTGTGTACCCCCAGCCCTGTGCCCTGGGATCTGGCCCGGGCTTGAGTAAAAGCAGGTGTCCACAAGCACCTGGCATGGAATGGGGGGGCGGGTGCTGAGGCCCGGGGGCATGGGGGTGACAGCTGGAAGCCAGGCTGGGCCCCAGATGGGAACTGCAGACCTGACCCATGCCTTGCCCAGGCTCTGCCTTCACTCCCGACTCCCTCTCATCTGCTCGGTGAGCCATGATTTATGGATGAACAAAATCAAACAGGGCTGCTGGCTGCTGGGATGCCCCGGGGAGCTGCCAGAGAGGGAATGGACTTCTGAGGGCTGCTTCACCAGCCGCCCGCGGGGACAGGAAGGGAGCCAGAGGGGAGCAAATACACATGCACAGGTCACAGACACCAACACCCATGGCTCATTCACACATACACACCATGGAGACACACCTCCAGCACAGATACCAGTGGTTCACACACTCACACACATGGGCACACATATGTACATCCCACAGACTCATCCCTAGCACAGACACTGATGGCTCACACTCACACACGGGCCATGGAGACTCACCCCTGGCACAGATACCAATGGTTCATGCTCACACACACACCACACACACGCATATATACATGCCACAGACTCACCCCTGGCACAGACACCGATGGTTCACACTCACACACACAGACCATGGAGAATTATCCCTGGCACGGACACCACAGCTCACACTCACATACACACATGTGCACACGCATGTGTGCATAAACACACAGGCCATGGAGAATTACCCCCAGCACAGATACCACAGCTTATGCTCACACACACACACACACACACACACACACACACACACACACACATATACACGGGCCATGGAGAATTACCCCTGGCATGGATACGATGGCTCACACTTACAAACACACATGCACACAGACCATGAAGAATTACCCCTGGCACGGACACCATGGTCCACACTCACAAACACACATGTATGTGCACACACACAGAGGCCACGGAGAATTACCCCGGCACGGACACCACAGCTCACACTCACACACACACACACACACACACACACACACAGAGGCCATGGAAAATTACCCCAGCACGGACACCACGGCTCACACTCACATACACATACGCGCGCGCGCGCGCACACACACACACACACACAGGCACATAGAAGCCATGGAGAATTACCCCTGGCATGGACACCATGGCTCACGCTCACACACACACACACACACACACAGGCTATGGAAAATTACCCCAGCACAGACACCACGGCTCATGCTCACATACACATACGCACGCGCGCACACACACACACACACAATGGAAAATCACCCCAGCACGGACACCATGGCTCACACTCACACACAAACGTGCACACGGGCCATGGAGAATACACCTGGCATGGACACCATGGCTTACACTCCCTCTTTCTCACACGCACACACACACACACACACACACACACACACGGGCCACAGAGACTCACCCAGACACAGACATTCATGGCTAGATGCACCCACAGCCACGAGCAGATGTCCAGCCCACTTTGCCCTCTGCAAAGTCGAGGCATTCATGCTCTTCGTCTGGCCTGGAACTCTCTCTCCGTGCTTGTCTCTTATCTACTCACATTCTGTCTGTCCTTCTGAAGCACTAGACTTGGAGGCAGATGACCTGGGTCCAGGTCCCAGCTCTGTCTGTAGTCAGCTACATGACCCAGGGTCAGGCCTGTTCTGGGCCTTCAAATGAGGACAATCACCCCGGGCCTCCGCTGCTAGGTGCTGTCCGGATCAAATGAGAGCTAACATTAATTGAGCACACACAATGTGGCAGACGCTGTGCCAGGAAGTTTATGTGCATGATTTCATGTAATTCCACAACCTTGACCATTACCCATAAGGCATGGAGAATTAAAACAGCTTATGCCTAAACTTTAACACTGTGCTATAGCTGCCTCCCTCTGGGCTGAGGGATGTGACAATATTCCATAATGTGTTACTGCACAACGCCAGCCACACCCAACTTGCTCATTTCCTCAAGCAGGCCAACCACTTCCACACCTATGAGGTTTTGCACAAGTGGTTCCCTTTGCCTGGAACACCCTTCCTTCCATTTTCTATCTTCAAGTCCCCTAGACAAACTAAACCCATTCCCATGGAGTCGATTCTGACTTACAGTGACCTTATAGGACAGAGTAGAACGGCCCCATAGGATTTCCAAGGAGTGCCTGGTGGATTCAAACTGCCAGCCTTTTGGTTAGCAGCCTGAGCTCTTAACCACTGCGCCATCAGGGCTTCCCCTAGACATTCATTCCCTCCCCCCTCCTGTATGTCTCCCCTGTAACTAAGGCAATTCATCATTGTGGGTTAATAATGAGCTCTTTCTAGGTCTTTTGCCCACTGGGAGGGCCAAGACCCCAGACCACTCATTTCTGTAGCCCAAGGTCTGGTACACAGGAAGGGCTGTATAGGTCCGTGTCAAACAAATGCATGAAAGCATCCAAGGCCCCAGATAAACCCCACATTCTCCAGGAAGCCTTTCCCAATGACAGGCACTTACAGCAATCTTTTCCCTCTATGATCTCAAATTAACTGTCTGTCCAACTCCCTTTTCATGGAAGTAGCCCTGTCCCACCAGCAGGGACAATGGGATGAGATTCTGTCTTCCCATTGCTTTGGATCTCCCAGAGCCCGTAGCCCAGATCAGGGTACAGAGCAGCCACTGGACACCCTGGAAGTCTGTGACCATAGCTCTTTCTCCCAGAATTCCCTTGCTCTTACCCCCTCAGATAGTAACATGCACATTCCCCATACCCAGCCCTTCCAGGGTGGTCCCATCACCCCACACCCTCCCAACCTAGACTGCTCCCCCATCTGGAGGCTCTTTTGGGCACCCCCAGGTCCCAGGTCACTGTTTTACTTATCAAGTGCATTTTAAAAAAATTATTTTATTTTTTGTTATTGTTATTGAGAATATACACAGCAGAACATACACCAATTCAATAATTTCTGCATGTACAACTCAGTGACATTGATTACATTATTCAAGTTGTCCAACCATTCTCACACTCCTTATCCTAATTGTTCCTCCCCATTAACATAAACTCACTGTCCCTTAGAGTTTCCTACCTCATCTCTCAAGTTGCTGTTGTCAACCTGATCCCATATAGATAGTTCTTAAAGAGAACAATGGTCAAGGCAGACATTCTTTACTAATTAAGCTACACTGTTGTTTTGTTTAAAGATGACTTCAGGGGATACATTTCGTTTACAGTTTAAAGATCATCTCAGGGAAATAGTTTCTGGGGTTCATTGAGCCTCAATGGCTCTAGAAAGTCTGGATTCCATGAGAATCTTAAATTCTGTTCTGCATTTTCCCCCTTTTGGTGAGAATTCTTCTGTTGAACAATATGTTCAGTAATAGTAGCTGAGCACCATCCAGTTCTTCTGGTCTCATGGCAAAGGAGGCAGTTGTTCATGGAGGCAATTACCTACCAAGTGCTTTTAATCATAGTAGCTAATGTATGTTCGATGTTGAATCACATTCACAGTCCTCGGCACCCCTCTGAAGGGTTAAATACTTGCCTGAGAGCACACAGCGGGGGATTTCAAACCCTACTGCTCTCATTCTTGTCCCACCCTACTGAGGCCAAGCCCTTGAAACAAGTCACTCCAAGGATGGAGGGAAGAGATGAAAGAAATGGAGTGAACACAAAATAAATAACAGTCAGGAGAAGAGTTCCCACTTTCCTAAGAGCTGTGCCAACTGGTGCTATGCACTAGTTATTCCAAGCACTCCAGAGATCCCTGTCACATGCCCATATGCCTTTCCTGGGACTCCTTCCCACACTTCACTGGCCCAACCCTTGACTTCAGTAAAGCACCCTCAGTAGACAGAGGCTTACCCTACCTAAAGGTCCCAAAACACGTTGGGCACTGAATGTCTGGAAGTGGGAAGAAGAGGAGGGTGAGGTTCCCGAGGAGGAGCCCAGGGTCCTGTCTATGGTGCCAACTAGGGTGCAACCACTATTCCAGAGAGAAAGCAGTAATGTTGAGTGTGGTTGGGGCCACGGCTGCCAGAGTTCTCATTCTGCTCCTGCCTCCTCCCACCTCATTCTGCACTATGCATCATGCCCCACTCCCCCTCCCATCCCTTGGTGGCTGCGGGATGACGTTCAAGACAGAAAACAGTGAAAGCTGCAGTCACAGGTTTCCAAAGGAAGTGCCTCTCGCCGTACATGCTGAGCAGATAGAAATGGGGGATGGCGGGAGGGCATTTACTAGTGGGCAGAGCCCACCAAGCCCCAGGGTCATTTGAGATGGAAAAGGGGTACATTTTGGTGCCTATCCCATCCCCCTCCCACCCCAACACACGCAAGAAAGTGAGAAAGAGGCAGAGTTAGGGCAAAAGGAACAGAAAACCCATGAGCTACACCCTGGACCCCAAACAGCCAAGCAAAGTTCTGGGCCTTGCTGTCATGCCAAATTTCCTGCCCTCTCTCCATTCTAAAATGTCCCTCTGGACCACCTACCTCTGAACAGGGGCAGCTTATTCCCTGCAGTAAGAAAAAGAAAATGAGATGGGCGGGGAGAAGGAAAGACAGAAAAAGGAGGGGCAAGAGAGCCAGGCACTCATTTCCCAGGAAAGCTGGGCCTCGGTCCTGCCCCCATGCCCTCTGGCCATTCCCTCTGCAGAGTCCTTCAGAAAGCAGTGGAAGCACCCACAGCCCCTCAGGCCTCGCAGGGCGCAGGGCGGGAGCAAGGCTGGCGAAAGAGTAGGCCAGAGGGGAATTGTTTTGGAAAGTTACAAGTAGCTGAAAATAGGGGCTTAGCACGAGCAAGCCTCCTCAACCTTGACTGTAATAAGAAACAGATACTGCGTGAGTGAGCTAGGGAGAGAGTACTGGCAGGGGCCACAGAGGCTGGCTGGATGCAGACGGTTTAGAATTCAGAGGAGATGCTGAGTAAACAGTGAGTGAAAGATTATCTGGATGGGCCAGGAGCTGTTCCAGCAAGAAACTGGACAGGGACATGTCCGGATCCATAAGCACTTCGACTGCGCATCAGGGAGCTAGGTCTGGTGAGCTTTGAGGTCCTCGTCCATGCCTCCCCTACCTCCTCTCTGTCTTCTGGCAGAGGGCATGGTCTTGGTAATAATGACTCACGTTTGTACAGTGCAGAACAGTCTACAAAGTGCTGCACAGTTGTCTGAGGCTGCACATCCATTATCGCATTTAATGGAGGTGATGGCGTGTCCTCTGCCCAGTGATCCCCTCCCCTCACCCCCACCACCCTCACCTTTCACAATCCCTAGCTTAGGGAGGCCTGATGCATCTGGCTTCAGTCTGCAGCCTCAAAAGGGAGGAGAGGAAGACAGGCCACTGGCAGACCCCAGAGAGCTGCTCAATCTGGCAATCATCACGGTCAAAGCCATTCAGGACAGACAGGGCCAGGTGCCAGCTCTGAGCAGGGAGCCCAGAAGTGTCCAGCCAGGAGTCAGCCTGGAACCTGCCAACCCTCTCTACCAACCATGATCCCAAAGCTTATAAGCCGCCCCGGCAGCCATGAAAAGTATTGCGTCCATCAGAGCCACAGGAGCCCAGGAAAGGAGAAGCTCAGATGGAGGACTTCGCTCTCTGCCAGGAGAGGGAGTGGGGGCAGGATCAGGGATGTGTGATGATTAAGTGTAGGCCTTGACCACTAGTTACTCCTACGAATAATGCTTTGCTGTGCCTTGGCCTAAATCAGCATCTTCTTGTTATTAATAATACACGGGCTGCAAAGAAGCTGGGGTTGGATCGGTGCGCTACATTAAGGTCAAGAATCTCAGAGCACTTAAGAGTTGCTCCTGCTGATGACTCAACTCTACCTCTCCAAGTCACAGGCTTCTTTACAGGCAAGGGCACCTGCCCTGTCCTGATACCCTCCTACCTGCGGCTTGGAGCCATGAAGGCGGCAGGGTCTTGGCATCTCCCATTTTGGCATTCAGATCCTTGACTTGGACTTTTGGTGGGGGAGGGGCTCTCAAGGATGCAACATAATGCGAAGCAGCCCCCAGAAATGTTTAGGGAGGAAGGAGGTAACTAGTGGGAATCCAGGTATAGGAGAGAGGGATGGAGAGAGAGCACTGGGTATCTGAATCCAGTTCTGCCACCCACTGGCTGTGTGACCTTAAGGAATTCATTCGACTCTCTGATCCTAAGCCTACTAGTTAAAATATAGGGTGTCTGAGAGTCCCTTTTGGAGGTGCTGTTCTGCCATTTTCTGGACTATCATTTGCACCACAAGTATTAGGACAGAGCCACTAAGCAGGCCACCCTGGGATCTGTCCACGGTGCTGAAACCAGCACCAGGGCCGACAGCACCTCTGTCCCTGGTGCTGAAGCAGAACTCATTGCCTGGGCTCTGCCCTCCTCCAAGCCGCTCTTTGCTTTGCCCCTGGCAAGCGGGATCCAAGCATTTGGAACCTTTTCAGAACTTCAGCATAGTGTCCCACCTTCCTCTGCCAATTCCTTCCTAATCAGCCCCCAGCTGAAGCTGCGGCAGTGACCAGCCTATCTCAAAAGCCCCCTTTCCTCGGATCGGGTCCTCAGTGCTGCGGACCCCAGTCAGTAGCCTGACTCCAAAAAATGAGCCTCTTTGCTAATATAAATGCCACATTTCATTCCTGCAAGGGGAGTTTGTTGTACTGCCTCCTGGGCAACACAGAAGGTCCCCTGTGTGGGGATTGGGAAATGGTCCCCAATAGTGGCACGAGGCAGGCAGGGAAGGAGCAGCAGACGGTCCGGCTCCCGCCATCCCCTAACCCCTCCTGGGGCAATCTGGTGCTCTGAGCTTGCAGCGCTGCCCAACACCTACACGCTTCAGGCTGTGGACCAACCACTGTGCCCTCGCCTCTGTGGGGCGCCGAGCCGCACGGGTCACCACGTGGGTTCAACCCAACAGGCCAGAGCTGGGTCAGGTGAAACTTCCTGCTCTCTCTTCCAAGGTGGGTGGGGACCTGTTTAAACAAACACCAGCATTTCCTCCTGTGGCAAGGTCAATGCCACCAAGATGAACACAAAGTCCTGTACTACTCCACACCCACCCAAAGAAAAACCTTGCCCACAACTCTTCCTGAGGAGAAGGGGGGGGGTTGGGGTGAGAAGGTCACAGGTGCAGTCCATGCCTGTCCCCCACCCCACAGATGGGGGCTCCTTGAGAAGCAGCTCTGTCTGGTGTTTCTAGGGTCTGCTTGTTATCAGCCTCGCGGACATAGTACGTGGGTGTAGAAACTCCCCTTCCCTCCACAAACAAGAAGCAAAACAAATAAAACCACCTGAAGACAACACTCAAAATCATAGCCTCTCTGGACCAGACAAGGAGTAAATAGCCTTTACTTACAGTAGATATAGCTCATATCATTTATTGAGCACTTACTATACATCAAGCACTGTGCTAAGAGTTCCGCAAACATTATCTCATTTAGCTATACAATTCCCCTGGGAGGAAGAATCATGTTCGGTGCCCTACAGATGAGGAAAGTCGGGTTCAGAGAGGTGAGATGACCCCTCAGGATGGCACAGCTGGTGAGTGCTGAGATGGGCAGGAGAAACCACCTCTGTCTTCTCTTAATCTTGCAGCTCGGCTGGATCCACCTCCCAATCCTTCCATATTCTGGAGGCCTCACTGCCCCTTCGACGTCTCCAAGGTCACTCTAGCCCTCCACCATCCTCCTCTTGCACTTGAGAGCTGCATGGGGGGAATCAGTAACACTCCCGCAGCACCTTGCAGCCTGCCAAGTGCTTTCATAGCCACCATCTGAATTGACTCTCAAGATACTGGGAGTGAGGCGGGCAGGGATGGCCCTCTTCTAATTTTACAGAACAGAAAACTAAGGCTCAAAGGAGTAAGTGGCTTGCCCTGAGTCACACAGTGGACAGTGGAGCCAGGACTCAGATGATGATGGTGGGACTCCCAGCTCAGTGCTCTTTCTTCCCACTTTCCCAAAACTGGGGTCCTCAGGGTGAGGTAAATGAGGGGTCTGAGGGGCCTTCATCTTCTGAGGGCCCCCCTGAGGCCCTGACCTGGACTGCTCTCCCCCTCTTGCTCCCCAGCGGCCATCAGCTGGCTCAGCTCGAACTCAGAAGCTCAGAGTCTCATTCTAAATGAAATTTTTTTTCCAGGCAATTACCTTCTGCTAATTATGAGGAAAGGCTGCCAGTCCCTGGGCCCCAGACTGACCCCCTTTCTCCACTCACAGTGGTGGGGGGGTTGTTGAGGTCCTGGGTAGCAGCACCAACCACAGAAACTGTATAGGTCGGGGCCCCATTGTCGGAAGAGGGCAAGAAACTTTTGAGGGCAGGTGGGCTAGAGGAGAAACAAAATGCTCCAAGGAACTGGAGGGAAGGAGGCCGGAGGCTGAGGAAGGAGGGAGTCTGAAGTGGGAGAGACCCAGGGGACAAGAAGCTGGAAGAAGCCTAGACATGCCCATGCAGAATAAGAGAGACCTAGGCTCTGGAGCAGCAGAGTGAGCCAGAAGGATCTGGAGAAATAGGGACACATCGAGGGAAGAAGAAAGAAGGGAGGAATCTTAGGAACCTGAGAGACAGACGAGCGGGGACAGATCTTCCCCCCGTAGAGGGTGAGGAATGGAGAAGGCATGCCCCAGAAATGGTCCAGGATACAGAAGTGGAAGAGGCAGAGAGAGGGGAGACGCTGGGAGACTCCAGGAAGGAGAGAGGAAGGGCAGGGAGGAAGGAGGAACTGCTGGAGGAAAACCTCAGAGGGAAGGGGGAGGAGAGCGGAGAGGATGGCTGGAGTGGCAGCTCCCAGGGCCCAAGAAGGGCTCTCTCTACGTCATTGTCCTTGAGCCTCCCCCAATGTCACCCAGCCAGCCAGGCCTGCACACCCTCCTAAGCAGCCACAGGTGCAGGCGGGCATGATGGCAGGCCAACAGACGGCTCAGGCCCCAGATGCTCTACTCATCTGGGGCAGCCAGCCGACCTCCCTCCCTGTCAGTCTGCCACCTCCTCCAGTGGGCTGAGCTAGGGACCCTCCTGGGTCACAGAGCAACATGACCAGCAGGCTCTGGGACTGTGTGATCCAGTCTGTCCACTTTACAGAGGGAAAATCAAGGCCCAGAGAGGGAGCGGTGCTTGTCCAAGGTCACAGAGTAAATAGGTGATGGGGCCAGATGCAGAGGGCTCAGGGGCTAAATCCAAGTGGAAGGTCCTGATCCCTCCTGAGCAAAGAGCAAAAGAAGACAAAGTCAGGTCTTGGTTGACAGCAAATCAGACACTGGTCAATCTGAGCCCTGTGGAGTATGGGGTGGCAGGTAGAAGGGAGCCAGGGTGGCCAGAGGCTGGAAGAAGCAAAGGAGGCATTTATGGAGCACTGGGTGAGAGGGCTCTGCACGGTTTATAACTGCAGCTAACATTATTGAGCACCTACTAGGTAGTGTGTACCAGGCCACTGCAGACATTATTATGCAGGCTCTCATTTAACCCCCATGATAACCCTATAAAGCATGTATTACTGATAGCCCATTATAGGGAAAATTGAGACTCAGGAGGGCTGAGTGAGTTGGCCAAGTCCACAGAGCTAGCCAGTGGCATGGTCCTTATTCAGCGATTGGCCACTTTAAGGCCACAACCCTGAGGTCCCCTTAACTCTGGGCATTATCAGGGGATGCTCAAGTCCCCAAATTCCCAAGATCCCAGCCTAATCCTGGCAGAATCCAGGCCTCAGACACCAATGGGGGTTGCAGTCCTGTGTTGGGGGGCTTCTTGTGGCTCAAAGAGGGGCAGTACCTTGAGGTCCTAGACTTGGAACAAGCCCTGTCTTGAGGCACTGGAGTCTGATTTCTATCCCTGACTTTGTCATTAATTCACTGCATGACTTTGGCCAGGCCTCTGGCCCTCTCTAGGCGTTCGTGCTCCCACCTGTACTATCAAAGGGTAGGATCAGAGAATAAGAGCTGATACGTACACAGTGCTAGCTCTGTGCCAGGCAGGGTTCTAGGTGGTTTACATATATTAATGCATTGAGTTGTCCCAACAGCCATTTCACAGATAAGGCACTGAAGGGTTAAGTAACTTTCTCAAGGTCACAAAGCTAATCAGTACATGGCATATCTGAGATTTGGAACCCCATTACTTTTGGTTTCAGTGGAGCTTCCAGACTAAGACAGACTAGGAAGAAAGGCCTGGCAATCTACTTCCAAAAATCAGCCAATGAAAACCCTACGGATCACAACGGTCCGATCCGCAACCAATCAAGGGGATCACGCAGAACCAGAGAGCGTTTTGTTCCGTTATGAATGGGGTCACCAAGAGTTGGGGGCAAAATTGATGGCAGCTGACAACTTTTGATCCAGAACCCATGCTCTTAACTGCCACTCCACATTGTTTCCCTAAGAATCCTCTCAGCCCCTGCTTGGTGCCCCAGAGAGGTCTGCCCACGTGCCCCTGCCCGATCACATTTCAAGCACACACACAGTTGTGGTCTGCATGAAAAGACATGGGCTTGCTCATGCTTCCACACCCACTCCTGTGCTTCTCCCAATTTCTACTTGAAACAGCCACACTCAATCACACATTTCCACAAGCATCCTGGCACCGAGAGCAGGTCAATTGCAGGAGGACTGTGTGGACACACACCCGCGCGTCCCCCCTCTGGGCACTGGTTGACTCGTGGGGGCCATGTGCCATGCTGCAGCACACAGCCATGCGGCAGTGACGTGGGCTAACACACCCCTTTTCCTCTACCCCCCTCGAGTGCCTGGGTGGCTCGCACGTCACTTCGCGCACCTGCCGGCACCCCCATCCACGCTGCCTTCCTCACACCTCTCGCTCTGCAGAAGCGGGCACCTCCCTTCTCCAGGAAGGAAGCAGGCACAGGCCCAGCCTGGCTCCCACAGCCTGAAGATGCCAGCCAACCCGGGGGTGGGGAAGGGGAAGAGGCATCGGCCAGAGGCTCTGGGGGGCCGGTGGTCCACAGGTCCCATCTGAGAATGAGCCTTCCCTTAGGTCTGAGTGACTGAGCTGAGCTGAGCTCTCAAGACCCCAGAGACCCTGACCCCTCCCCTTTGCCATTGCCAGGCATGGGGCCAGACAGGGAACCTGGGGACAGAGGGTCCGCCCATCCATCTCAAGTAGGGCTTGGTACCTCTGGGGCCCCCCTGATGGAGTTATCACCCCACTCCCCACTCCCACCACCCTATCCCTGGGCCCTGCTCTCTCCTCCCCCTGCCCAAGCATCTCAGAGTTCTGGGTATTTTTAGGCCTCAGCTGACAGGCTGTGAAATCACTCCCTTCGCACCTCACCAACCAGGCGGGGGCTGGAGAGGGAGGAATGGGGTTGGGGGGGGCACACACAGCCAATTCATCAGGCTCCTCCAGCGCTGGCAGGTGCCAAGCAGGGAGCGAGGGGTTCCTCTCCTTCTGGATCCTCCCCTTGAGCGAGAAGATCCCCTCCGCCCTGCCTGCAGAGAGGAAGCCGGGAGCGTGAGGAGGAGGCTCCACTCCAGCGACCTGAGAACAAAGCCCTTAGGGGACACCCCGAGACTAAGGGAGGCACTAAGGACACCATTTGAGACCAGCTCTGCAGCCAATACCCACTCCCAGCCTCCCTCCCGAGTCATAGGCTGAGAGGCAGAGTGGCTTGGATCCTCCCAGGATTCAAGAGACATCGGGCAGTATATCCCAGTGGTTAAGGCTGAGACTTTGAGTCAGGCCGACTGGAAATCTCATCCCTGCTCCACTTCTCTGAGCCTCAGTTTCCTCATCTGTACAACAGTGATAATAATACCTCCCTGGCAGGGTTGCTGTGACCATTAACTGAGATGATGTATATAAAGAACAAGGCAGTTTGCAGACCCACCAGGCCCTGATGGTGGAAGATTCTCCCTTGCTGCTCTCCCTGACCTGCAATTCTTCCTCTCTGTCCCTTCTCTGGGTGGGCTTCTTACCACAATCCCCAAGGCAGGGGCCTTCAGTTCATCCTGGCATTACGTTCTTTGGTGCCTGCTACCACTACCCCAGGGAGGACAAACCCCCAGCCTCCCCTGGATAAGGTGGGTGGGTGAGTTAGCCCATCCCACCCCCCTGCTTCCTGCTGCGGGGCACACACATACATCGTGTGTGCACATGGACCAAATGCCAACACGCATGTGTGCAGCCGATGCCTCGGTGTGAGGGCGTTTGCCCTGGGACGACCCCCGCAAGAAGTGGGAAGACATACCCAGGCCTGCTGTGAACGGGTCCCTGTGCCAGGGGCCGTGGGCATGGAGAGGGGGGCGGCCCGCCTAGTTGCCTTGGAGACAGGTTGGCTCTGGTGGGGCTCTGGAGCTCAGGCCTGGCAGCTGGAGTGTGAGTCGTGTGGCTCCACCAGGGCCCAGCCCTGATGCCCACGGTAGGGGGTGGGGTGTAGAACCAACCCTCAGAAGCATTTTTGCTGTATCCACTGGGCCCCAGGCCTGCCCATCTCTGTCCTGGGCACCCTGGCTCTACATTCCTTTCTGGGAGGCCTCCTCTGGTATCCCAGCCACCTAGGTAAGACCCCTCAGGGTGCTCATCCAAGTCCATCTGCACCAAACCATGACTTTGGCTGCCCGTTTCACACCACAAGCTCTCCAGGGCAGGGCCCGGACCAGCTGGACCACAGACCTCCTGGCACAGGAGCTTTGAACTCAGCCCTGGGCAAGTGAGAGACTAAGAAGGGGCTGGGCAGAGGTAGGGACATGTATGCTGATGGCTGGAACTCTAGCTCCAGAACCTGCCTGCCTCCAGGCTTCCCACCCTCCACACTGCCAGAGGTGAAGCTCTTTGTAGAGAGCTGCTTGAAAGCCATCCACGACTTTCCGCTGCCTTAATTTACAAATAAGCAACCAAAAAAAAAACCCAAAACCCACAGAATCTAGTTTTTCGATATCAGTGCCGGGCCCTTCATGATCTGGCCCAACCTACCTTCCCAAGCTTCAGCCCCTGCTGTTGTTGTTGTGAGGTGCTGTCAAGTCAGTTTCAACTCATAGTGACCCCACGCGATAGAGTAGAACTGCCCCATAGGATTTCCTTGGCTGTAATCTTGAGAGAAGCAGATCACCAGGTCTTTCTCCTTGAAGCTGCTGAGTGGGTTTGAATCGCCAACCTTTGTGTTAGCAGTCAATTGCTTAACTGTTTGTTCCACCAGGGCCCCTGCTACTTTCCCGAGAAAGCCTACCTTCCAGCCCCATTCAAGCACTCCCCACTCCTGAACTGGCCAAGACCTGCCAAAGCCCAAGACCATCACATGGGCTGTCCCTCCACATGGAAGGCCCCACCTCTGCCTGTTCACATGGCAAATTCTTAGTCTTCCTTCAAGACCCAAGGAGCCAAGGCTCATGTTCTTGGGTCTGGTGGTATGGCTGGATTCCCAGACTGACTTCTAACTGAAAGCACCCACTTCCCAGGTGATTCTGAGGATGGATGAATTAACACACATCAACTGCTGAGGACAGCGCCTGGCACATAGTAAGCACTCAACACACGGTTGCTATCCTGATGGTAATTAACCCACACTGCCTCAGTGAAGCCCTCCCCAACTCCTCCTCCACTCAGGCTGAAGCAGGCATGTCCTCAGCTTCCAGAACCCTCATCCCACATATCAATCATTCCGAGCAGGAGAATGCTGATAACAGGTGCCGTTGGCTGAGTGTTTACTACGTGCTAAGTATTTTTCCTGCATTATCTCACCTTACCCTCCCAACAACCCGGGATGGTAAGAACCATCATCATCCCCATTTCACAGAGGAGGAAACCGAGGCCAGAGGAGGAGTCACTTGCTACAGGGACACGGGAGCAAGTGTCTCTGCCAGGATTCAAACAGACAGCTGTTTGACCCCAGAGCCCTGGTTTGAGCAAGCCATTCCCTGCTGCACATATGTAAAGTGCTTAGCACATACAGAGCGCTCCACAAATAGCATCTTGCTATTATTGTTGTTATTATCAGGGGAGGTGCCTAGGCTGGACCCCCTACAAAGACAGAAAAAGAAAGTAAGGGCTCAGAAGGGCCCTTGGGCTGCTAGGGACTGGGACTTAGGGAGGCAAGGAGGTGTGCAGGGAGCCCCAATATCTGGATCCAGAGGATCAGGGGAACCTGAGGGATTCTGGAGTGAACCACTGCCCCACTGGACCCGGCCGGACACAGCAGCAAGGGCCTGCCGTGTGCCGGCCATCGCTCTCCGGCCCCGCTGACACCACTCTGCGGTAATGAGATGGATCCAATTTGTACCCAGGGCCCCGCCAGGAGCAGCTGCCTCGGCAGGGTTTGAAGTAATTTAATTGGACACGTTAGCCACACAGCTCTCGCCTCCGTTCCCCTCGTGCGGGCCTCATGCAGGCACCCCATTCGCCTCCCACACCTCATGCTGCCCTGCCCTGGCTCTTGGGGGCTTTACAATGCTCCACCGCAGCCACTACCCAACCCCCACCTGCTAGGACCGACAGACCCCTTGGCATCGCTGTCTCCTCTCCTTCCCGAGGCTCTTGGGGACTCTAGGACCAGAGGGGTAAGTGGGCCCCGTAAGCCCCCAGTTCTCCCCTTTCTCTGATGCAAGCAGCAACTATGGGAGCCCACTGGAGCCCAGAGCATACACACATACACAGAATCAGACACAGCCACAAACACACAGACGAGCCCAGGCAGACACACAGGCACACACGCATGTACACGCCACCATACCAATGCCCAGATCTGTGTCTACAGCCATGACAGCCAACTGCCAGGTGAGCCCAGGCTCCCAGCAGAAGGACGCGTCAGAGGCGGCAGGTGGGAGGGGCGGGGCAGGGGCAGCCAGGGTCCCTGGAGGGCACAGGCCCTGCCCAGCTGGGGCCAGGGCCAGGGGAGGCGCCCTCCCCCAGCCCTTGCCGTCACAGCTCCCGGCGCACCTCGACGCACCTCACTACAAATATACTCATTAGCTGCTGTTTACAGCGGGCGCGGCACTCAGATGAGGGCTGCTATTACGGCCGGCCGGCCAGCTGCTGCCCAAGCCACACACCCTCCCCACCCCGCTTGCGCACGTAGGTGCACACACATCCACAATGAAGCCCAGCGCTTCTCCCTGCAGCCCCACCCTCCCCGGGCACTGTGCTGCAGCCCCACACACTCAGATTCAATCACATGAACATACCCATCCCCAAGCAAGCATACCAGCTCACCATACAAGTCAGCTCCTGACACACCTCTCCCAAGGGGCCCTTCCTGATAGAAGCTACGGAGCCCCCCCACCCCCAGCCCAGAGCAGGCCCAAGGCGCCAGCCCGCCTTCCCACCAACTGGGAAAAAATTCCAGGCGCGAGCTCTGGGTGCCATCCAGCCCCTTCCACAGGTCCCATGCTGTCTGCCAACTTGGTTCCAACCCCTGGGGAATTTGCTGGGTGAGACCAGAGCCCTGCCCTCCAGACAGCAGTTGGATGGGGCCCAGCGGGGCTGCCCCTATCACCTGGAAGGTCAGGGACCTCAATGTCCATCAAACTGGCACAACTCACCTGGCACCACCAGCTGGGGTTCCCTGGCAAGGCAGGTGGGCACCCGGGCTGGGCCTGGCACAGGCTGGCTCCGGCACCTGGCCAGGCCAGTGACCGTCCTGACTGAGGGGGCTGACCTCACCAGCTAAATGTGCCACCTGCTGGGCATTGCCCAGGAAGCAGGGGGCCAACTCCACTCGGGCTCCATGCCCACCTGGGATGCCTCGGTGTCTCTGAGGGGCAGACTCTGCCGCCAGCCAGACCTGGGCCTTCCGCCCACCACGGATCCCCTCTCACCAGCTCCTCTCCCTGCTGTTCCTGGCCTCACTCCCCTGGGGGAAGCAGTTATTGAAAACAGTCCATCTGATTCAACAAGGATTCAAAGCCCCTGAGAGAATAGGGGGTGGGTGGGAGTGAGGGTGAGGGGAGCGAGGGGGTAGGAGTGGAGGACCATCCACCCCTCCTCTGCCTCTTTGGTCACCCTCACCACATCCTGCAACAGCAGAGCCAGAGGGCAAAAGGGGACAGCCCCTCACTTACACTCTTTCTTGACCTCAGTGCCCCTTAGGTGGGAGCTTGAGGTTAGCTAGCGGCAGGGCCTAGCGGTCCAGGGCCTGTCTTTGCTCACCTGATACCCATCCACCTGCTCCCTTGCTGTCCAGCTGTCCCTTCACCTGGCCCTCACCTGGCCCTTACCTGGCTCGTATGACTCTGCCCCATTCTAACCTGCTGTAGCCCCTTCCCCTCACTGAGGAGAAACTTTGGGGCTGTCTCCCCTAACTCCCCCCCTTGAGCCCTTTCCACAAGGCCACTGAATAGCACAAACTGGGGCCAAGAGGGGCCTGTCTCGACGGTAACACTACAGCTTGGGGGTACTGGTTATCAGGGCCCAGAACAACCCCCACCCCCGGCCTGCGTTTCAGATCTGCTTAGCCCCAGGTGTCCCTCCCTGCCATGGCCTGTTGGCAGGTCATTTGCTCTTTGGTCCCAGACTGTGATCCAAGCCTTGGATGCAGGTGAGGGGGGCCTGGTCCTGTGCAGACAGGGTGGGGGGTGGGGGTGTCAGTGGAATGAAATTATCAAGCCGAGAGTCAATGCCCTTTTCTCTAAACCTGGTGGCCCTCACGGCACACCGCTGATCTGCCTATTCAGCCATACCCCTAACTCCTGCCCCACACAGCACCCACCAGCTCTGCCCCTGACTTGTGCCCAGTGGGGGAGGTCTGGCCTGGACTATCTCGTGGACACTTCTGCCTTGAGAGTGGAAACCCCCGATGCCCATTCCTGATTTCAGACCCAAGTCCTCCTGCCACCACACACCCCGGGAACAACCTGCCTGGTCAAGCCGCTGTAGGGGCAGAGTCCACTAACAGGTGGGACAGATGGAGGCTCCAAACCCTGTGACCCCAGGGAGGAGGCTCCCAGGGAGCAGGGGACAGGGAGGCTGCCACTAGGACCTGACCTCCCCCAGCACTGCTGCATCAGCCCAGCCTGTCCCCTGCTGGCCTTCTTACCAGCCCACCACAAGGTCACCTCTCCCTCCTCCCTCTTGCCTGCCATCCTGCCTGCCCACTGCAACACTGACCCCTGCAGGCCTGCTGAGGCCCTGCCTGGCCCGGGACAGGCCGGCAGAGGGACACAGGAGGCCTAGACAGGCCAGCTGAGGGATGACCAGAGCGGGAGGGCTGAGGGCAGGGACAGGGCAGTGTGTCTATGGGAGGGGGTATGGGGAGGCTGCAGGCATGGCTGGGGGAGGCTGGCAG
The DNA here is from genome assembly GCF_000243295.1 of Trichechus manatus latirostris. NCBI lineage: Eukaryota > Metazoa > Chordata > Mammalia > Sirenia > Trichechidae > Trichechus > Trichechus manatus. Next base: position 9,393,076 of record NW_004444049.1, on the reverse strand, counting down.
AGTTTCGAGCAGGAGCCGATGGTGTGTGTGGGAGGGGGGCTGGTTTGCGTTCTTCAATGGGCTCAGGCTTTTTCCCACAGTCCCTTGCTTCATCCATACTAGATTAGGAAGTGAAGTGGGGTGGGGGGGGAGAGGGCGGGAGCCTGAGTGGGGGAGGGAGTCACACCTATCACCTATTGAGTAGGTCAAGGCATCAGGCTGTGCCCTGTGGGGATCTGCAGAGTGAGTGGGATGAGAGAGGGAGTAACTTGGAAGCTCCTGGGAGCCAGCCTGGGGTGTGACGGAGCAGGAGATAAAAAAAAGAACAAGTTGGGCCACAGGTGTTCCTAGGAGTGGGATGAGGGGGTTAGGACGTCCAAGATACTGGCCCCTGAGAGACCAGAGGAGAGAGGAGGGACTGGCCAGAGTCACACAGGAACTAATTTGCATATTTCACTCCCACCTGGTGCCAGCCAAAGGGGAGGTGAGGTGCAGAAATGGGGGACACAGAGCTATGGTGGTGGTGGGGGCACTTGGGGGGCCTGGGGTGAGCTGAGGGGAGGCAAGGTCTAGCCTGGTGCTGAAGGGATCGTAGGAGATGGGCAGGATACCAGGGACACAGAGACCAGACAGTGGTCTCTGACCCCTCAGAGGCCCTCAGAGGACTAGGATCAAAAGCAGACTCGCCCTTTCCAACCTATTTCTGATGTTACCCAGTCAGATGCTCACACCAGACAGAAGTGAACCTCAAGCCAGCCCCTTCCCCAGTCAGAGCTGCCCCTACCCCAGGCACTGGTGGGCCCTGTATTGCAGCTAGAATGAGCAGGACAGCCCTCCACCCCAGACAGGCAAGGAGGCCAAATCCAAGAGGGGAAGAAGGAAAGGACTAGGGGCTGCCACACACCAGACAGCAGTGGCTCCCAGGTCCTTTGCCCAGAAGATGCCTAGCACATCAAGTTGGCCTCCATGGAGACGGCAGAGGTGCTTGGAGGAGTCATAATGTCATATGCCCAGGTGTGGAAGGGAAGAGAAGGCAGGGAGTGGGGACAAACGCAGGGCCCCAGGCCACTGGCCTAACGGGAGGGGGGAGGCTGACAGCCTGGCAGGGCAGGAGGAGGGAATGTCCTTACTGCATCCCTCCTTCTTTCCTTACACCCCAGATCTGGTCTCTGAACTAAGTTATCGGCTTCTGGGAGTGGTCCAAGTGATGGGAGCTGATGGCTTTTGGGGGGGAAGATGCCAAGGGTAGATGACTTCGGTGCAGACAGATGAGGCGATGGGTCTCCAAAGGCACTGTGCCTTCAGCCCTCACTTAGAGGACATTCATAGAAGGGCTGAGTTTCCAGAGAGGGGGCTGAGTCTCTTTCACCCTTATACCCAAGTGCAGAGGGGGTGCAGTTCCTGGAGCTGGTAGGTCATCCTCAACCAACTCCAGCTGAACAATGGGAGTGAGAGTAGACCCTGAAGGAGGCAGGGACAGGTGGAGGCTGCCCCTAGAGGGAAGAGAGAGCTGATGTGGGGCTGGGGCAAGAGCGGGCAACGCCAGCGCCCACTGGACTGCCCTCAAGAGCTTGAAGGGCTCTAGGTCCCTTCTGGGGAGGGTCTTAGGTGCTGTCCCCTCCCCCCAGCATCCCCAACCCCAGGAAATCCACAGTCATGAGCCCCTAGCTTCTTCATCTGGGAGTAAGTCCTCAGGCTGGGGTGTCGTGCTTTCAGCGTCAGAGGGAAGCCCAAAGACGGATACCCTGATGCCAGAGCTGGCCAACTGAAGGTGTTGGGCCTGGGGTGGGGCACCCTAGGTGGGTGCTGGGACACAGCCTGGGCCGGAGCTGCAGTGGACCTGCCTACAGGTGGGCATAGGGTGAGAAGGCGTCGAGAACCAAGGAGGAAATGGCAGAGCAATTTCCCGAGGAAGGAGGATAGATTCCTAGGCTGCGAGGATGCCAAGCAGACGTGGGCTCCCAGGCCACTCCCTGGGCTGGGAGAAACGCAGGGGAGCGCGACCGCTCCCCCCTTCCCCCTCACAGGACTGGAGTGAGTTTGGGGTTCTTTGATTCCCCCCTCCCCAAGCTAGGAGCACATTTCCCTGCCACCCGTATTCTCACCACCCTCTGCTCTCCCTCCCTTCAGGTACCCTTGCCGCCCCACTCAACGCTCCTGTGGAGCCCCCCTCCCCAGAGATCCCCTTGTCGGCTGCTGCCAAGATCCCCACTTGTCCCCTGGCATCCTCTCAAGTCATAGTTGGCACCGCCGATGCCACTCCGCTCCCCTGTGCCCACAACGTTTGCCCAAAGCTGCCTGGGATCCTGGCCCTGGGGTCCCCCCGTTGCCGGTACCCCCTGGGCACTAGTGCTGGGGAACCGGGGGCGCCTCCGAGGGCACTGCCTTGCTCCCGCGAGGGCAGCGGCTCCTCGCTCCGCCACACACGTTGTCCTTGGGCTGCTGGGGGGGGGGGAGGTCCTTGCGGGGACACTGCGAAGCCGTCGCTGGGCATCCAGCCTGGCAGTGCCTGGACTGCGGGGGGCCGGGTCCAAGCTGCTGCCGCTTCAGCCCGCGCCCCCCGGGCTGGAAGGACCCTAGGGGGAGTCCGTGCGGCTCCGCGGACAGCAGTCCGGGGCTGGGGCTCCGAGCCTGCGCCGGGCGCTGCCGCTGTCCTGCCCGCCGGTGCGGGGCGCCCCCGCCGCACGGGGCCTCGCTTACCTGGGCTGGCCGCCTCCAGGTCCCGGTACATGGTCCCCTCGTCTCCGGCTCCCTCTGGGCTCCTCAGAGCCGCTCGCTGCCGCGCGCTGCTCCGCCGCCGCTGCAGGGCATGGGGC
>NW_004444049.1:9337991-9389965 GCF_000243295.1 Trichechus manatus latirostris | reverse complement strand
GCCTGCCCGAAGCGCTCCCGGGGAGCTCAGCGGAGCCCAGTCCTGGGCTTCTTGAGCCTGCAGGTCCGGGCGCACTGTACGACCAGCCCGGCCTGTGCGCCCCTATGGCAGCACCCCGGCACCGGGCGGGACCCCCGGCCCGGCCACCTCCTCCTAGGTGCCCTTTGACTCCACTCCAAACGGTGTGGACATCCATGCCGGTTTTTCCGTTTGATGGCGGCTCGAGGGCGTCAGCTCCGGGCTAGACACCGCGGCAGGCGAGGGAAGTGGGTTGGTATGTGGGAAAATCAGGAATGGAATTTTTGCCAGCGCGGAGTCTGGATCCGCCACCCTTTAGCCACTCCCGGAGCTCGCACACATTTAGATCCGAAGGCACGAGGATCTCTGTCCTCGGTGGGGGACTAAGCCTAATGACCCTCCCCACTTCAGCCCTTTCAGCCTCTGCTCATACCTCTTTCGCAGCCCCTTCTCCACCACCCTCCATCTTTCCTTCACCTCACCCCTTCACCGGGTAAGAAGTAAATCTCTCCTTGCCCTTCCAAATCTGGGGCTCTCTTGGCCCCTCTGCCGCTCAGGACAGCATAGATCAGGAGTATCTCCATTCTTTCCTCTACAGAATTCTGAGGGGGAGAAGAAGGGACCCTTCTCCTAAGGATGTTAAAGGCTCAGATCTGAAACGTTGGGGGTTTTCAGGGATAGAAACCTCCCTGCACACACCAACACATATAATCACTTATTCCCCACCCCCGCAGGCACACAAACACACCTCCTACTCAAAGAGTCACAGACTCCAAGCTTCACACAGTATAGGTCCCCTGTCCCTGCACGGGAAGGGTGGGCAGGAGGGCAAAATCCCTTCAGCAGCATCCTGCCCTCCCCTCCACTGTGAATACCCTTCTCCGGAGTGTTCTCAGGTGCATTAGGCTTTCGAGAGTCAAGGGGTCCTGCTCCCACCCCGAGAAATCTACGTAACTGACTTTATACTGCACAGTGCACACCCGGCCACACCTCCACCTTCCCACAGAGCCACAGGCAGCCAGCACCCACAGGGACAGACCTCGTCTCAACTCTCCCCCAGCGCACACACCCACAGACCCCATCCCCTTGAACTCACACAGAGCCTCTCTCTCTCTCTCTGACATGCACATGCATCCTCACACATATATTCACCTCCACCCACAGCTTTTCCGGTTGAGAAGCAGATAAGGAAATTCCCCAAGCAAACCTTCAGGAAGACTATTCCAGTGAAGAACAGATTTCCTTGGGTTGAATGTTCTAATTAAAAAGGGAAGGAGAAAAGGCATCTGTAGGTTCTAGCCCACAATTCTTCAGTGGCCAAAAACCCCCAGATCAAAGGCCATTCTCTTCCACACACCCAAGAGTGATCCACACCCCTCTTTTGGGCCTGGCAAACCCCAGGAAGCCAAGCCAATAGGCTGAAACTACAGGGATTCTAGGCCCTCTCCTCCTCCTGCCCCCAGCTACCCCCCCCCCATTGCCCTAGAAAAGAACAAACAAGACAGGTTGCCCCCTCATCCCCCATCACCACTGAACACCAGAGAGGTTCCTGGTCCAGGTATAGCCAGAATTCATCATCAGTGCAACTCAGCAGGTCTTTATGAAGCATCTAGAGTCACAGAGGTTTTCCGAGTTGGGGACAGGACTCCTTTCAGGGACAGATGGAGAAGGAGCTCACCCAGGGAGCTAAGGGGCTAGAGCTAGCAGCCCAGGAAACTGGTGATAGAACAGGGAGTAGAACGCTTGGTTGGCTCCCAGCCTTTTACCAACTGCTGTGGGATTCAAGAGAAGATCCAGTGCTTGCTCCCACCTGAGAGCTGACAGCCTGTGCCCTACAACAATAAAAATCCCAATCTCATTCTCTCCCAGCAGGCATTACATAGCATTGTTCCAGAATGGTGAAGCTAGGTGGCCCCTCAGACATACTGGATAAATCCCAAGGTATTTAGTTGTGGAAACTGAGGCTCCAGGGGATTGGGGACCTTGAGTGGTTTTTTCCTTCCTGCCTGCATTATTGACACTTTGCCTCTGGGCCCCGGTCACTTTGTCTAGGGGATCCAGAGTCCTTGTGCAGGGCAAGAGGTTTCTCTTTATATATGGCCTTTCTGGCCCTGGGTTTGTAGTTCTGCCAAGATGATTTGCTAGGCCACAATCTTGCAAAGGAATTGGACAGTTTACTATGCAAATAAGATATGTGAACCCCTTGCGGGGATTGGTCAATTACTATGCAAACTAGGTGACTGTGGCCTACCTAGGGGATTGGTCAGTTTTGCCATCCTGCTAGGCTTAAGAAGACCAATCCTACAGAGATCAGAGTGGGGGACCTCACTACCATTGTGAAGAAGAACCTGGAGCAGAATGCGTCCTTTGGACCAGGGGTCCCTCCATTGAGAACCTCCTAGTCCCAGGAGACAGAGAGAGCTGTGACACTGGAGATGACATGAGGGCACAAGACAGCATGAGATGGCATGAGTGGCAAGAACCAGGAAACCAGCATGAGACAGCTGCAGTGGCTTTCTGGCCCACGGAGCAAGGCAGCTGTAGTGGGCTCGACGACCCACAGAGTGATAGAGCTGAGCACCTTCGGGCAGGATGCTTGCTGGCAGAGTGAGATGTCTCCAGGCACTTGATGGTGGAACCAAAAGAGTTTTAACACTTGCCTGAGCGGGGACTGGCGGCAGAGGCTGAGAAGAAGCCAAGAGCTATCTTGGTTGGGAGCTGTCCTGAATGACAAACTGTCTCCTGTCTCCTGTCTCCTGAGTAGTTTCTGTTACCTCCAAGTTGATCCTGATCTTGAATTGTAACTTGTTACTTCCCTAATAAACCCCATAATCGTGAGTATGGCCTGTGAGTTCTATGTGGCCATTGCGATAAATTATTGAACCCAGCAGAGAAGTAGAGAGTTCCGTGAAGGGAGCAGCTGCTGTCAGAAGTGGTAAAAAGGTTGGAGTGTGGAGGTATGTCTGACCTCTGCCTCATAGGAATCAACTTTGAGCTGCTTTGTGGTGATTCTTATTAATCATTCATTCACCTTGGGAAAAGGAAAGACTATAGATTTATGTGGTTCTGCCATTCATAGCTGTGTGACCCTAGGCAGACTACTTGACACTTCTGGGCCTCAGTTTCCTCTTCTATAAAATGGGGAGAATAATCTGCTGCAAAAGACCTCTTTCAAGTGTTAAAAAGCAAAGATGTCACTTTGGTGCACCTGACTCAAGCCATGGTATTTTCAATCCCCTAATATGCATGCAAAAGCTGGACAACAAATAAGGAGGACCAAAGAAGAATTGATGCATTTGAATTATGATGTTGGCAAAGAATATTAAATATACTATGGACTGCCAGAAGAATGAGCAAATCTGTCTTGGAAGAAATACAGCCAGAATGCTCCTTAGAAGCTAGGATGGCAATACTTTGTCTCATGTACTTAGGACATGTTATCAGGAGGGACCAGTCCCTGAAGGAGGACATCATGCTTGGTAGAGTAGAGGGTCAATGAAAAAGAGGAAGACCCTCAACAAGATGGACTGACACAGTGGCTGCAACAATGGGCTCAAACATAGCAATGCTTGTGAGGATGGCACAGGACTGGGCAGTGTTTTGTTCTGTTCTAAGTAGGGTCGCTATGAGTTGGAACTGACTCGACGGCACCTAACAACAACATTTCCTGCGACTATTGTGAAGATAAAAAGTCCTGGTGCACAATGGTTAAGCCCTCCGCTGCTAACTAAAACGCTGGAGCTTGGAACCCACCAGCTGCTCTGCAGGAGCCAAATGTAGCAGTCTGCTTCTGTAAAGATGACAGCCTTGGAAACCCTATGGGGCAGTTCTACTCTGTCCTATGCAGTTGCTATGAGTCAGAATCGACTCAACGGCAATGTGTTTATTTTTTTTAATTATTATTTATTGTGAAGATTCAATGAGATGATGCAATTAAAACACTTAAACTATACTTTTGGATCATAGACCTGTTCTTGATAGATATGGAATGCCATTATTATTACTGCTATTTGTTTATCCTTAATGGTGACATCACATATTCCTCACCCCATGTTTTGCCTATCAGGGAAGTTCTGGGTGTCCAACCTCAAACCATCCTGCTACATTTGAAGGCTACTCTCTCCTGCTGGAGCATCACTGAGAGCCAAGTCAACTGTGAGTTGCTGTTTTCTGAGCACTCACAGAGGACTGGGCATAGGCAGGGAATGGAGTCTGCCTAGTGAGCAGATCCTCTGAGGAAAAAGATCAGAGGGAGTGAATCACCCCTGTCCTGCCCTCACTGACAGCCCGGGCCTCTGGTGCTCTGCCTTGCCCCTTCCGGCCCCCAGTGGAGGGGGCCCAGAGAGGCCCTCTCCTTCCGTGACGCTGCTGGCCCCTGTGTCCTGGGTTCCATGACGTGGCAGGAAACGCTGGCAGCACCTTGTTCCCCAAGGATGGCTATGCCACATGCCAGAGACCCCTCAGGCCTGTTTCTGATCTGGTGCTGTCATCAGGGCCCAGGTGTCCTGGGTAGGCTTCAGGGAGGGACACAAAGCGGGGAGGGACGTTCTGTCCCTTAGGAGCAGATGCCAGGCCTGCACTCTCCCAAACAGGGCCCCTGAGGCCACCTGGCTCTGTTGCTAGGCCACGGCTGGGAGGCAGGGCTCCTGGGTTCCCCTTCAGCCTTTGTGTCTGGAATGGTCTCCACTACTGCTGTCTCCTCAGGGCTCCTGTCCCCCCATCCCCTCCCCCTCATCCAAGGGCTGAATTATTAATAAAAATGCTGAGGAAGCTGTTTGTGCAGCTCACGTGACAGAACACACCTCGCTCCTCGCCACCGTCCATGTGGCAAGAGACTCGGGCTGAGCGTTCACCTGATCCAGGAGGGGCAGGGTCAGAGCCCAGCTAGGAGGTGGCTGTGAAGGGCAGCAGCAGAGCCTGCTGATGGTGCCACAGCTGCCCCCCGCCCCGCCCAGCCCGCCTGCTCCTTCTCACGGAGGGCAAGAGTCTGCAGAAGGTTACAACGTACCAGGGCAAAAACAGGCAACAAGTTAAAAACAGACGTCATCCCTCCGGAAAGGACCTGACGGCAAACTCCTAGAAGGCAGCTGCAGCCATCTCTGCGCCCACTTCGTCACAATGGAGACAGAATCAATATGTGCTGATTAATTACCTCCTCTCTCCAGCCCAAGGAGCCCTGGCGGCGCAAACGCTTAAGTGCTCAGCTGCTAACTGAAAGGTTGGCAGTTCAAGCCCACTGAAAGACCTGTCGATCTGCTTCCATAAAGATTGCAGCCTAGGAAACCCTATGGGGCAGTTCTACTCTGTCCTATAGGGTCACTAGGAGTCAGAATAGACTCAACGGCACCCAACAACAACAGCTCAACAGACCCCGTAACCACCGAATCACAGAGGCCTACCCAGGGCCCACACTTGTCACCTCTCTGCTGGGCTCTGCTTTGAGGGCCTGGTCCTAAAGGGACAGGGGCTAGCCCACGGCATCAAGGGAAGAACCCTGGACTTGAACTATGGTCCTGCCTCTGCCACTCTCTAGCTGTTTGGCCTTCACCTGGTTGCTTGACATCTCTGAGCCACAGTTTTCTCATCCATAAAGTAGGACTAATGACTGCACTGCGCGGAGATATGAGAATGCACTGGGGAGATGGCAAACGCTGGGTGTCTTTGCTGGCTCCCTGAGGGTGACCTCCGGCACCAAAGACCCTGCCCCAGGCTGACCTTCCAGGCTTCCAGAGCCCCAGGTCGCCATTCCGTGTCCCCAGGGGTCTCCTAGGCCATGTTGCAGTGACAGAAACCTCTTGCCAGAAACCTCTTCCCCACTCCTGGCTGTCTTCCCACATCCTGTCGCCCTACAACCTCCTCCTCACCCAAATTCTGACCCTGAGTCTCTTGCTCTCTCCAAAGTCACCCTGACACCACCCCCATGCACTTGGCTCAGCCCCTCAAACGGCTTACCACCCCAAAAGATAATAGCAGGTGCCCCTTTTTCTGATCAGCCCCTGCTTGGTCAGAATCTTGGCCTTGGGGCTGTGCTCTGAGACACCCCCTTCTCAGACTTGGGCAACTCTGGAACCCCCGAGATTGACTGAGGGTGATGGGGACTAGGGGGCCCACCTTTTCAGGAGGCACTGTATAAGCACCTGTTTGCCAATTACCAGCTGAGTGACCCTGGGTAAATCATGCAATCCTTCTGAGCCTCAGTTTACCAGTCTGTACCACAAGGATGTTGGTTTTTAATCGTGATGCAGTCTCGGACCCCTTTGGGAATCTAACGAACCTCATGGACCTCTCCTCCTTAGAAAAAAACATCTACAAACATAGACACAACGTTTTGTGCATAATTGGGTAGAGGTCCTATAGGTTACAGATAAAAATCCCTGGCCCAGATAAAGTGCCTTCCAGCTCTGATAACCTGAGCCAAGTTCTCTGTGCTATCTGGCCCCCCACCATTGGGTCATGACTCTTGGGTCATGAGGGAGGTGGTGATCTGGTGGTCTATACCCCCCATTCCTCTGTCCTGCGTCCATGGCCCCCTTCACCAGCGCTCGCTTTGGCTGGAGCCAGCCTGCTGAGCAGCCCAGACCGGCGTTTCCATTGCTCTGGGAGCCCATGGAACAGGCTTCACCCACCTTTCAAGGTATTTAAAGGTTCTTTGACTAAATGCTTTTTGAACTTCTGCCGATGGGAACCAAGCTCTTTCACCAGCAGCCCTCCCCCCTCCCCCACTCCATATGATTAGTCTCTAAAGAGCTCTTTTGATATTGCAGAAACCTTCTGTGGTTTGTTCAAAGCTCTGGTCCTCGCGGCCATCGCGGCCATCTCCCTCGGAGACCCCAGCCTAGCAGCTCCAGCCGCCACCGCCCACCCCAGCGGTGGCCTAGTTAATGGGGGCCTCCAGCACTGGACAGCTCCACCTGGAACTGCCGGGACCCAGGACCCAGACCCGAGCCCAGGAGGGTCAGGGGCCGCTTGCGTCAAGCCCTGCTCCTCCCAGCCAGGCCCAGCCAGACCTGGTCTGGGTAGGATAGGGAGATGTGTCCCCCAGCCTTCGGCCAAATACGCTTCTCCTAGCCCAGCCCAACTGAGGCTGCACAGATTAGCATGCCGCCCATGGGATCCACTGAACCTGTTTCCAGGGTCCGCTAAACGAGATCCCTTAGCCTGAGGCGGAGAGGGGGAACCGAGGCCCAGAGAAGTTCAGGGTTCCGGCCGAGGTACGTGAAAGGACAGGAGCCGGAACCCACCGACTCAAGACTGTCGCCGGCTCTGTAAGCGCTCATCACAGCCCGCGCCACCAGACCCCGCGCTCATGCTCCTGCAGGGCCGCGCAGAGGGTGCATCTGGCATGGGCGCCCGCTGCGGAACTCGGGCCGGCGGACGAGCGCCTCCGCTCTGAGTAGTGGAGCATCCAACAAAGCCCACGCCAGGTCCTTGGCTCCAACTTGGACTGCCCCACCCAGAGCGCCCGGAGGAGCCGGGGCGGGCGGGGGCTTGGGCGGGGATACGCGTGCGCGCAGGGGGCGCCGCGGAGCCCGCGTGAGCAGGCAGATTACCGCGGACCGGAGAGGACACGCCTGACTGCCCGGGAGGAGGAGGAGGAGGAGGCCGGTGCACGGAGCTGGGCTTGGGGTGGGGCAATGCCACGCCCCAAAGGACTGAGACCCCCTCCTCCCTCCAAGCCGGAGTGGGAGCGGGGTCCTGTCCCATCCCCCAGCAGGTCAGAGTGTTATCCGCTGTGACCGCCCTAGTTCCACAAGGCCCTGGCTCTGGGCTTGGAAGGGGCACAAGCAGTGTCTCAGCACGCTGAAGCCGGGCTAGTGCAGTCACCAGGCCCCCACCCTCCCTCAGGCCTCTAGGGGCTGCCGGGCTCCAGGACCCTGCCAGATCGAGCGCCAGAACCCAATCCTGGCTCTGTAATAATCATAATAGCAGCAGCCACCATTTACTGAGCTCCGAGGGCTTGCCAGACCTGAGAGCCAAGTACATAACACGCATTGTCCCACTTCATAGTCACAGCCACGGAGGAAGACGTCCCGTTGTGATCCGCTTAGTAAGGGGAGGAGCCCGAGGACCAGAGGGCTTGTGGCTTGCGGGAGGTCGAGGTCGCACAGGTGAGCAGGAGGCGGGGCAGCGGGGAGTCACACCCAGCCCTGGCTAGCTCTAGAACCCAAGCACCCAACCACTGGGCTTCACTGCCTTTCACTCCTTGGAGCTTTGCTGGAGGCTGGGCAGGCACCAAGATCTGCTTCTCAGCCAGGTTTGGCCCAGCTCGGGGCAGGTGAGGGAGGAGGAGTGGCAGAGCAGCACCGAAAAGGAGGGAGAAGATGGGACCCCCACCACCTCCCTGCCAGCTCCTGCATTTCCTCCTGGATCCCCTCTTCCTGCTCCGCCTCAACTGTGGGTGTCCCCCAAGGCTCTGTCCTTAGCCCCATCTTCTTTGCCGCCCTACACTCTCTCCTGTGTGATCTCATCCACTCCCACGGCCTCAGCTTTTGCTTCAACCCAACTCCCAACCCGTCCCTGGGGCTCTGACCTCGCTCCCAAGCTCTGCATCCGAGTTCTTAATGACCTGTCTCCTCCCAGGTAGAGTGGACTTATTACCTTCCTTGGGAAGCAGCCCTTCCCTGGGATTGCACTAAGCCTGTTAAGGCCCCACTTCTCTCCCAAAGCCCATATGGGTCCCCCAGTTCCTCCTCCACGTCTAATCAGTTTCTAGAGCCTTCAGATCCTTTCTCTGCAAAGTTTCTCACTACCTTCATCTCAGACTTCGCAGCCACTGCCCTGGGCCAGATGCTCCTGACCTCTCATCCCCTTATCAGCAGGAGCCTCCCGACCAGCTGCCTGCCTCCTCCAGTCGCTCCAATCCAGCGCTCATCCTCTCTGTGATTTTCTGAGACAAGCAAGACCTAATCATGCTACATCCCGGCCCCAAGGCCTGCAATGGCTTCCCACTGACTGTGGAGTCATGGACAAGCAATTTTACCTGTAACGGAGTCCTCCCCAATGTGACCCTCTACCTCCTGTCCCACCTTGTCTTGCCCAGTGCCCTACCCCACTGCTGTCATCAATTCGATTCCGATTCATGGCGACCTCATGTGGTACAGGGTAGACTGAGCTCCATAGAGCTTTCTTGACTGTAATCTTCATGGAAGCAGATCACCAGGCCTTTCTTCTGCAGCACCTCTGGTGGGTTCAAACCACTGATCTGTCAGTTAGTAGCAAAGCGCAAACCATTTGCACCACCCAGGGACCTTCCAAATACCTCACCTTCAGTTAAAAACTGTTCCTGAATTTCTACCCAAAGCTCATCTCAAATGCCACTTCTCCCAGCTGAGCTTGAGCTCTTCTGTAGCCCTTCAGTACTTTCTTAGCACTTTTCTGATGGAATTGTCGACTTTAATAGATATACGTACACCTCTCCAACCCATGCTCTCTGCCCATCTCCCCCGCCTTCTCCATGGATTGGGAGCTTTTAAGGGCAAGAATTACACAGTACTCTTGTGGTACAGTGGTTAAGTGCTTGGCTGCTAACCAAAAGGTAGGCGGTTCAAGGCCATTGGTCACTGAGCAGAAGAAAGATGTGGCAGTCTGCTTCTGTAAAGATTACAGCCTTGGAAACCCTATGGCCAGTTATAGTCTGTCCTATAGGACCACTGAGTTGGAAATGACTCGACAGCAAGAGGTTTACGGGTATTCATCCTCATCTTCTTTTTGTTTTCACTGATCCATTCAGGAAACATTAATTGAGGAGCTGCTATGTGCTAGGCACCGTATATACAGAATCCCTACTCTAGGGTCTCCTCTGGGTAACTGGCATTCAGTAGGATGCATGCAGTAATGGAGGGGTGCTCAGGGCACATCCAGGGGTAGCCTCGCCCTGGGCAAGCGTTTCTCTGGGACTGCAAATGCCAGGCCCTTCCCTAAGCACTGTGGGGGATGCAGCCTTGAAGAAGACTGAGCCCTGCCCTCTAGGATCATAGATGTATAAACACAATATGATACGTGCATGAAGGGGCTATCAATAGAGTGCTCTGGGACCATAGAAAATAGAGCAATGACCTTGGCCCTGGGGAAATCCAGAAGCTTCCCAAATGCCCAGTGCCTTGCGTCAAGTGAGAACTTCATAAATCTTTGTTGAACTAAATTGGGTCGGGAAAGAAAGGGGACATAATAGAGACTGAAGGGGGCGGGGGAGCAATGACAGAGCATTTTCACAACATCTGCACGAAATGGCCCTGCCACCTGCCCCAGAGGGTTGTCCTGTGGATGACTGAACTCATGGATATGCAGCGCTCTGAACTCTCGGGAAGAAAGGAGCTATATATATCGGTGATATTATTAGTCTGTCCCCATCAGGCCAGGTAAGTCCCTCTCCTCCTGAAGACTCAGTTTCCCCCTGGAAAATCAGGTGTGTCCAGTGGCAACTTGCTTCCTCTCTCTGGGCCTCAGTTTCCCCATGTGCAACATGAGGGTAGGAGGTGAGTTTGTCCTGAGGGTCTCTAGCTCCCCCAGGGAGATGATCCATGGGATAGTTATGTCTGACCAGGAGATGCCCTCTGTCCTCTCCTGCCTGTCACACCCTCGCCTGAGCTCAGGAGTCCCCCTGATGTCACAAAGGCCACTCCCCATCCTGTTTCTCTTTTTGATCAAACAAGGCCATGCAGAAAGTGAAGCAAATGTGGACTTTCCGGCTGGAAGTTGCCCTGTAAATTCTGGGGCACAGGCTTCAGGCCTATTTTCTGAAAAAGCCCCCAGGTGGGCCCCTCCTTCTCAGGTACAAGGTCTAGGTTCCCCTGGGGAAGCCCCATCCCTCTTCAAATCCCCATAGAGCCTTTCCTTTATGGCCAGAGGCCTTGGGATGCAAGATGGCCCCATGAGATGGGATAGGGGCTGCAGTGGGGAGAGACAGAAGCTTCTGTTGTGGTATCTCCTTAGTTCCTTTGAAGTGTACTCCCCCTACCTCCTTGCCATTCCCTGTTCTTGGCTAATGTATCATCACCTCCTTGATCGTATAAATCAGAGACCTCCGACATGTCCCCCAAACCAACCAGTTGCTGCTGAGTCGATTCTGACTCATGGTGACCCTATGTGTGTCAGAGTAGAACTGTGCTCCGCAGAGTTTTCAATGGCTGATTTTTTGGAGGTAGATCACCAGGACTTTCTTCCAAGGCACCTCTGGCTTGTCTCTAACCACCCACCTTTTGGTTAGTAGCTGAGCGCTTAAATTGTTTGAGCCACCCAGGGACTCTTGACATGTCCCTACCTTCCCTCTTTTCCTTATCTGGCACAGATAAAGGCCACAAGACCTGGCCTTTTCCACCTCCTGGCTAGCTCTCCAGTCCTTCTTGACTCGCTCTGCCCCACATCCATTGCCCTAGCCCAGACCCTGTTATCTCTCACCAGCTTCCTTGTCTGCCTCCAGCCTGGCTTCCTTCCTGTCCACTCTCCTGTGGGCAGCAAAGCAGAAGTGTGAGCTCAAAGCACTTGCTCAGATCCCCCATTGATCTTAGCAAAAAAGCTCAGGCTCCCTGTCTGGCAGGCAGGGCCCTTGCTGATCTGACCAAAGAGATGAGGTGATCTTTGAAAAGATTCTGAGGATGAGAACGAGCTGGCCAAAGGATGGTTTAGGGAATGCATTTCAGAGAGGGGGGACAGTGAGAGCAAAGGTGGGGAGATGTGATGGAACCTCGTGTGGGAAAGACCAGGGACCTGATATGGAGCCCTGGCGGTGCAGTGGTTAAGAGCTGCAGCTGCTAACCAAAAGGTTGGCAGGGGGAATTCACCAGCTGCTCCTTGGAAACCCTATGGGGGCAATTCTACTCTGTCCTATACAGTCACTATGAGTCGGAATCAACTTGATGGCAGAGGGTTTGGTTTTGGTTTGGGGTGGGTGTCCAGAGCATATCAGGCACACCTACTGGGTGCCAGGCCTGTTCTCATGCTGGGACTACAACAGTGACCAAAACAAGATCACTGCTGTCTAGGAGTTGCTGTTCTACCAGAGGGAGATAGGCAATCAGCAAATTAAGTCATATTTATAGTATGTTGGCAAAGAATGTTAACTATACCACCGACTGCCAGAGGAATGAACCAATCAGTCTTAGAAGAAATAAAACCAGAATGCTCCTTAGAAGCAAAGAAGGAGTGACTTCAGCTCACTTACTTTGGACACATCATCAGGAAAGACCAATCGCTAAAACAGGACATCATGGTTGGTAAAGCAGAAGGTCAGCGAAAGGAAGGGAAGCCCTCAATGAGATGGAGTGACACAATAGCCGCAACAATGGACTCAAACATTCCAATGATCATAAAGATGGCACAAGACCAGGTAACATTCTGTTATACATAAGATGGACATGAGTTGAACCCAACAACACCAAGAGTATGTTAGAAGGTGATGAAGGTTGTGGAAAAACTAAAGGCAGGGAAAAGCAAGGATTATCTGGAGTGCTGGGAGCAGATTACAGTTATTTGAGTAACAAAGTACAGCCAGTGCAAAGGCCCTGTGGTGGGAGCAAGCCCAGTGTGTTGGAAGAACAGCAAGGGGACTTGTGGATTTGGAGCAAAGTGAATGAGGTGGAGAGGGGTAGGAAAGGAAATCAGGAGAGTATGGGGTATTGCAGTAGGCAGATCATTGTAAGAATTTTGGGAGATGGGAAGTGTCATGATTGAATTGTGTCCCCCCAAAATGTCTGTCAATTTGGCTAGGTCATGATTCCCAGTATTGTATGATTGTCCACCATTTTATCATCTGATGTGATTTCCTGTGTTGTAAACTCTATCTCTATGATGTAATAAGATGGATTCGCGGCAGTTATATTGATGAGATCTACAAGATTAGATAGTGTCTTAAGCTAATCTCTTTTGAGATACGAAAGAGAGAAGTGAGCAGAGAGACATGGGGACCTTGTACCACCAAGAAAGGAGCACCAAGAGCAGAGAGCGTCCTTTGGATCTGAGGTTCCTGCATTGAGATGCTCCCAGACCAAGGGAAGACTGATGCATCACAAGGACCTTCCTCCAGAACCAACAGAGAAAGCCTTCCCCTGGAGCTGATGCCCTGAATTTGGACTGTGAGAGAATAAATTTCTCTTTGTTAAAGCCATCCTCTTATGGTATTTCTGTTATAGCAGCACTAGATAACTAAGACAGGAAGCTATTGCGATGTTTTGAGAAGAAGAGGGGCGTGAGTTGACTTATCTTGTCAAAGGATCACACTGGCTGTGTGCTGAGGGAGTGGGGGCAGAAGCAGGAGACCAGCTGGGAGGCTGTTGCAATAATCCAGGCTAGGCAAGATGGTGGCTTCCACCAGAGTGGCTGCCACAGAGATAGTGGGAAGTGGTTGGATTCTGGATATATTTTAAAGGCAGAGCCAACAGGATATCCTATTGGATTGGATGTGGGTTGTGAGAAAAAGAGAGGAGGCAAGGTTTTGGCCTGAGCAGTGGAAGAATAGAATTACCATCCTCTGAAATGGGAAGGAAATTTATGTTAGAGCAGCAGTGTTTCTCAACAGTGTTTTATTATCACCCCCATAAGGAGCCTTTTTAGGCTTTTTCTTCCTCCTAATTGCCCCCTCTCCGTGAAACTTTAATACCACAGGTATACTGCATACTTGTTTGTGTACTGTGGCCCTTTGGAGAGCCACAAACCATTGTAAGAGTGAAGATTTTCCCCCTAAGAACCAATTTCTGCCACCCTTGGGGGAGATAGCATCCCCCTGGAAATTGCATGTGGTAGATTAAGTTGTATGAGGGAGATTGTATGAGGGAGATTCAGTTTTGCACATGTTGGACTTGAGCTGTCTGTTAGATGGAGGAGATATGGAGTTTACAGTTGGGTATTTGAGGTCCAGGCTGGAGGTATGCGTTTGGGAGTCGTCGGCATATGTTTTTGTTAGTTGTCAAGTCAACTCTGACTCATGGCAACCTTACACATATGCCAGAATGAAACATTGTGGAGTCCTGCACCATCTTCATGATCGTTGGTGCTTGAGTCCATTGTTGAGGCTATTGTGTCAATCCATCTCACTGACGGTTTCCCTCCTTTTTGTTGGCCCTCTACTTTACCAAACATGATGTCCTTTTCTAGCGATCGATCTTTCCTGGTGATGTGTCCAAAGTTGGTGAGCTGAAGTCTCTCCGTCTTTGCTTCTAAGGAGCATTCTGGTTGTATTTCTGGTTTTTTAAGCCATGAGACTGGAGGAGATCGCCAGGGGAGTGAGTGTAGAGAGAGCATGACCAAAGACTCAACTTGAAGTACCTCATGTCGGGAAGTCTGGGAGAAGAGATAGGACCAACCAAGGAGACAGAAGGAACAGCTAGAGATGTAGGGGGAAAACAAGAGAGCCACAGATGACACGGAAACCCAGTAGGGACAGTGTTTCGAGGAGGAGGGAGGATTAATTGTGTCAAATGCTAAGACTGAGAAGTGACCACTGATTTAGCCACGTGGAGGTCATTGGAGAGCTCGGCAGGAGCACTTTTGGTGGAGCAGTGGGAACAAAAGTTAGATGGGAGTTTAAGAGACAGCAGGAGAGGAACAGAAGACAGTGGATATAGACGACTCTGTGAGGCGTTTTAAGGAATCCCTGGGTGGCACAAACGATTGAGCACTCAACTACTAAGGTTGGCCATTTGAAGCTACCCAGAGGTGCCTCAGAAGAAAGGCCTGGAGATCTGCTGCTGAAAGGTGACACACAGCCTTGAAAACCCTATGGAACACAGTTCAACTCTGCAACACACAAGATCGCCGTGAATCAAAATCCATTCCACAGCAGCGGGTGAGGAGTTTTGCTGCAAAGGGGAGGAAGGAGATGGGTGGTAGCTGGCAGGGGGAGCGGGATCAAGGGAAGTTTTGGTAAGATGGAAGGAATAACAGCATGTTTGTTCACTGATGGGAATGATCCAGGGGAAAATTGATGGTGCAGGAGGGAGAGAGGGTGCGAGAGGAGACTTGCTGGAGCGGTGTCGTTTAGCAGAGGAGAGGGGTTGGGCTTGGGCTCAGGCCGTGGGAGCCAGGGTAGTCCACTTCCATAGGAGCCGGCAAGCTGTGTGTGTGGCTGCAGATTCTGGTTGAAGTGGCTGTGCCAGTGTGACTCCAGCCTAGATATACTTCTAAGAGACAGAATTGTCCTCTGGAAATGGGAAACAAGGTCAGCAGCTGAGAGTGAGGATTGAGGGGAGGCCCAGGTGGGGGATCGAGGAGAGGAGAGCGTGAGAAATAGTCACCCACAAGCTGGGGAGAGCGGGGAGTGTGAGTGACCTGTGGTAGCAGTGAGCTTCCTGCCCCACCCAGGCCTGGGCCAGCTCACTCCCATGCTTCCAGGTTCCTGACTCGGCTGAATTTTAAGCATTTCCTGGTCTGATGCCTCCAGGAGAGGGGTTCTTCATGAGAATGCCAGTTACCAGGAACGGCTGTGCAGTCGAGCTGCCAGCGTCTGCGTTCTCCATCGCCACTCACTTGCCATGTCACTTTGGGCAAGCTTTTTAACCAGTCCATGCTTCAGTTTTCTCATCTGTAAAATAAGAACAATGGTAAGAGGAAGTACTCTTTGTTGTTACTTTTTTGTCCCGGTTGCCTAGCGTGGAGGTTATCGTTGCTGTTATGTGCCTTTGAGTTGGTTCTGACTCATAGCAACCCCATGTACAACAGAACAAACATTGCTGGGTCCTGTGCCATCCTCACAATGGTTGCTATGTTTGAGCCTGTTGTTGCAGCCACTGTGTCAATCCATCTTGTTGAGGGTCTTCCTCTTTTTCGATGACCCGCTACCTTACCAAGTATGATGTCCTTCTCAGGAACTGGTCCCAACTGATAACATCTCCAAAGTACATGAGATGAAGTCTCACCATCCTTGCTCCTAAGGAGCATTCTGGCTGTACTTCTTCCCAGACAGATTTGTTCATTCTTCTGGCAGTCTGTGGTATATTCAATATTCTTTGCCAACACCAGAATTCAAATGCATCAGTTCTTCTTTGGTCTTCCTTACTCGTTGTCCAGCTTTCGTATGCGTATGAGGTAATTGAAAATATACCACGGCTTGAGTCAGGTGCATCTTAGTCCTCCAAGTGACTTCTTTGCTTTTTAACACTTGAAAGAGGTCTTTTGCAGCAGATTTGCCTAATGCAATACATCACAGAGGAGGGCTCAATAAATGAAGGGTGAAGCTGTGAGTGAGGGAAGGGGAGTTGCATCTAGCCCCGGCATGCCAAGGAGTGGGGAGAAGAGGGTGGGCCTCAGGGCTCTGTCCCACCCCAGTGCCCGGCACCCACTACATGAACTGGGGGCCCTGGAATAGCTCTGGAGTAAGCAGCGGCCATCTAGGGGCAGACCCACCAGTTCAGCCCAGCCCAGTCCCTGACTCAGCCCAGGGCCAAGGCCACACCGGGCACTTCCTTGGCAGAGCCCACCGGTGCAGCGCAGGAGAGAAGGACTGGGGTTGGTGCCTCTTCCCTGGGGCTCCACCCTCAGGACTTCCTCCCCAGCCTGGCCCTTCCTGTTTTTCCTCCCTGGCGCCTGGAGGTCATTTCTTCCAAGGGGTCAGGACAAACGTTGCACTCTGTCTAGAGCCCAGAGATTTCTGGATGTGCAAACCTCTAGCTCTGGGCTTCGAGGAGACTCTAGAAAATAGCCCGGCTGCCCAGACCCTAACCAGAGGCTGTGATCAGGGGGCTCTACTGAGGGTGTGCTCGGGGTGTGTGTGAATGGGGGGCGGGAGGATTAATAGGGGCAAATATGGCTTTGCATTCCTCAAACTGGTTGGGCAACAGAGCAAGACCACCGGATGGAAGCTGGCAGCCCCGGGATATGGTGCTGCTCTCCGTGCCCAGCTGGGGCCTCATATACTCCTGGAACTTTACTCTGCCATCCCCGCCACCCTCCCTCCTAAAACCTGGAGGTAGCAATAAAGCCTCGCTCACAGGAAGCCTGCGAGGAACAAGAACTAATGCACCAGAATGGGCTCTATAGACTATTATGCCATCCACAATATTCCTTATGGTTCCCCAAGTGCCTGGCTGCGCGGCAGGGAGGGCAGGGGACAGAGCTGCTAAGAGCCAAGTGGTGGTAAGGCTGAGTAGGGTAGGGGCACATGAAGTGCTCAGCCAGGCTGCAGCCCTGCCCTCTACCACCAGCTTTGCCCTTAGACCCTGGTGGAGGCTGGTGCCTGCACTGATTGCCTGGCTGCTCTGAGCACTCCTGCAGGCAGCTTAATAGAGCACAGGCTCCTGGGAGCCTGACAGAGATACAGGTCACTGCCCACTCCTACCTTTTGTGCCCAGCTCTGCCCCCTTGGGCCCTTCCCTCTGGGTACCCTACAGGGAAGAGTCTATGTCCTCAGGCAGTGGGTACTGCAGAGGGAAGAGGCTATGTCCTCAGGTGGGGCCATGGCCAAGGGTTCAAGAACAGGCCGTGGGCTCGGGGGGACTTCAGTCATTACCTCTTTGTGCTCTGAGGGGAAAACAAAGAGTGTGTGGGACTTGCTTAAGGATGCACGGTCATTCTTTCTAAGATAGCCGGCTGCCTCCCTCTTCAACAACCAGACTTTGCCCACATCTTCCTTCCAGGAGACTATGGAATAAAAGAAGTTACCCCTTTCTGTCCCTACCAGTGATGTCAAGCCAGAAGCACAGAGTGATAATAACTGTTCTCTTTTACTGAGGGCCTAGGAGGTGCCTTAGAAGAAAGGCCTGGTGATCTATTTCCAAGAAATAAGCCACTGGAAACTCTATGGAGCACAGTTCTACTCCAACACACATGTTGTCTCCATGAGTTGGAATTGACTTGACAGCAACTAGTTTTATTAGGTGTCAGGAAGGGGAATGAGACAAAGTCGCTGCCCTTGTGGCACTCCTGTTATCGCATTTAATCCTTAGAATACTCTATGTGCTAGATATTGTTATCCCCATTTTAGAAGTGGAGAAACTGAGGCTTAGGAAGGTTAAATGACTAGGGAGTGAACTGAGGTCCCATAGCCAGTGAGTGGCAGAACAGAGATTCAAACCTAAGTCTGTCGGAGTCCATCCACAGCCCGGCCTCTTAACTGCTGTGATATACCAGGAAGAGCACTGAACCGGGAGTCAGAAGACATGCATTATCTACTCACTGGGGTCTAGGCTTGGGGATGGCCTTTCTCTCTCTGGCCTCAGTTTCTTCAGCCACAGGTGATCCAGAAAGCTCCTTTCCAGCATTTCTGCAATTTTGGAATGTCAAAATGCCTGGAAGCCTGGCTCCTCAAAGATCCAAGTAGAAATTCTTCTCCCTCTGCCCCTGCAATGCCTTACTGCACCCTGGCTAGAGGCTAGTGGGATGGGAACCCAGCCCGCCCATGGACCACCTTTGTAGCGCAGGGGAAGAATAGAAACCGTGGTCAGTCTGGGACCCTGGCCCTGTAGCGGCCTGGCCTGTCTTTCAGCAGTCTTCAAGGCAGCCCTGCTTTCCCTTCCCGCCACTAGTTTCCCGGCCTGCGACTGGAGTCAGAAGCCCTGAGTTCTAGTCCTGACTCTGCTTCCTCTAACTTGCGCTGTGACCTTGGTGAAGCCCCAGCCCTTCTCTAAGCCTCAGTTTTCACATCTGTTGGACAAGACCATTTTTGACGTCCCTCCTGGCTCTGCTTATTTGATCCCATCAGCTTGTTGAGCCCTTGAGAGGCCCAGCCCTTTCTGGGAATTGAGCCAGGCTCAGCGTGTCCACTGGTTGTGGACTTCAACCCTCCCCACCCCCCAGTTTCACCTCCCACTCCTGCCCCCCGACTCTCCCTGCAGACCAGGATGGGAAGGAGGATCTCTCTCAAGCTGGTCCCAGGGCTCTCCTCTCACCCCTCTGTTCCTCCTGCTCCCAGGTCTGAGTCTTCAGCCCCACCACTGAGGGGGGTCCCTGCATCAGTCAGGGCACAGTTGGGGGCAGAGAAGGCAGGGAGTGAGCAGCCAGAGGATCATGACACATAGGCCGGGTGGTGGCAAGGGCTTTGCAGAGACCACGCTCAGTTGGAAAGGCATTTCTCACCGTGGGCACGACTGCCAGGTGGTGGGAGGACCATTTCTTTCTTTTCTGTTTTTATCACCATCCAAAGTGGCTGGGAGGGAGGGGGCCAGGAAAACAGACTCCTGAGATGGGAGGCAGGAAGGTGTCTGAGAGACCTGGCCTCAGACTGTCGGCACTAACACCAAGGGTCTTCTGCACACCCAGGCCCCATCCAGGCTGCACCCCACCAGCCAAGAAGGGGAAGGACTGGGCCTGCTCTTCTCTCATCTGGGTCTCTCACGATATTAACCACGTGGCCTGAGTGCTGTATCTCCATTTAACAGATGAGGCAACTGAGGCTCAGAGTGGAGAAGCAACTGGCAGATCAGGGGGGTATAGGGCAAGTGGCCAGCCTCCTTGGGGTTCTCTGGACTCTTTAGGCAAGGATAGGGGTGAGGGAAGCTAACCCAACAGGAGGGAATTCTCTCCTCTTTTATTGGAGGGGCAGGAAAGAGCCAGGCAATAGAGAGGAGAAAAGAGACCAGACCAAATAGAGTTCCCAGACACATCATGCTTTCTCTACACTCCAGAACTTTGCCTGGGCTGTTTCCTCTTCTTGGAGCTCCTTCCCCCACCTGGGTAACTCTTACTCATCCTTCAAGTCCCAGTTTAGGTGTTGCCTCCTCCAGGAAGCCCTCCCGGGTTTTCCCAGGGTTAAGTGGCCCTGGTATGTGCTCCCTCGACTTCTCAAGCTTTCTCCACCAGGGCACTAATCACCTGGTATGTAATAGTGTTTCTCCCTTCACTAGACTGGGAGTTCCTTGAGGATAGGGTTGTGCCTTATTAGCCTCTAATATCTGTATTCCTGTACCCAGCACAGAGCTGAGTATACAGTTTGCCCCAAGAGCTGTTTGTTGAATGAATGAATGAACATCTCTAGAAATCAACTATGTCCCAGGCCCTGTTCAGGGGACCCAGTGGTGACTAAGACTCAGCCCAGCCCCACAGAATCCTTGGTGGGGAGGCAGGCACCCACATGTGCAATGGTCCAGGGTGAGCCCAGACAAGGTGTGGGGGGAGCTCAGAGGAGGGAGGGATAGCATTGGAGTAGGGGTCCTAAGAAGCTTCATATTTGAACGACAAATAGTTTGGGGCAGCGGCTAGGGCTGGGGGACTGGCTTAGTGCCCCAAGAACAGGCTGCTTTGTCCAGAACCTGGGACGGCAGCCAGGAGTGGACGAGGGAGGAGGCTGTGGACAGGGAAGCTGGGTTACATGATGGAAAGCCATTTCCAGGTGAGACCCGAAAGGGCAGGCATCATGCTCCAGGTAACACAGGTGAGCAGCAGCTCCTAGCCAGGGCTCTGTATGTCCACTGTGTGGCTCCCCACCGCCCCACCGCCTCCTGGCTCCAGGGATGTAGCACCAGAGGGAGGTGGCAATAAAAGCTTATCAAACCGCATGTAGGAGGCAGCCACAGATTTCAGTGGCTAAGTAATCTGTGTCTAATGTTCACTTAGCAGAGCACGCGCCTCCGAAATGTCAGTGCTCGCGGTCTGACCCCGCAGTGGCCGGGCCAGCTGGAGCCAAGGAAACGGAGTCACTTAGTGGACAGAGAGCCTGAAGCCGGCGCTGCGGTGGGGGTGGGGGTGCGGGGCCGGAGGCAGCCTGAGTTCCCAGATGTCAGACCATCCCAGTGACCCCAGCTGGTTGTGCCCCAGGGTAAAGAAACATCTTTCTGAGCCCTGAAAGGCTGTTCAGAAGCAGTGAGCAGAGCCGCCCACCTATGGAGAGGATTACAGAGGTGTGAGGCATGGGAACCTACCCCTGAGTGACTTCAGAGCCTGCTTTTTACCCACAAGCCTCAGCTGCTTCTCTGAGTGCCCTGAGACCCCTACCTCGAGGGGCAGGCTGGAGGGGGTCCTGCCCTCCTCCAGCCCGCCCTCCGGAGACTGTGGAAATGAAACTCCGTGTGGGCCACGTTGGGGAGGGGCTAAGCCCAGGACCTTTCTGAAGGCCCAAACCCCTCCTGCCTTGGGGTCAGCCTCACCTCCAAGCCTTCTGTGTATGACCTCAGGTAAATCCTCAGCCCTCTCTGGGCCTCAGTTTACATCTGTGGCTAGAAAGTCTCCAAGGTCCTGTCCAATTGATGAATACAGCAGCCTTCCCCACACCTTTCCTCGTCCTTTCTCCACAGCCCGTGGCTCCTCGAGGGCCAAGGTCTTCGTTTCGTTCAGCAGAGCCTGTCACATAGTTGCTGGTGTTGGTGCCTTCGAATCAATCTCTACTCATAGGGATCCCATGCGACAGACAGAGGAGACTTGTCCTATGAAGTTTTCTTGGCTGTAATCTTTACGAAAGCAGATTGCCGGGTCTCTCTCTTGCGAAGCTGCTGGTGGGTTCGAACTGCCAACACATCGCTTAGCAGCCGAGGGCTTAACCATTCATCGTACCAGCAGGGCGCCTTCTGTCACATACTGTTACTGTGTGCTGTCGAGTCAATTCCAACTCCTCGTGACCCTATATGACAGAGTAGAAGTGCGCCATATGGTTTCCTATAGGGTCACGATGAGTCGGAATCGACTCTATGGCACACAACAAAAAACAAAAGCAGCAATCGTTACTGTGGTCTTTTCTCCTGCAGAGCCACTGGGTGGGTTTGAACTGTTGACCTTTTGGTTAACAGCTGAGTGCTTAACCATTGCACCCCTGGGACTCTTTCTATCACGTAGTAGGTGTTCAATAAATATCAATGCCATTGAATTCCCAGCAGCAGGAAAGCTTCCTGATCCACTCCCCTCCCACCCCCCAGGATCTGCGCCACCCCACCCCAGGCTCCTCTTCATTTGCAGACTCTCCCGCACGCACGTGCTGGTATGCAGATCTGGAAGCCTCCCCCTGTTTCTCTTCCACCTTCTCCTTTCCATCCCGGGTGCGTGGGAGCCATGTCTTCTTTTAGATCCCCCCGGCGCGGCTAGGATGAGTGCCAGGGCCTTGGTGGTACAGCCAGTGCTGCGTAGGGTTGTTTACA
This sequence comes from Trichechus manatus latirostris, assembly GCF_000243295.1. Taxonomy (NCBI): domain Eukaryota; kingdom Metazoa; phylum Chordata; class Mammalia; order Sirenia; family Trichechidae; genus Trichechus; species Trichechus manatus. The sequence goes on along the minus strand of NW_004444049.1, from coordinate 9,367,958 downwards.
GCTTGCAGGTGACTCACCACAACAGCCTGGAGCAGGCTCTGCCCAGGGGGGCCCAGGCACGGGGGTATCGAGGGAGGCCAGGCCCTTAGAAAGCCACTGGGCTTCTGAAACGAGGGGCCTGGGGGCCTCCTGGAACAGCCCTGGCCCAGGCAAGCGGGGACCCAGATTTGAGGAACCAAGCTGGGACAAGACTGAGAGGATCTGATTCACTATTTTCAGTCCCTCATCAGGGCTTCACTCTGGGAGCCCTGGGCTGGGAGCTGGGGACCCTGCAATGAATCAGCCCAGCTCTTGGCCTTTAGGAGCTCGCAGGGTGGTGAAGAAGGCAGTGGGCATTATAGGTATTATGAGCTGTAATGGAGACGGCCACTGGAAAAGTGGGGGCGCAGAGGGGGGTGTCATTCTTTCGGTGGGCTGAGGCTTCCCCGAGGAAGGGCTTTCCTGGCAGAAGGAAGAGCCCATGCAAAGGCCCAGAGGTCATGCTCAGCAGTCAGTGGTTGGATGCTGGCCTTGCCCTGTTGCTCTGTGTGACCTTGGACTAATCCCCTCCCCTCCCCTCTCTGGTCTCAGCTTGCTCATCTGTAAAAGTAGGGATGGTGTTGCTTGGGTAGGTGGGTAGAGCTGTTTCGAAAGCTTTCCATGGTCCTCTCCAGCTCTGACAGGGAGATTCTGCTGAGCAGGAGCGGGGCGAGTGGCCAATGGGCAGGGAGCTTTGGCCACAGCAAGGTCTTGGTGGCTGGGAAGACTGGACAAACAGGGCTATCTGTTTAGGCAAGGAGGGGAGCCAAGAGGAGGACACTGCCAGCCAATTAGACTGTCTCTCCAGGCCTAATGTTTGCTGATGGAATAAGAGACTCGGGTGTGTCAACAGTGGGGAGTGAGGTGGCCCGCAACTACACACACGGGCCGTCCCTGGAGCAAGTCATCCAGAGTGCCATGCAAGGCACCAGCTGGCGGGAGCAGGGCCCGGCCACGCCCATGGAGCCATTGTACCCATTAATCGGACGCTCAGAGAGCTTGGCCCAGGCTGGGTCCCGCCTCTCTGGTCAGCTTGAGGAAAGGGGCAGGGATGACTCATCCCCTGTGGGAGGGGAGAGATTCCAGGTGCCACCTCCTGACTTCAGACTGCCAGCCTTGCTCCCCTGGGGGACGCCCAACATATGGGTTCTACTCCTGGCTCTGCCATAGGGGTGGATTATCCAACAGTCAAGGTAAGCACAGTGCTTACCTTGCTTACCGGTAGTGAACAACAGATTAGTAAATAAGCACAAGTAAGCCTATGCTTACCTTGCTTACTGGGTCATCCACCACTGTCAGGGATTGTAAATTTGAAAAGAGGCTTTGGTTCTCTAGGAAGGTGCTGTAGGGTTGGGGGAGAGGCAGATGCCAGCCATGTTTAGAAGCAGAGTCTTTGATGTGGTGAGAAAACGTGAAACTGTTCACTACAGATGACCTGGTAAACAAGGTAAGCACCACGCTTACTTCGCCTGTTGCATAATCTACCCCTGCGAGTCTGCCCCCAGCTTTATGGGGGACCCATGTCAGTCCCTGCCCTCTCTGGACTTCAGTGTTCCTCTCTGGAAATGAGAAGCTGGATGAAAAACACATTAGCAATTTTCCAACGGGCTGGAGCAGATGTGCTTTCAGCAGCTCACCTGATGGTCCCTTTGCCTCAAGGGCCCACTCCGTGCAGAATAGGGTGTAAGTGAGACAGTCCAGTTCCCAGCCTCAACGAGTTCCCCATCTAGAAGGGGAGCCCCAACCCCAGCCCCAGCCCCGAGTCGGTCTCACATATACATAGCTCTGTGAGAAGGCTCCAGAGTCACACAAACAAACTGCAGTTCAAACCTCAGCACCACCATTTGCTAGCTGTAAGACCTTAGTTCTTGGGTGGCACAAGGGTTTACAATTGGCTGCTAACCTGAAGGTTGGTGGTTTGAACCCACTCAGCAGCTCCACGGAAGAAAGGCCTGGCGAGCTGCTTCCATAAAGATTACAGCCGAGCGAACCCTACGGAGCCGTTGTACTCTGTAACACGTGGGGTCACCATGAGTCAGAATCAACTCAATGGCAATGTTTGTTTTTTTTTTTGGTTTTGTGCCTCAGTTCCCTCCTCTGTGACCTGGAGATAATGAAACACCAATCTCATTGGATTGCTGTGAGGATCACATGGCATAATGCCTTCAAAGGTATATAGTAGGGGCTCGATAAACCTTATTATTAGTAACAGTAGTATTAACGAGGACCCGAATGGCCCCTCCCAGTTCCAGGAAAGGACAGTCTTGGAGAAAAAGTCCCACAAGCTAGATAGGGATAAGAGAGAAGGGATTGAGGACTCCAAAACTGGAGGACAGCTGGGGCTGGGAGGGGCTGTGCCTCAGTCCCTCACCCCCCTCCACCGCACCCATTCCCCATCCATACCCCAAAGAAGCCAGCGATTCAAGTGTCCTCTAGTGGAAAACACACACATAGACGCGCACGCACACACACACACACACACACACACACACACAGACGCACATGCACACAAGCCCGGGCCTCACGTCAGAAAAGCCCCTCTGTGCCGTAGGGTGGGTATCAGCTGCCTCCCCCGAGGCTGGAGAAGCAGGGAGGGAGCCAGACAGCCCTTCCATTGTGCAGATGGAGACACTGAGGCTCAAGGGTCAGGGAGACAAGTCATTTAACATCCACCAGGAGCCAGGGAGAAAGCCCAGGCCTCCTGAACCCCCTGCCAGGACCCCTGATCCATTTCTGGGGTGCAGCAGAGTGAGGCTCAGAGCTCCCTAACACGAGCCCAGGCTTACCTAAGCTCCACTTCTACGCTGCCAGGGGCCCAAGCACCCTGGCACAACTTTTTGGAGCCTGGCTTCCCCAGGGACAGCAGATGGTGCCGCAGCCCGCCAAGAGCAGGCTGTCCCTGAGCCCAGCTGTTGCACAGATGTGAGTTGGGGGAGGGTAGAATGAGGGTTGTGAAGACAGAAACCCTTGGCAACTTGGACCTGAGTCACCCGTTGGCCCTGGGAATGGTAATGAGCCGATTAGAGTTATTACAGCCGAATGACTCAGAGCGAGCTTGCTTACCTGAGCAACCGCCCGAGGAGGGCTGATCCACGGCCGCCTTGTCCTGCCCTCCTATTGACAGTGCCGCCACCAAGACAGCCTCTGTGGCCCTCACGTGCCTCATTAGAGCCGCCTGCTTGTCCACCAGCCCGCTGCCCAGACAGCACCTCTCCCCCTCCCCTTCCCAGGCTTGGGGAGTATGTGGGGGGCACTGGCACCTGGCTTAGAGACTTCACAGTGGGCACAGTGTTCTCTGTTCAGGAAATGCATGTTCAAGTCCCCTGGCCCACCTGGAACTGGGGCAAGGACAGGGTGTGGCAGGGAGCCAGCCACCAGGATCAGCCTTTACCTCTCTAGTCACCCACTGGGGCCTGAAAACAGTGGGGGCCACCTAGGTCATGGCCAGGGGCTTGGGTGGCACCTCGGCATCCAATGAGAGCAGCACTTCCTTCCCCACTGGGCCTCATGTCTTCCTTTCTGCAGGAACAGGAGCACGGAAATATGTCCAAGGAGCCTGAGGTCTGGGATGTGGGCTTGAGTAGCAGGGTGATAATAGTAATAAGAAACGGCTGAAACTTTATTGTCATGGATTGAATTATGTCCTCCCAAAAATGTGTGTATCAATTTGGCTAGGCCATGATTTGCAGTATTGTGTGGTTGTCCTCCATTTTGTGATTGTAATTTTATGCTAAAGAGGTTTAGGGTGGGATTATAATACCACCTTTACCCAGGTCACATCCCTGATCCAGTGTAAAGGGAGTTTCCCTGGGGTATGCACCACCTGTTATCTTACAAGTGATAAAAGCAAAGGGAAGCAAGCAGAGAGTGGGGGACCTCATACCACCAAGAAAGTAGTGCTGGGAGAAGAGCGCGTCCTTTGGACCGGGGTCACTGTGCGAAGAAGCTCCTAGTCTGGGGGAAGATTGATAAGAAGAGAGAGAAAGCTTTCCCCTGGAGCTGATGCCCTGAATTTGGACTTCTAGCCCACTAGACTGTGAGAGAATAAACTGATCTTTGTTAAAGCCATCCACTTGTGGTATTCCTGTTAAAGCAGCACTAGATAACTAAGACGCTAAGATTCCTGGGTGGTGCAAACGGTTTGCACTGGACTACTAATCTAAAGGTTGGCCGTTCAAACTCATCCAGTGGTGCTTGGAAGAAAGGCTTGGCGATCTGTTCCATAAAGATTATAGCTAAGAAAACACTATGTAACAGCTCTAGTAACACATGGGGGTGCCATGAGTTGGAATGGACTCGATGACAACAGGATTAATTTTTTTTTTTTTTGGAGACTTACTTAGCGTTTAAGGAGCCCTGGTGGTACAATGGTTAAATGCTCAACTGGTAACCAAAAAGTCAGCGGTTCGAGTTCACCCGCCGCTCAGCCGGAGAAAAGACTCAGCAATCTGCACTCGTAGAGATTACAGTCTAGGAAGCCCTACAGGGCAGTTCTGTTCGTCATATAGCATTGCTATGAGTCACAATCGACTCTAGTGCATACAACAACAATTTAGTGTTTACTATGTGCCCAGCACTGTTCTAAGTGCTAGTCACTTTTTAATGCACTTCACCGTCACAACAGGCAATGAGGTGTATTATTATCATCATCCCCATTTTATAGATGAGTTACCTTAACCCAGAGAGGTTAAGTAACTGGCCCGAGGTCACACAGCCAGTGAGCAGTACCACTGGGCTTTAATCCAGGCATCTTTGCTCCAGAAGCCTCTCCTTTACTCCCATGTTCTGCTCCATGACAGCACCTGCCCTGGGGCCTCTGCCCAAGTTGTCCTCCACCACCGCCCTGCTCACTCCTCTGGGGGTCATCTGGAAAGACACGTTCATCATGCTCATCCTCTAATCAGAAACCTCCTGCAGCACCCCTGTGCTCACTGTATCGATTTCTATCCCGGTATTTGAAGCCCCATCTTTCCTAAGCATCAGCCTTCCCACCAGCTCTGTTCCCCATGCTTGTCCTGCACACGATTGAGACTCCGCTCACATTTCACGCTTCAGTTTCTTGCCCATTTTGGGGACTGTCCACCTCTGTGATTTTGCTTGGGCTGTGCCCTCTTCCTGGAGTGCTCTTTCCTGTATATTCTACCCAGCTCCAAAGCCACCTGCTCAGTATGTCTGAGCTACCCCAGGACATACCAGCCCCTACAGACAGGCAAGGCAGGCGGGGTGGTGGTGTGGTTGGTGGGCAGTGGAGAGATCGGGAGCTCTGAGGTCAGACAGTTATGTGACTTTAGGGCATGTCACCCCCCTCTTTGAGCCTCAGTTTCTAAAAAATGGGGATGTTCATGCCAGCTTCTCATGCATGTGAAGGGCCTGGCACACAGTAGGTCCATAACTACCTGTTGCGACAAGGTGTAAGGAGACCTTCGCCCTCCATTTGTGAAGTTGAAGCCAGGAAGGGATCCCTTGTGACCATTCCTAGGGGAGGGGCCTCATCCATCTCCAGAGCCCAGCACCAACCATCCCCCGCTCTGGGAGGGGGCAGCAGCACCCTCCCTCCTCCACATTGCTGCCGCCTCAGACTCAGAATCCAGGGAGACGGTCTCCTGGCAGCGAAGCTCCTGCCACCCCACATGGGTGTCTTGCAGCTGCCACACCCGCCCAGGGCTGCAGGCGCTCTAGCATGGGTGAGGGGTTGACTTGCCCCTGGGAGTGGGGAAGGGGGATCAGCCGGCAAGGCTGGAGACAGGGCAAGCCCTCCGTGCCCGCCTACCAGGAGGCAGCTGCCAGCATGGTTGCCTCCAAGGAGTGCAGGCAGGGGGGATAGCTGCCCCAGGCTCCTGCTCCATAGTAAGGGAAAGCCCCCTCCCGCAGGCCCAGGCACACAGCTGGTGCTCAACGAGTGGGAGGGCCTTCCCTTAGGATTCTGAACACTTTGAGTGCCAGCAACGCCAGGATTTCTGGGCAAGGGGTGATTGGACATTTGATGATGGCTGTTGGGAGGATGTAGAACATTCAACCTTTCCTCACACCCCAGAACTCTCCTTCACCCATTCACACCCAGCCACTCCAACCCCCCAGGTGCGCCCGACCTGTGCCCAGTCTTACATGGGGCAGGACATAACATTGTCCTCAAGGACTTCACTCCGCTTTGGCTGCCATGGCTGGGCAGATGCCAGTGCAGCTGCCCAATTCCAACCTTTCCCTGCCATTGGGGTGGGTGTAGGGCCCTGGGGTGCCCCAAGTCATTGCCCAGACCACTGGACACAGCTTCTGAGGGGCCTCTGGTGCCATTTCTACCCTTGGAACCCTTACAGGAAGCCAAGAACACGGCTGAAGCTCCATTTGGCCAGGAGGGTCTGATAATAAAATCGGTATTTAAAAAATAATTTACATTTGTTTTCTGAATGGGTAACACATTCACACACTTCAAAATTCAAGAAGCGTGAAGGACATACACTGAAAAGTCTCTCTCCCATCTCTGTCCCTGGCCACCCAGTTCCCCTTCCAGAGAGAGACACCGTTACAGTGCCCATGTGTTCTTCCAGAGAGGTTCTACGTGTAAACAATCACCCTCACCTCCACGTGTATTGTTATTTGTTATCCATTTAAAATGTATAGACACCTTGTTCTGTACCTGGCTTTCTTCCCTTAAAAGTGTATCTTGGTTATGTCAGTGAGAAACAGCCTCCTCATTCTTATTTTATGGCTGCACGTGACTTCGTTGTATGGATGGACCACAAATTATTTAACTGATCCCTTACTGACGCACTTTCAGCTTGTTTCCAGTCTTTGGTAATTACATTAAAAGTTACAGTAAATAACCTCGTACGTATGCCTTTTGGACTGTGTGCTGGCGAACCTGCAGATAAATTTCCACGAGCAGAATGGCTGAGTGGAGACGGGTAGATGCAGTCGTAAAGTGAGAGAGCACCCAGCTGCCTCCCCAGAGGTGGCTCCAGCCTGTGCTTCCACCAGCAAGGGCGGCCTTTGCCTCTTTCCCCGCGGCTTTGCCAGCACACTGTGTTATCAAGCTCTGTGAGCTCTGCCAACCTGATATTTTGAGTAATGATATGTCAGTGTGGTTAAAAACTCTAAAGCAGCAATTAGACTGGTGGCTGCTTACAGAGCAGGAAGCCACCACGCTAAGCACAGGTTACAGGTGACATCGTGTTCATTTCTCACACACACACAATTTGAAGCAGATAGGAGTTGACCCATTTTATACGTGAGAAAACTGAGTGTGATACTTTCCTAAGGTCCCACAGCCTTGAACAGGCAGCGTGGGCATTGGAGCCCAGATGGTCTGACTAAAGCCCAGTTCCTTCCATTCCAGGCCGCCTCTAGGGAGGGGCTGCTAAAGATTCCCCAGGCCTGAAGACCATGCCCCTCGCCGCCCTCCTCACCCCACCCAGGGATATTGCTCCCGAGGAGCAGGGCAACGGACGGTTCCAGTGCTCAGGGGTCCCAGTGTCCTCTCTGAACTGAGCTTCCTCAGGATGGGCCCTACTCCAGAACATGGCCAGCTCTTAGCATGGGTTCTGGCCTCAGCAGCTCCCAACTCCCAGATGGAAATGGACACATGGTCTCCCACTGTCAACAACAACAGCACTAATAATAATATTAATGACAACCACCTCTTCTCAGCGCTTTACGTGTAATAACTAATTTAATCCTCACAACAACCCATGAGATAAGTATCATTATCATTCCCATTATATAGATGAGAAAACTGAGGCCCAAACTTAGATAACACACCCAAGATCAAGCAAGATAAGAGGCAGAGGCAGGATTTGAATTCAGAGCCCCCAAGCACAGACAGCGTACTAAGCACCTCACCTGCATTCTCTCAGTTACCTGTCCTCCAATCTGGAAGATAAATGCTATTTTTATCCCCATTTTGCATTTGAGGCAATTGAGTCACAGACAGGTTAAGTTATTTGCCTAAAGTCACAGAGCCAGTGAGTGGTAGAGAAGGGGTTCAAACCTCTGCACGGGGTTCCAGGGCCCGAGATGTACTCATGGGCTCTTCCCATTCCCTGGGAGCCCAGGCTGGCCCCTGACTCCAGAGCCCAGGTTATCCTCAGGCTGTGGGCCCTTCCAGGTTGGGAGCAGGTTGAGGATGACTGTCCAGGTGAGACTTGGTCTGACACAGCCTTGCCTGGGGACAGGCCCCCTCTCTGAGGACGACCTCCAGAGCCCCAGGGCTGGGGCTCAGTGGGAGGTGGGCTCCTTGGTCCTCCGCTCTGGTCGGGTTGGCACCCCTGGGAAGCCAGAGTCAACACCGGCTCCCTCAGCACTCCCGGGGGTTTGTCTCCCAGCAGCAACTTCCGCAGCTGCTCCTCTAGGCCTCTCTCCTTTTCCGGAGCCCTTCCATCTCCCTCCCCAGGCACCCACAGCCCCAGTGGCCTGTCCAGATTGAGCTCTGACTCCCGTGGGCCTGGCCTCTGCCCTCTGAGTGTGTATCCTGGGTCTCTCTGGCACAGCTAGGGAGTTACTGTTTCCAGATTCTCCCCTGGCCAAGCCCAGAGTTCGGGGAAGGGGGCACTGAGCTGAGAGTCAGGAGCCCACCTCACTGTGTTGCCCTGGCCCAGTCCCTCCCCCTCCCTGGGCCTCACTGCACCCACTGCCTCCTGCAGACTGTCAGGTGCTCCACAGACAGGCCAGGCTCCTCCAGGCTGACTTCTCTCCCAAGGAAGGCCAGGAGAGACCCCAGGTGCCAGGAGGGGCTGGTCCCCATTACACTACCCTCAGGCAGCTCTTTGGGCTCATCTTTACCAAGGCCTTTTCTCCCTGCTCCCGTCCCCCCAGGCTCCCAAAGGGCCAGCAACAACTCTGAACTCTGATTCCCGGGCCTGGCCAGCGCGGGTGGGGCCTGGAGGTTCTGTCAACAGCGGCAGAAACTCGTTAACTGAATGTCAATAGGATTAAAGGTTCTGATGTCCAGGAGACAAGTGTGATGTGAAGTGATGTGACGTGATGGATGGTAGGGAAGGGCCTCTTAGGCAGGGCCGTGAGACTTCTGGCGTGCTCGTGTGTGAGTCCGTGTATTTTTATGCACATGTGTACGTGTGTGTGTGTATATATGTGTGTGTATGTGGGAGAGAGAGAAGCACAGACATGGCATGGGGAGAGAGACAGAGACAAGCAACAGACAGACAAAGGGAGAGAGGAAAACCTCAGAGACAGAGGGTCTCAGGAGAAAGAAGGGAAAGTGTGAGAGACCAAGAATGGAGAGAGAAAATTTAAAAAAAAGAAAAAGACACACGACAGAGATAGAAAGACTGAGAGAGATAGAATCCAAGTGACACAAGAGAGATGGAGAGAAAGAAACCAAGTCAGAGAGAGAGAGAGAGAGAGAGAGAGAGAGAGAGAGAGATGGTTTGCAAACTGAGTCAGAAAACAAAGATTGAACGAAGGAAGCGTTCTGTCCCGGGAAGCCTCCTGAGGAGGCTGTGGACGGCGTCCCCAGGGACTCAGAATCTCAGGTTTGTCACTCAGGCAAGGATAAGATTATTAAGCACCCACGGAGTGTCAAGCTTGGCACTGATTGCCGGGGGCAGGTGGGAGCTGGCAGCAGCAAAGAGAGAAAAGGTCGGCTCTGCCCTGGGGGCTCCAGAAGCACGGAGAAACGGGCATAGGCCAACTTAGAAAGAAGTCTGACCGATGCCCTTGGGGACACATGATGAGACTGAGCTCCAGAGAGGCCAGGGGAAGCTCCCAAAACCACGTGGCAAGCCAGTCACACATCTAGTCCTGAGCCCAGGACTCCTGGTCCAGTGCTCAACTCCACTGTCCCATGGGTAACTGCTCAGCTGAATGGAACAGACATACACAACTCTCCGTGCCTGTCCAAAGGCCCCATACTCAGGATGTTTACTGAATAAAAGTCCCAGGAAAGGGGCTGATGCGTTGACCCAGGTGTGGGGCACATCTTTTCAGGCCTGCTAGGCTGTCATTTGTGAGAAGGGGCCATGAACAGCGGATACCAAGTAAAGACTGGAGTCCTGCTCCCTGTGGTGTGGGAGATGATATAGACATGGTTCGAATCCCAGCTCCACGATTCTGTGGAGCGTAGTGTGGGGTCTTGTCAAAAGACTTCTCCTCTCTGAGCCTCAGCTTCCTCTCCTAGAATCTCCAGATAATAAAAGCAGGGCTATTAGGAGGCTTAGGGAGTCCTTGGGTGGTACAAACAGTTAATTCGATCAGCTGTTAACCGAAAGGTTAGAGGTTCGAGTCCACCCAGAGGCTCCTCAGAAGAAAGACCTGGTGATCTGCTTCAGAGAAATCAACCACTGAAAACTCTATGGAGTAACTCTACTCTGACACACCTGGGGTCACCATGAATCAGGATCGACTCAACAGCAATAGGTTTGAGGGGGGTTAAAGGAAATCTAAGAATCTGAAGGAAACCCTGGTGGTGGAGTGGTTAAGAGCTACGGCTGTTAACCAAAAGGTCAGCAGTTTGAATCTGCCAGGCACTCCTTGGAAACCCTATGGGGGCAGCTCTGCTCTGTCTTATAGGGTTGCTATGAGTCAGAATCGACTTCACGGCAATGGGTTGTTTTTTTTTTTAGAGCATTTGAAACGTCCTGGCACACGGGCAGGCTCCGTGGTTCTGCCTTTCCTCCCCCTTATCCCAGGGGCATGGGAAGCTCAGTAACGTGTCATGGGATGGAATCGGCCCTGGGAAGAAGATGGGGAGGCAGGATGAAAGGCAAGGAGGGTGATGGGTGTCCAGTTGTCCTCCCATGACTAGCTCTGGGGTCTTTCAGCCATGGAGCCAGGAGAGCTGCCAGTGGGAATCCCAGGCAGATGGCCGGATCCAGCAGGGCAGCCCCACCCATCCAGTGCCCAGCCCGCTGAGGCCCCTCCCCTCACACACACCAGGGCCCTCCTTGGGACAGGACCACTGCAGTGGCGAGTCCCGGTACTACACGGTTCTGGGCAGGGCCCAGGACATCTGGTGTGCTCGCGCTGCCCAGACTGCCGGCTGGCGTCCAGACACGTGGCGGCCGGCCTGCGGGCACTCCAGGAGTGTAAATTCCACATTTGCATCCTGGATGTTCCCAGCCCCAAGGGCTGCTGACCTTTAAAGCTGCTGCCTCGGTCCTTCCTCTCCCTCCAGGCCTCTGGGCTCAGCTGGGCTGGCCAGCGGATGCTGAAGCCTCTTGGAGCAGCAGCAGGGGCAGGGGACCAGAGCGCCAGGGGCTGCTGGGCAGGGGGCCCAGGAGGTGGGCCTGCAGACCCCAGCTTGCCCTCCCCTCCCCACACGCCCCGCAGCCCACGGGTCTCCTGATTCAGCATCAGCTGCCATCCCAGCCAGGATCCCCTCTTCACCCCCCGCTGCGAGTCACTGCCTGATGCACGGGCAGCTTGGGCCCCCTGATTAGCAGTGTCAGGAGACACCAGTCACCCCCGGCTGCTGTGACGTGTCCCCTGGGATTGCCTTGTCTGTGCTGAGTGGCAGCAGTGCTCAGCAGGCTGTCAGCTTCTCTGGGCTCACAACTAGGCCTGCTCTTCTGAGGTCAACTAGGCCACCACAGCCCCAAAAGGTGGCTTGTCGGGAGGAGAAGGGTGTGGGAACAGAGGGTGGGGGGCATGGGGTGCTTGGCCAGCCAGCTGGCTGGGCAAATTCCCCAGGATGCATCTAAATTCAAACCCATCCAGAGAGCAGGCCTTGCCCTAGGACCCAAGGACATGGAGCTGGGGACCTGAGTCCTTGCCCTCGGAAGTTCACCCTCAGAAGAAACCATTTGTTCGTTTATTTTTCACCCCACAGATATCCCTGGGGCCAGGGACTGGGGATGCTGTGCTGAGTGACATGGTTTCAGGCCTGCTGGAGCTTACAGTGTAGCAAGAACAAAACGGAAACACGTTAAGCAAGTAAAGAAACAAATAAATACATAATCACAAAACATGGCACTCTGGTAATGACATTTTTGTTGTTAGCTGTGTGTTGAGTTGGCCCCTGACTCATGGCAACCCCATGCACATGGGACAGAATGCTGCCCGGTCCTGTGCCAACCCCATGATCAGTTGCAGACAGGACTGTTGTGATCCATAGGGTTTTCACTGGCTGATTTTTTTTCTTTTTATTGTACGTTAGGTGAAAGTCTACAGCTCAAGTTAATCTCGCATATAAAATTTTATACACATATTGTCATGTGACACCAATCGCAATCCCCACAATGTGACAGCACACTCCCCCTTTCCACCCTGGTTTTCCCGTGTCCATCTGTCATGGATTGAATTATGTCCCCCCAAAAATGTGTGTATCAGTTTGGCCAGGCCATGATTCCCGGTATTGTGTGGTTGTCCTCCATTCTGTGATTGTAATTTTATGTTAAAGAGGATTAGTGTGGGATTGTAACAGCCTTACCCAGGTCACATCCCTGATCCAATGAAAAGGGAGTTTCCCTGTTATCTTACAAGCGATAAGAGGAAAGGGAAGCAAGCAGAGAGTTGGGGCTCATACCACCAAGAAAGCAGTGCTAGGAGCAGAGCGTGTCCTTTGGACCTGGCATCCCTGCGCAGAGAAGCTCCTAGTCCAGGGGAAGATTGACGAGAAGGCCAACAGAGAGAGGAAGCCTTCCCCTGGAGCTGACACCCTGAATTTGGACTTTTAGCCCACTGCAAGGAAATAAACTTCTCTTTGTTAAAGCCATCCACTTGTGTATTCCTGTTATAGCAGCACTAGATAACTAAGACACCATCCAACCAGCTTCTGTCCCTTCCTGCCTTCTCATCCTGCTTCCAGACAGGAGCTGCCCATTTGGTCTCTTGTATTTGCTCGAACTAAGAAGCCCACTCTTCACGAGTATTATTTTATGTTTTACAGTCCAGTCTAATTTTTGTCTGAAGAGTGGTCTTCAGGAACGGTTTTAGTTCTGGGTTACCACAGTGCCCAGGGGCCATGGCTTTGGGGGTTCCCCCAATCTCAGTCAGACCACTAAGTCTGGTCTTTTTATGTGAATTTGAGTTCTGTTCCACACTTTTCTCCCACTCCATCGGGGACTCTCTGTTGTGTTCCCTGCCAGGTAGCTGGGCACTATCTAGTTCTTCTGGTCTCAGGCTGATGGAGTCTCTGGTTTATGTAGGACTTTTGTCTCTTAGGCTAATATTTTTCTTCTGTCTTTGGTGTTCTTCATTCTTCTTTGCTCCAAGTGGGTTGGTACTAATTGATGTATCTTAGATGGCACTCAAAAGCTTTTAAGACACAGGACACCACTCACCAAAGTGGGATGCAGAACATTTTCTTAATAAACTTTGTTACACCAATTGACCTGGGTATCTCCCGAAGCCATGGTCCCCAGACGCCAGCCCTAGCTACTCTGTCCCTCAAAGTGTTTGGTTGTGTTCAGGGAAGTTCTTAGCTTTTGGTTTAGTTCAGTTGTGCTGAATTCCTCTGGATTGTGGGTAGTCCTTCCCTTCACCCAAGATGATTGTTGTCTATCTAGTTAGTTAATTCCCCTCTCCCTCCCTCCCCACCCTCATAACCATCAAATAATGTTTTCTTCTCTGTTTAAACCTTTTCTTGAGTTCTTATAATAGTGGTCTCGTATAATATTTGTCCTTTTGCAACTGACCAATTTCACTCAGCACAATGCCCTCCAGATTTATCTGTGTTGTGAGATGTTTGGTGGATTCTTCTTTGTTTTTTATCATTGTGTAGTATTCCATTGTGTGAATATACCATAATTTGTTTATCCGTTTGTCCATTGATGGGCACCTAGGTTGTTTCCATCTTTTTGCTATTGTGAACAGTGCTGCAATGAACATGGGTGTGCATGTATCTGTTCGTGTGATGGCTCTTATTTCTCTAGGATATATTTCAAGGAGTGGGATTCCTGGATCATGTGGTTCTATTTCTAGCTTTTTAAGGAAGTGCCAAATCAATCTCCAAAGTGGATGTACCATTTACATTCCCACCAGCAGTGCATAAGCATTCCAGTCTCTCCAGAACCTCTCCAGCATTTATTATTTAGTGATTTTTGGATTAGAGCCAGCTTTGTTGGGGTGAGATGGTGCGTCATGGTAGTTTTGATTTGCATTTCTCTAATGGCTAATGATCTTACACATTTCCTCATGTATCTGTTAGCCACCTGAATGTCTTCTTTGGTGAAGTGTCTGTTCATATCCTTTGCCCAAATTTTTAATTGGGTTATTTGTCTTTTTGTTGTTGAGGTGTTGCAGAATCTTGTAGATTTGAGAGATTAGACCCTTGTCAGATATGTTGTAGCCAAAAATTTTTCCCAGTCTGTAGGTTGTCCTTTTTCTCTTTTGGTGAAGCATTTGATGAGCATAAGTGTTTGATTTTTAGAAGCTCCCAGTTATCTAGTTTCTCTTCTAGTGTTTGTGTGTTGTTAGTTATGGTTTGTATTCTGTTTATGTCATGTATTAAGGCTTGTAGGATTGTCCCTATTTTTTCTTCCATGATCTTTAACATTTTAGATTTTATATTTAGGTCTTTGATCCATTTTGAGTTAGTTTTTGTACATGGTGTGAGGTATGGGTATTGTTTCATTTTTTTGCAGATGGATATCCAGTTATGCTGGTACTATTTGTTAAAGAGACTGTCTTTTCCCTATTTAAAGGACTTTGAGCCTTTGTCAAATATCAGCTGCTCATTAAAAAAAAAAAAAAAAACCGTCGCTGTCGGGTAGATGCCAACTCGTAGCAACCCTATAGGACAGAGTAGAACTGCCCCATATGGTTCCAAGGAGCACCTGGTGGATTTGAACTGCTGACCTTTTGGTTAGTAGCCATAGCTCTTAACCACTACACCACCAGGGTTTCATCTGGATTCTATCCTTGATTTTTTCCATAACCCAGAAGTTTTTCAGCAAGGTGTTGTTAAGTTTCCATATGTTTGATTTTTTTTTTCCTTGCTTTTTCTCTTATTGATTTCTACTTTTATGACTTTATGGTCAGAAAAGATAGTTTGTAGTATTTCGATGTTTTGGATTCTGTTAAGGCTTTCTTTGTAGCCAAATATGTGGTCTATTCTGGAGAATGTTTCATGTGCATTGGAAAAGGAAGTGTACTTGGCTGCTGTTGGGTGGAGTGTTCTGTATATGTTTATGAGATGAAGTTGGCTGAACATGTCATTTAGATCTTCTGTGTCTTTATATAGCTTCTTTCTAGATGTTCTGTCCTTCACTGAAAGTGGTGTGTTGAAGTCTCCTACTACTGTTGTGGAGCTGTCTATTTCTCTTTTCAGTGCTGTTAAAGTGTGTTTTATGTATTTTGGAGCCCTGTTGTTTGGTGCGTAAATATTTATATGGTTATGTCCTCCTTTAATCATTGTATAGTGCCCTGCCTTACCCTTTGTGGTGGATTTTGCTTTAAAGTCTATTTTGTCAGAGATTAACATTGCCACTCCTGCTGTTTTTGATTGTTGTTTGCTTGATATATTTTTTTTCATTCTTGAATTTTCGTTTGTTTTTTGTCTTTGAGTCTAAGGTCCATCTCTTGTAGGCAGCATATAGACAGATCTTTTTTTTTTTTATCCATTCTGCCACTCTCTGTCTCTTTATTGGTTCACTTAGTCCATTTACATTCAGTGTAATTATTGATAGGTATGAGTTTAGTGCTGTCATTTTGATTTTTTTTTTTTTGTGGTGTTCGCAGTTTCTTTGCTCCACTTAATTTTCTGTGCCCAATCGTTTTTATGTATTGTTTTTCATTATTGTTGATTTTGTATTTGCTGAGTCTTCATGTTTTTCTTCATTTTTTTATTTTGATGTGAGGATTTTTTAGTTTCCTTTGTGGTTACCTTAAAATTTACCTCTACTTTTCTAAGTTTAAATCAATCTTATATTTCTTGGTATAGCCTAAACTTCCTCTCCACATGAAAGTTCTATGACTACACTATTTATTCCCTCTTTTCTGTGTTAATGTTATCATCTTTTGCATATTGACATCTCTGTTTCCCTATTTTCAGTGTTTTAGCTTTGACTTATTTTTGTGATTTCCCATCTGGGTTGATATCTGATTGTTCTGTCCTGTATTCTAGTCTTGGGTTGTTATCTGGTATTATTGATTCTCTAGTCCAAGGACTCTCTTTAGTATTTCTTGTAATTTTTGTTTGGTTTTTACAAATTCCCTTAACTTCTGTTTATCTGGAAATGCCCTAATTTTGTCCTCATATTTGAGAGATAGTTTTGCTGGATATATAATTCTAGGTTGACAATTTTTTTTCCTTCAAGGCTTTATATACGTCATCCCATTGCCTTCTTGCCTGCATGGTTTCTGCCGAGTAGTCAGAGCTTAGCCTTACTGCCTCTCCTTTGTAGGTGATTTTTCATTTACCCCAGCTGCTCTTAAAATTCTTTACCTTTGATTTTGGCAAGTTTGATTGTAATATGTCTTGGTGACTTGCTTTTGGGATCTACCCTGTGTGGGATTCGATGAGCTTCTTGGATAAATGTCTTCTCATCTTTCACGATATCAGGGAAATTTTCTGCCAGCAAATCTTCAACAAGTCTCTCGGTATTTTCTGTTATCACCCCAGTTCTGATACTCCAATCACACGTAGGTTATTCCTCTTGATACAGTCCCATGTAATTCTTAGGGTTCTTCATTTTTTTTTTTTAATTCTTTTATTTGACGTTTCCTCAAATAAATTGGTGTCAAGTGTTTTATCTTCACTCTCACTAATTCTGACTTCCATTGCCTCAATTCTGCTCCTATGACTTTCTATTGAGTTGTCTAATTCTGCAGTTTTATTGTTAATCTTTTGGATTTCTATTTGCTGTCTCTCTATGGATTCTAACAACCTGTTAAATTTGAATTTTGCTCTTGTATAGCTTTCCTAAATTCCTCTATTGCTTTGTCTGTATGTTCCTTGGCTTGGTCTGAGTTTTGCCTGATCTCCTTCCTGATATCTTGAAGAACTCTGTATATTAATTTTTTGAATTGTATGTCTGGTAATTCCAAAATGTTCTCTTCCTCCAGGAGATTTCCTGGTTCTTTGTTTTGGTTGCTTTCTGGAGCCATCATGGTCTGCCTCTTTATGTGATTTGTTATTGACTATTGTCTCCAAGCCATCAATAAGTTATTGTATTTATTTACTGTATGTTTGCTTACTGTGTCCTAGCTTCTTGTTCTGTTTTGTTTTGATATGCCCAGATAGGCTGGGCATGTGAGCTACTTTGCTTATTGGTGTCTTTGAAGCTCTCAAGTCCTGTCACCAGGTGGTTAGAGCTGTTACTAAGTACGTGAGCCTAAGAGTCCATTTACTTTCTTGTGTGGATTCAGCTCAGGTGAACAGTTCATCAGTTACCAAGTGTGTGGTGCAGGCTCTCACCTACCATCCTAGAAGAGCAGGGCTATGTAGGGGTGATTGGAGCAGGCACAGATATCTGGATGCAGCAGGGGGTTATGTGCTAAGCAAGGTAGGGGGCTGACGGCTGTCCCTGAGTGCCTGGGTGGAAGGTGTGTCCCTGTCCCCTAGAGCATATAGGTGGGTGGGTTTTGCAGCCAGACTTTAGGCAACCAGTGCTGTTGGCTGTAAGCACTGGAGGCACCACTTAGACCACTGTCATGGGTGGCTAGTTGTAGTGGGTGAAGCTGCCAATCCTCAGGCCCCTGATATGGGTGAATGAGGACCCTGCTTAGTGGGCAGGGTGGTGTCAAATGTCACGAATCTGCCACTCCCCCTTAGCTGTTGCCGTTGAAAGTAGGCTTCAGGTATATACCATGCTGTACTATGCTAATGAGGGCCTATGCTGTTGAATGGGCCCACACAGTTCTAGGCAGGTGTGAAGGGCAGTCGAAGCCCATGGACCCCTTATATCTGTGCCTAGGCAAAGAGGCAGTGCCTGCCCTGAGTCCCCGGCTTAGGGAAGTTGGCAGTTTCCTTTTTCGTTTGTTCCTTTGTTTATTTGTTCCTTCCCCAAAGCTGGGGGATCGGCTTGGGTGTAAAGTGTTCTACTTGTGGCAGCCCAGGGGGCTTGGCAACAGCTGAACACTGCCAGTGTCTGGAGCAGAGCAGGGAGGGAGTGAGTGAGAGGAAGAGAGGCACTTCCCAGAGGGGGAAGTGTTATTTTGACCCCGCGTGGTAGGTTAGACACTTGCACTTAACTTTTGTAGATCCAGCGCCGCTTCCCCTGGCTCTGGAGGCTCGTGCAGACTCTCCACTGCTCGGTTTGTCCCAACATGGTAAAAATGCGTCCTGAGTGCTACTGCTTGCCTCAGCCCACATAGGGCAAATGGTCCAGCCTGCAGGGTGCTGACTAAGTCAGGTCTGGCACTTCTTCGTGGCTTCTGAACTGTTTCTCTCTACCCCTGCTGCTCAGTCCGATTCCGCTACTTTGTCTTTGATGTGCAAGGCTCCTAGATTGTCATAGAGAATTAATTTACTTGGTTTTTTGGATCTTTGTTGTAAGAGAGACCACAGGAAGTGTCCAACTATTCTGTCATCTTGGCCCTGCCTCATTGGCTGATTTTTGAAAGTAGACCACCAGGCCTTTCTTCCTTGTCTGTCTTAGTCTGGAAGCTCCACCAAAACCTGTTCAGCATCACAGCAACACTCAAGCCTCCGCTGACAGACGGGTAGTGGCTGTGCATGAGGTGCACTGGCTGGGAATTGAACTTGGGTCTCCCGCGTGGAAGATGAGAATTCTATCACTGAACCACTAATGCTCCCCTCTGGTAATGATAGCTGACCTTTACTGGGCGTTCGCTACCTGCCTGGCACAGTTGTCAAGACTATATGTAGCTCTTTATCTCTAAACCAGCACTATGAAATATGGGCTCTTTTCGTGTCCGTTTTACAGATGAGGAAACTCAGTGGTGTCACTAGGGGGATTCAGGGGGTGCAGACCACACAGGGTGACACGGTCAGAGGGGGTGACACCAGAATTCACTATCTATAAAATTATTGTGCAGTATTTTGGCAGAAATTTATTATTTTTTATTCAAATAGTCCTGTAGTTAGTTACAACAACAAAAACATTTTTCGTAAGCCAGCTTACATGTGTCAATATACCTACAAGGCTAAAACTCTATGCTAATTTACTTTTTGAACCTTGCAATGTCCTCCCGTGGGAGCTGTCAATATTACCCAATTACAGTCATGCTTTGAATCACATGGTTTCGTCTGCACAGGCCACAAACACTCACTGTTGTTTTCCTTGCTGCCGGTGTTTTTATAGTCACTGATTTTGTCAAGTTTTCTGGTGTTTTAGCTACAATATTGTAGTAATTAGTATTTGTGAACCTGTATCAATAACTTTTTTTATAATGAAGTAGTAATTAAAGGATAAGAAGGAGTGATATATGGGAATTACAATTTATGAGTAACATTAGTACAAAAAACATTACTGAAGATTCTGTATGGTCTGGTACGGGAGGAGGTCCATGGAGGGGTGACACCATGAGTCACAGCACTGGGTGACACCAAGCCTGGTGACGTCACTGAGGAAACTGAGGACAGAAAAGGTAAATATCTTGCCCAAGCAGATGCTCTTGTGTCCATTTTACAGATGGGGAAACTGCGGGTTAAATGACTTGCCCAAGGTCACACAGCTAGTATATGGCAGAGTCAATGTTTGAACCTTGATCCCAGACTTGGCTCCAGATCCTTTGTGAAGCAAATAGGAGAATAAATAAAGAAAAGGGAGGCGCTGTTTAGAAAGTCAGGTGGCTCTGAGCTTGAATCCCAATTCAGCCACTTACTAGTAATGTGACTGTTGAACTTCAACAGCCTCATCTGTAAAATGGGAATGGTAAGAAGACCCAGGACTGCTGGAGGATTCCATAAAATGGTGTAAATCCCCGAGAGCCCAGCACCAGTAAGCAGTTGTTTTCGAGTCGATTCCAACTCATGGTGACCCCATGTGTGTCAGAATAGAACTGTACTTCATAGGATTTTCAAGGTTGTGATCTTTTGGAAATAGATTGCCAGGCCTTTCTTTCAAGGCACCGCTGGGCAGGTTTGAACCTCCAACCTTTCTTTTAGTAGCTGAGTGCTTAACTCTTTGCACCAGCCCAGGGACTTTTGGAGAGCAGCACTGCATAAGTGGCCCTCACCCTATGCCACTTCTGCCTCTCACTTCAAGTTATAGCAAAACTGATCCAACATGCTTGCAGGTCCTGTTACACATCCTCACCCCCAGGCCTTTGCTCGCGCTGGTCCGTCCTCCTGGGATGCCTTTCCCTCCCTTCTTTCTTTCCAGAATCTTCACCCTTTTTCCCAGATGCAGCTTGAAGCATCCTCTGCCCTGACCCCTATCGCCACCCCAGCCTGGAGACTCAGCAGCAAGAGAAGCTCTGTTAGCTCACGCTCTCCCTGGGGCAGGGACCGGTCCTCTGTCTTGCCTCAGTTTACCCATTCTGACAGTGCCTGTGGCTCTTGGCATCCTTGCCCTTTCCTTGGTCCCATTATCTTCTCTCACTAGTCCATCTGCCCACCAGCTGGCCCTCCACCACCCCCTTCCTCACTGTTACCCTGCCACCACCCTCCCCCTAGTCTGCCAAGTGTCAGCCTCAGTAGGGGGTAGAGGACAGGGGCTGCTTCCTCTCCTAGCTGACAGGCAGATTATATGGCTGTCTCTCCAGGAAGAGAGTGGGTGACAAGGGTAATTAGCTGCCTGCCTGCTAGCCACTCTGAGAAGCCGGCGCTGCCCTTGGGAGGGGATGACAGTAGGGAGGGCCTCCTCCACCTCCCACTATGGCCAATGTCTTCTCCCTCCTGAAGGCTTCTGGGTGCACTAGTTCATGGGGTCCCCATCTCCTAGGTTCTCTAAAGGTGGCTTGTCATTAAGAAGTCATGTCATGTTGGTGGCAGAGGATAGGTGGTGGAACGAGCTCTGCTGTGGTCTTAAAAGGTTCAGGTTCCAGTCCTGCCCCTGGTTTGATATGTGACCTTGGGCAAGTCATTTTCCCTCTCTGAGCTCTATTCCCTAATACACAAAGGGACCTGGGAGGGAAAAGCTGAGCCCCACACCTCTCCACTGAGTGACTCTGTGGCAAGCACTGCTGATCGCCACCCTAGTATCCATTCCTTCTCTTCCTCCTTGCTAAGCACACTCCTACCACACAACGGCTTTCTCCAGGATGGATCGTGGCTGGTCTGAGCTTCTCATATTCCCTAAGTTCCCAGCTTCCCCTGTCTATGCCTGGCCGATGAGGTTTAACAGAAGTTAGCTATGTGGGGTTTTAGGAGAGTTTTTTCTTTCTTTGCTTCTTCTCTTTTTCTTTTTTTTTTTTTTAATTAATAAGAAGGGGCAGACTGGGCTGGGGGGGGCTCCTAGGTCCCTTTGCTCCAGTCTCCCTTTTTCTTGCCAGGAACCTAGACATGATGTCTGGAGGTGTGGCAGCCATTGTGCCACCAGGAAGTTGAAAGCCAACATCTAAGGACAGTGGAGCAAGAAGCTGGAAGATATCATGAAGCCATTGTACCAGGCCTGGGCAGCTTGCCTCCAGATTCCTTTTTATGTGCAAAAACGAAGCCCTGATATGTTTAAGCCACAGTTTTCAGGTTTTCTTTTACTTGTGTCCAAATGTATTCCTCACAGACACAGATTAGAATCTGTCTGTGGATGTCTCCATTGCACCAAACTACTTTAAGTTATTTGGAGCCTGTGCCTCAATGGCACATCAAATACCTGTTGACTGACTGACTGTCTGTCTGTCTGAATGAATGAAGGAATATCAAGGATCAAGTTTATACAAGTTCATAATTATTATTGTTACAGTAATCCCATGCATTGAAGGATTACTCAATATGAGGGATTACACTCTCCATATTCATTAATATCTCATTTAGTTCCCACAGCAACACGATAAGGCAGAGCGCTAACTGTCCCCATTTTACAGATGCAGGAAACTGAGGCTCAGAATGGGTCAAACAGCTCGTAAGTGGTGAACCCGAGTTTGGATCCTGAGTGTGTGGACCTCTAAAGCCCACCTCCTGTTCCCCTCACCTCACACCCTGGGGTTGAGGAAACCAGCTGGATCATTTTGTTTCTTGGCCAAAGAACAGTACTAGGAGGCAGAGTGGCCTGGTGGACATCGTGGCCCCAGGGCTCCCTGAGTTTCATCTATGATGAGCTCAAGGAGCTGAGGGCTGGGGTGAGAGTGGGAGTCAGGGGAGGCTGAAGGAGGCTACCTGGGATGGAGGCTGTCAGAGAGCCTACAGTGGACCAGG
The DNA here is from genome assembly GCF_000243295.1 of Trichechus manatus latirostris. Classification (NCBI taxonomy): domain Eukaryota; kingdom Metazoa; phylum Chordata; class Mammalia; order Sirenia; family Trichechidae; genus Trichechus; species Trichechus manatus. Next base: position 9,345,787 of record NW_004444049.1, on the reverse strand, counting down.
CAATGAGGAGTCTGTCTCCAGGGCCTCTGACCTCAGCTCTCCAGATCATGAGGGGACCACAAGATGTCCCCCACCTAGCTCCAACTGCTCACCCCTCCAGAGACCTCGCCATAGAGGAAATGGTGGGGTGTGGAGGAAGCAAGACCCCCTTAAATGGTGGAGCCCTGCTTGCCCATTCACTGGACCAATTGCCATTCTGGGACAGAGCAGTGAGTGGAGAAGCAAGTCTTTCCCTCTCAGGCTCATACCCTAAGTAAGGGTATGAGGAAGGGAGCCCCTGGGAGGGGCATTGGTCCCAGTCGTAGAGGGCAAGGGAGAGGCAGGAAAAAGGAAGAGAAATGCGCTGTCAGGTAAAGAGCGGAGAGAGGAACCAGAATGTGCAAAGGCCTGGCTGGACCAGTGGTTCAGAATGGGTGAGTGTGAGGGGCAAAGAGAGGAGAGCAGAGGCTGGAGGTGAGTGAGGGTTGGTCCCTGGGGTTTGAGGAACCATTTTGTGTGAGGCGTGTGTGTGGGGAGGGTGGTGCAAATTGTTAAGCACTCAACTACTAACCGAAAGGTTGACGGTTCAAACCCACCGAGAGGCGCCTCAGAATTAAGGCCTGGCAATCTGCTTCCGAAAGGTCACAGCCATTGAAAACCCAATGGGATGCAGTTCTACTCTGCACATGGTGGGGTTGCCATGAGTTAGAAATGACTCAAAGGCAACAAACAACAACCACAAAGGTGTGTGTGCAGTAGGGTGCCACAAAGACTCAGAATGCTGAGGCCAGGAGAGGACAGGCATTGGGTTAGAATTTGGGCCATTCCTGGGATCTCACCGGGCTGGAACATTCTGAGTCTCTGAGTTCCTATCTAAAGAACACAGAGGAAATGTGTGCCAGTCACATGGAGGTGCTTGTGAGAATTAATCCACCAGAATGGGTGACCCAGGGGAGCTCTGCAGTTTCCCTCAATCCCCCACTTAGAGCAGAACGAGAGGGTACCCTTGCCCTAAGCTTAATACTGGCCCAGGGCAATGCAACCCCAAACATCCGCTCTCGTGGCTAACACTGTTCAGGGCTCAGGGAAATGTCTCTCCACCTCTCTTGCTGGGAACAAAACATGACTCGAGTCCAAATGCCATGAAGGTTTGTGGGCTGTGCTGCTGCTGACCCAAGAGATGGATTCTGCTTCTGAGGGCGGGAAGGATTTGAGCAGTGGAAATGTTTACATGAGAGAAAAGACAAATTAATTAACTTGTCAGCTCCTTCCTCTCAGAGAGCTCAAAGGCAATACATTCTTGCATAACAAAGTCATTTCTCAGCACGGGTTACGTCCATTTTCTTGCTTTTCTTCACGTACCAATTCTTGGTTCCAGAGATGCTCATGAATTCATGCAATATCCACAGTGATGTCCATGGGGGCGGAGGAATGTTTGCAATGTTTAAACAATTCATATCACTTTTAAATTTATATATATATAAGTTTAGATGTACCGTGCGTGTAGTGTGATACCTATGCATTATCAATTAGGTGGGCATGGACCACTAGACTTGCTAGTGACTTCTTTTTCCCCAAAATGTTTAATAAGAGTCAATTAAAATGTCAAACATCAATAAAAATTCGGATTTAATTTTAGAATTTTGATTTAAAATCTTATATGAATTCTAATTTGTTTTTGTCTTTTAATTTTAATAATTTTGAATATTTTAGAAAAGCACCCTTAAAAAAATATTTTCCAGTTTTACATTTACTATAATTTACTTTTTTTATGAAAATTAAATGTATAATTTTAGTCTTTTTAGGAGCGCTGGTGGCACAGTGGTTAAGAGCTTGGCTGCTAACCAAGAGGTCGGCTGTTCAAATCTACCAGCCGCTCCTTGGAAACCCTATGGGGCAGTTCTACTCTGTACTATAGGGTCGCTATGAGTTAGAACTGAGTTGATGGCACCTAACAACCAGAAGAAGTTTTGTTAGATTGCTTCTGTTTCTGTCTTAGGTTGGTTTCTCTAGAGAAGCAAAACCAGTGAAGCGTGTGTGTGTGTGTGTGTGTGTGTGTACAGAGAGAGAGAGATTTATCTCAAGGAAATGGTTCACAGGGTTGTAGAGGCTAGAAAGTCCCAGGCTTCAGAGGCTGATGAATCCCAAGACTGTCAGATAAACTGCTACCTCAAATCTCAAGAACCAGAGGCCAGATGCAGGATCCAGAGACAGCAAAACCAGCAAGCCTTGCCAGAAAGTCCACATATATTGGATGCAGGCCACACCCCCAAGGAAACTCCCTTTCAACTGACTGACAGCTCATAGCAGATCTCATCATGGAGGTGATTACATTATATCAGATCTCATTATAGAGGTGATTACATCATTCCATAGCTGCTAAACGACATCATAACAGCCAAACCACTGAGAACCATGGCCCAGCCAAGTTGACGCACAACCTTTAACCATCACAATCACTATAACACAAATTAATGATTTTGATCAATTGAAAGTGTGACTGTCTTTATGGCATACAGCTGTAATAATTTATGAATTATGTATGTCTTTCTTTTATTACTTGTCTAAACACAGCCAGCCCATCGACAAAATACCCAGATATGCCAGCTTTCAAGCATACAAAAACTACAGCTTCGCACAAATTTTTCAATTTTGTCACTATGAAGGTATATTTGTCAGGGTAAGAGAAGAGAACATATTTTATTTAACAGCTTGTTTGCTTTATTTTTAAATGTTTAGGCATATGGTCTGTGGATCTCCATTTGTGTTCTTGCAACTATTAGAAGCAGCCCTGGATTTTTTTCTTTTAATAACAGCTTTATTGAGATGTCATTCACATACCACGAAGTTCACCCTTCAAAAGTGTACAATTCAGTGCTTTTTTTTTTTTAAGTATGTTCACAAAGTTGTGCATCGATCTCCAGAACATTTACATCACTCCCAAAAGAAGCCCTAGACCCATTAGCAGTCACTCTTCACTCTCCCTTTTCCCCAGCCCTGGCAACCATTGCTTTACTTTCCTTTTCGATGGATTTGCTTATTCTGGACATTTCATATAAATGAAATCATACACTATGTGACCTTTTGTTTCTGCCTTCTTTCACTTAGCATCAAGGTTTCAAGGTTCAGCCGTGCTTAGCATTTCATTCGTTTTTATGACCGAGTAACATTTCATTGTTATGGATATATCACATTTTGTTTATCTACTCATCAGTTGATTGATATTTGATTTGTCTCCACTTTAGGGCTATTATGAACAATGCTGCTATGAATATGCACGTACAAGTTTTTTTGTGGACATATGTTTTCAATTCTTTGGGGTGTATACTTAGGAGTAGAATTGCTGGGCCATATGGTAACTCTATGTTTAACTTTTTGAGAAACTGCCAACCTGTTGTCCAAAGCTGCTGTACCATTTTACTTTCCCACCAGCAGTGTTTGAGGATTCTAATTTACATACATCCTCGCCAACACTTGTTATTTTCGTTTTTTTTTTTTTTTTACAATAGCCATCCTCGTGGGCATGAAGTCATATCTCATGGTGGTTTTATTTGATTGGTGAGCATCTTTCATGTGCTTGTTGGCCATTTGTATATCGTCTTTGGAGAAATGTCTATTCAAATCTTTTGCCTATTTTTTAACTGGATTATTCAGGTCTGGTTTTAATACTTATAGGAACAAAGCAACCATCATGAAGACCCCAACTCGGAAGCCTGTGCTGGCTTGCACACTAGCCTGTACTCTTGGGAGTTCATGCTCTTTTCGGTCTTTGCAGAGGTAGCTCATGACACCTAAACTGCCTTCTTTTCTCACCTCTTTGGCAAAGCCTTCTCTGTAATCTTTCTCTGATCGGAGTGATAACCCACCGTACTGGAGTGGACTAGAGTCAGTTATAGCTCGCGACTAAGAACCCAGGTTCTGGAACCAGCCTGCCTCCTCCAAGCCTTAGCTGTGCAAACTTCACCAACAGGTTGCCATCAGGTAGATTCCAACTCATGGCGACCCCATGTGTGTCAGAGTAGAACTGTGCTCCATAGGGTTTCCAATGGGCGATTTTTCAGAAGCGGATAGCCAGATCTTTTTCCCGAAGCTCCTCTGGGTGAACTCGAACTTCCAACCTTTCAGCTAGCAGCTGAGTGTGTTAGCCATTTGCACTGCCCAGGGACTCCTGTGCAGACGTAGGCAGCTAATGTCTCGGTTTTCTTTTCTGTAAGACGGCAATGATCAAGTCTTCCTCACAGAGTTGTTGGAAGGAACTGCTGAGAAAATGCACATAAATCCTGTTGCATATTGTGCGTAATCAACACTTGGTAATTTCCTCTTGGGCAGAACACTTCCAAAGATGAGGGATCACTACTTTCAAGGCAGGACCTTCCATTTGTGGATTGTGTTAACTGGACCTTGAGGTGCTGGGCTGAAAGTTGCCTCTCTGGGACCCCCACCTGCAAGGTCCCAGGACCCAGCCTGTCCCTGCTCCTGGGAGCCTGTGGATCTGGGCTGGAGGCTTCTAGTTCCCTCACTTCTTCCGGCCCCATCTGTCCGTCCACTCCTCCTCCTCTCCTCCTCTCTGTGTCACCCATGCCTCCTCCTTCCTTCCCAAGTGGCGTGTGACTGCTCCGGGGATGTGAGAGGCAGCTGGAAAGCGGCACAGCACCCCCTAATTACCCTTGTTCCTTCTATATCCCAGCACCTAAATTTAGCCACCAGAGCCTGGGCATTGGAGACCTGTATCCTCCCTCCCCAAGCCCCTCGTCCTCAGTGGAGACAGGAAGACAAGCCAGAGGAGGGGCTTCTCACCCCGGCACCAGCTCCTCACCATCCGGGAGGTGGGCAGGGATACCGCTGAGGAGCCCGTGGGGGCACGAGGCGCCAGTGGGGACCCTTACTGTGGCAGCTGGCAGCTGAGCTTCAAATCATGACGGAGCAGAATGACACTGGACCACTCCCTGGCCTTTCTAATGATGGGGATGACTGAGAGGGTGGGTTAGAGGAAGTGGCCAGAGTGGCCAGGGCCTAGGCTCAGAAATCAGACACATGGGTTCTCAGGCCGTGCTCCACCACCTGCCAAATGTGTGACCTTGGGTAAGTCACCGAACCTCTCTGGGCATATTTCTTTATCTAAAAAATGGGAACAACCCTAGAACCTCCTAGCTGAGCATGAGGTTTAAAGGAGATAGTATGTATAAAGCATGTAGCACTGAGTAGGCACCCAACAGACATTACCTACAAGTATCAAGAAGCCCTGGTGGGGCAATGGTTAAGTGCTCGGCTGCTAACCGAAAGGTCAGAGGTTCAAACACACCCAGCAGTTCCAAGGGAGAAAGACCTGGCGATCTGCTCCTGTAAAGATTATAGTCCAGAAAAACCTATGGGGCAGTTCTACTCTGTTACATGGGGTCGCTGTGAGTTGAAATCAACTCGATAGCACCCAACAACAATTACTATCAAAGTTGCCTGATGCGTCGGTGGAGTAGGGACTGAACCTTATTAGTGCTCATTCCATGAAGTACACTTTCGTCAGTGTCTCTTCATGCCCCCCTTTCAGATGAGCCAGGGAGAGGTTAATTACCTGGCCCAAGCTCATCCAGCTCATTGACGGCAAGGCTGAGATTTGAACCCAGGAAGGCAGACACTACAGCTTTCAGCAGCTATGCCCTTCCCTGCACTGCTTTGGCAGAGTGGTGCCACCTCTATGAAGCCTGCCTCCTCTAGGAAGCCTTCCTAGCTAACTCCAGCACAGTTCCCCCAGCATGCATTGGTGGCAAAGTGTGTCTATTCCAGACTGTGACCCCCTCTCCAGCTCCAGGACAAGTTCTAGAAAGGGAGGGCTTGCTTGATTTGCTTGAGTCTGTGTGTCTTTGAGGTTCCAGGGCATGAGTTCTTGTGAATTATAAGTTGCTGCCTTTGGGGATAAAGAGGAAAAGGGAGAACTAGTAGGTGGGAATAGAAGAAGTGAGGCTGGGGTAGGAGGTGTCTGTAGTGGGATCTGGAGAGCAAGAAAGGCAGCTGAGAATGGTGTGCCTGGCCCGCTGCTGCTGCACCAGAAAATTGGTGACCTTGGCGTAAGGCAGCAGCTTCACCCAGGAGCAGGAGGTCAGGGATGTCCTGATCAGAGGTGGGTGGCTCCAGGGCCAGTCAGGTCTGGGCTCCATACACCCATTTCTGAGTCTCTGGCTTTACAGTGTGGTAGCTAAAGCTTTAAGGAGTGTGCTAGAGAGAACTTTTCTGAGGCAGCCCTCAGGAGCTAAAATCTTCACTGGAAGTTCCCCTCACTGTGGGCACTCATTGAGTTTGAACTTCTTTCTTGAAATACTTCCCTCATAATAAACAACAACAACAATAATAATAATATGCTAGCAGCTAACGTCCTCTGAGTAGGTTTTATGCACCAGGCTCCATCCTAAAACTTGATGTGCATTAACATATTCAACCCTCACAACAGCCCTGAGAGGTAGATGTTGTGAGTTGACTCATTGTTCGGACGAGACTGAGGCTCAGAGAGGTTAAATCTTGGGGCGGATCCCACAGCTGGCACTGGTGAAGCCAAGATTCAAACCCAGGCAGTCTGACATCAATTATTCATTCATCCCACATTCATTTAATGGCCCATCTTTTTAACCTCAACCTCACTGCCTCCTATCCTTGTCATTGTTGTTGAGTCGATTTCAACTCATAGCAACATTATCGACAGAGTAGAGCTGTCCCCTAGGGTTTCCTAGGCTGTAATCTTTACAGGAGCAGATTGCCAGGTCTGTCTCCCATGGAGCAACTGGTGAGTTCGAACTGCCAACCGTTTGGTTAGCAGCTGAGTTCTTAACCATTGTGCCACCAGAGCTCCTTCCTCCTATTCCGCCAGCAAGACTCTCCATGCACCCCGCCTCAGGATGTTGAGAAGCAATGTCTCCCATTACCTTGGAGGGATCTTACCCCAGCAGCCAGCTCCTACCCCTCAGGATAATGAGGAAGGGCTGAGGTACCCCAGCCCCCAACAACTCAGCCCTTGCGCAGCCCTGGGTCATCCTGGCAGACCCCCCTCCTGGCCCACCCTAACCCTCCCTCCACAGATGTGGCCCACCTGCCTTGGGGGGCCCACAAGCTGCTCCTGAAGGCAGAAGGAGGAGGGAGATGTTTTCCCATCTACTTCCCCCTCTCCAAGCCACTCCAGTCCTGGATCCAGTAAGTGGCGTGATGGTACAGAGCGGTGCCCAGGCCTTTAACGACTGCTGTCTCCGTTGTTCCTGTAAATGACCCCATTAACTCTTTAGCCAAGAGCCTGAATTCTCCTCTGCTTGCATCTCAGCCAGACGGAGGCGGCATTTGTCCAGTTACTCTCATGGAGGGTTGAGCATCATGTGGGGTACACAGAGGGGTCTTCATTAAATGGCAACTTTTATTACTATTATTATGTCGTCTTCACAACACAGCTAAGACCACACAACCGATGCACTGGGAAAGGGGTTCAAACAGCTCACCCAGGAACGCCAAGGGGTTAGAGAAAGTTTCCCTCACCTATTTACTCCTCAAAAGGAGCCCTGGTTAAGCACTCAGCTGCTAACCAGAAGGCTGGCAGTTCAAACCCACCAGCTGCTCTGCGGGAGAAAAGACCTGGTGATCTGCTCCCGTGAAGATTACAGACTAGTGTCTGGGGTCTTAAAAGCTTGCAAGCGGCCACCTAAGATGCATCAATTGGTCCCAACCACCTGGAATAAAGGAGAATGAAGAACACCAAAGACACAAGGAAAGTACTAGCCCAAGAGACAGAAAGGGCCACATAAACCAGAGACTTCATCAGCCTGAGACCAGAAGAACTAGATGGT